>NC_080464.1:5252429-5555459 GCF_028018845.1 Melospiza georgiana | reverse complement strand
CCACCTGCCAGGGATGCTAGACACCAGTGCCGATGTGACCATCATTGCCCGTTCAGATTGGCCAGCACACTGGGATCTACAACCTGTTGCAGGCATGATTTCCAGGATTGGTGGAGCTACAGTATCCAAGAGAAGCAAGAACACTGTCATCGTTGAAGGGCCTGAAGGCAAGCTGGCAACCATCCGTCCATTTGTGGTAAGGGCTCCCATCACCCTTTGGGGCAGAGATGTTTTATCCCAGTGGGGAGCTTCCCTATGTATTTCCATTCAGGATTTCTAACTGGGGCCACTGAGTTGAGAGCGCTGCCAGAAACACCCGGTCTCACTTGGAAAAGCCACAAGCCAATCTGGACCGAGCAGTGGTCCCTAAAGAAAGCCAAGCTGTGCGCCCTAAACGCCCTCATGGAAGAACAGCTCAAAAAAGGCCACATAGTAGAGTCCGACAGCCCTTGGAACTCTCCAGTCTTCCTTCTACCAAAGCCTGGGACAAACAAGTGGAGGTTTCTCCATGACCTTCACAGAATCAACGAGGTCATCAAGGACATGGGCCCTCTTCAGTCTGGCCTGCCCTCCCCATCAATGCTGCCTAGAGACTGGACACTTGCTATCATAGACATTAAGGACTGTTTCTTCAGCATTCTTCTACACCCTGAGGATGCTTCATGGTTTGCTTTCCCCATTCCCTCTATTAACAAGGAGGCTCCGCTCAAAAGATATCATTGGCGGTTTTTGCCTGAGGAACTAAAAAACTCGCTCACTATTTTCCAGTGGTACGTGTCTCACATCCTGTCTCCCATTTGGAAATCATTTCCAGACGCCATCATCTATCACTATATGGATGACATTCTGGTGTGTGCCTCAGACAAACCTTACTTGGACAAAATGGTTAAAAAGACTAGTGAAGCCATTGAAAAGGCAGGAATGGAAATTCGTGAGGACAAAATCCAGTACACTGAGCCATGGACTTAGATTGGAGTCGAGATCCGGGAAAGAATCATCGTACCTCAGCAGATCACCATCAACGACGACCCAAAAACCCTCAGGGACTTACACAGCCTGTGCGGATCCATCAACTGGGTACATCCACTGCTAGGAATTACATCAGAGGACCTTGCTCCCTTGTTCAAACTTCTTTGTGGACCCAAGGAACTGGACTCTGCCTGCACTCTCACAGCAGTGGCCAGAGGTGCCATCACCAAAGTCCAGGAAGCCCTGTCTTCACACAAAGCCCATCACTACGAGCCCAGCCTGCCTTTCCAGTTCATCATCCTGGGAAAAACATCTCGATTCCATGGACTGATTTTCCAATGGTGTAGGAGAGTCTGTAGGAGTGACGGGGGGTCACGCACGGTCGGGACGAACAGAGACGAGATCTCTTTGAAGCCAAGTCGTATAACTTGCAGTTTATTGCAAAGGGCATGTGTGCAGGGCCCTGCTGGGAGCTGCCAGCCGCAGCTCGGAGCAGGCCCAAGAGAAGAGAGGGATAGAGAGGATGAGAAGTAAGAACGTAAAAGCATAAGAGGGTAAATGGAAAGTAAGTAGGTGAGTGAGTAAGTAAGAAGAAGAAGTGCAGAAGAGAGCACGAAAAGAGAGTGAAGTTCCTGTTACAATACAATAAATCATCTTCAGTGTTGAATATTCAGATTCTCATCAACCAATCTACTACAGCATGCATATCCTATAACATTTCCATACAACCTATAAGAATCACTACATTACCATACTGTGTTACATTTTAAACCCTAAATCTTACTCTTTGGGCCCTATCTGCCAAGCTGCAGGGTCTACTCTGACCCTTGGACCTGCCTGCTTGTAGAGGGTATTGTTTCATCAAGAGGGGATTACCTTCGGCTGGCCACACCATTGTTTTCCAGTTGTTCAGTAACTAAGGGATCTCAAAACTTGCTTTCATTTCAATCTCACTTATAGTTTCTATATTCTCAAAATCTTCTGCCAGGCAATCATATTTATAAGGCTTTCCTGTTTCATCCTCCCCAACACAATGGGACCCTCAGCTGTGAGACCCTTTGTTGATACTGCAATGGGTTTTTACAAGTAGCCAGCCTAAAAAGACACTTACCACCTACCAGGAGGTTATAGCACACTTAATAAAAAAGGCTAGGATTCACCTTTGCTCTCTTTCAGGTTGTGATTTTGAATGCATATATTTGCCAATAACCCTTAAAGACTTCAAGGATTTGATCAAGACCAATGCGAGTCTCCAATTTGCTCTGGACAGTTATACGGGCTGAACTTCAGCAGAGATCCCACAACACGATCTTTTTAACCAGAATGAAACTTTCCATTTGATTCCAAAACAAATCCAAAGTAGAAAACCTCTCAAAGCTCTAACCCTCTTTACAGATGGCTCAGGGTCTTCCCACAAGTCGGTGATTACTTGGAGAGACCCGCAAACACAAGATTGGCAATCTGACTTACAAATAGTAGAAGGATCGCCACAGATTGCAGAATTAGCAGCTGTTGTCAGAGCCTTTGAAAAATTTAAAAACGAGCCTTTCAATCTGGTCACAGATTCAGCTTATGTTGCTGGGATAGCTATGAGAGCAGAACATGCTCTTCTCAAAGAGATCTCTAACCCAAAGTTATACCAAATGGTCTCTAAATTAATACAACTGATATCCCACAGAAAGCAACCTTACCACATAATGCATGTGAGGTCTCACATGAACCTCCCAGGTTTTGTTGCAGACGGGAACAGGAAAGCAGATGCATTAGCAATGGCAGCAGAAACTGCTAATGTTCCTAACATCTTTACCCAGGCAAAGTTGTCACACGCTTTTTTTCATCAAAATGTACCTGCCTTTATGAGAATGTTTAAGCTCTCAAAGGATCAGGCAAAAGCTATTGTGGCTACATGTCCGAACTGTCAAAACTACCAGATACCATCTATGGGGATGGGAGTCAATCCTCGAGGTCTGAATAGCTGCTAGCTTTGGCAGACAGATGTAACTCACTTGGCACCTTTTGGAAGGTCAAAGTACGTGCATGTTTCGGTCGACACGTTCTCAGGAGCAGTATTTGCATCATCACATGCAGGAGAAAAGACCATGCACACAGTAAAACACTTTCTCCTCACTTTTGCCACTCTGGGAGTACCAAAGGAGATTAAAACAGATAATGGACCTGCCTATACCTCCCACAAGTTAAAGGAGTTCTTCAATGAATGGGGCATAGCACACAAGACGGGCATACCTGTAAGCCCCACAGGACAATCCATCATGGAAAGGACATATCAAACCCTCAAAAGAGTCCTCGATCAACAGAACAGGGACACGAAAATCACATCTCCAGTGGAAAGACTTTGCAAGGCTCTCTATGTCATCAACTTCTTGAACTGAACAGCATCAGAGCCTGACCCACCAATACTTCGCCACTTTGCAAATACCACCCAAGCAAAGCTCACTGAGAAACCACCAGTGCTCATGAAGGACTCTGAAACACACCAAATTTCTGGGCCTCATCAATTGATTACTTGGGGTAGAGGATATGTGTGTGTTCTACTACCATCTGGTCCAAGGTGGTACCCAGGAAAAAACATAAAACCATACTTAGACACTGCGAACACTACTCCGGCAGACGAAGACAAAAACTCTCCTGAGACAAACACAAGACCACCTCAAAACCAAACCAGCTTGGTCTGGAGACGAAGACGTCGCCGAACACCCATAAACACAAGAACAGACCGCCCCATTACAAGACAGCAGACAAAACAGAAAGCTAAACAACAGTCTGCTGTACTAGGCCATAGATAGCCTTAACACAAAAGTGTTCTCTGAATTATGTGTTGTTACACTGTGTTTTGTACTTTAAAAACCTTATTATTCCCTCTTCCTAACCTTTAAAACCCCTTAACCTTCTACCCGTTCCTCCTCCCTTAATGTAGCTTAGAAATCAAAAGAAAAAGGGGGGGGAGGAGGGGAACACAGAAAAGAATAAGGGAGAAATCCCTCTCATCATAAAGTTAACAAATTGTGCTTATATTCCCTATCAGAAGCCCTAATCCTGCCCAAAGATGAAAAATATCTCTGTCGGTGCTGTTCTCCTTGCTGCCTGGATGCTCTACACCGTACCGCGTGCCTTCGGCTGGATTAGCCCTCAGCCCAGCCATAATGTTTGGGTAACCTTAGGAAAAACATTAAAGCAAGACAACATGTGCTTGTCCATGGGAAGCATTGATAATCCACTTTCTACATGTCTAGTAGGAATTCCCTTTGTCGCAGACGACTGGCCTGTCTATAACTCCGAGGTTCTCCGCACCACAGGTAAGAGACCCAATGGGGCAGATACTTGGGACAAGTGGACAAAAATTCTGCCAGATGCTCGAGAGGAACCCCAAGAATTGGATCTGTTGGGATCCTCCAAGACAACATATTGTGTCAAATTTTACTTTAGGCGTCCGAAAAATGATTGGCCAGAAATTGACCAAGACAAAAACACATATGGAAAAGATGTTTCACCAATTAACAAAGCCTATAACTCTCACCATTGGTGCAATTACACGGCTCGTGTGATTTCTGTGTTCCCTCTCAATCCCAAAGTATTACCCAAGGGAATGTTTCTCATCTGTGGTGACAGAGTATGGGCTGGGATCTCCTTCCAACTCAAGGGAGGTCCTTGTACCCTTGGAAAACTTTCTACCCTTACTCCAAACATCACCCTGTTACATAATTGGAATACAGAAAGCGAATCAAAAATCCAAAAAAGGTCCTACACTGAATTAGATGAAAATTGTGATCCTAGATTATACGATTGGAACAAACCAAAAAAGATTGCTGTCTCCCTGTTTTTACCCTGGGTAGCTGCAGCTAAAGCCCTTGGTGAAATCAATCACCTTGGGTGCTGGCTCAGTAAACAAGCTAATGCTACATCAGCAGCCTTAAGTGATCTTTTAAAGGAAGAAGAAACCACAAGACAGGCTTTGCTCCAAAACCAAGCAGCAATCAACTTGCTGCTGCTTGCCCATGGACATGGCTGTGAGGACTTCCAAGGAATGTGCTGCTTCAACCTCTCTTCGCGTTTGGAGTCCATCCATGCGAATATCCAGAAGCTGAAAGATCTCGTGAAGGACTTGAAAGTAGAAAGAATCCCAGACTGGGTCAATGAACTTTTCCGGCAATGGGGACTAACAGGATGGGCTCCATCTTTGGTTAAGGGAATGTTGTGGATTCTCCTTGTAGTTGTTATTGTGTTAGCTATGTTCTTCTACCTTGTTCAGTGTTTCAAAAGAACTATCACGAATGCCTTTTTTGTAAAAACAGAAAGTGGAGTTGTAGCAAAACCCACAGGTTTTGCAAGGGCCCTATGGAGAATCTGAATAATAGAAATGCTGACACAGCAGCAAAGAAGCTTCCTGACTCCATGGACATCCGCCCTATAACCTATCCCTATAACCATGTAAGGCAATATCTTGTTAACCCTACTATTGGTCACTTATGGTCCCTCTAACCCTTTGCCATTGGTCAAGATTGGACTCGGGCCAAGGCTATGAAAGTAGCATACTGTACCCCTACTAACTTAGAAGAAGAAGAAGAGCTGAGACCCTTCACGCCCCCCCCCAATAAAGCCATATTCATGGAATATCCAGCGTCTTCTCCTTCTCCTCTCTCTCTCCGTCTGCTGAAGCCTCAAGCCAAGGGCAAGCTACGTAGCAAGCAAAGCTGAAATCATAAGAGCTGTCTAATCACTATAAGAGCTGAATATCCCCCTGCTTGCTAGGGGCTGACCCGCGGCCTTGGTCTGAGCCAGCTGGCCTCTGGCACTCAGTCCCCTTGGGGGCTGAGCTCTGGAGCTGTAATAGCTTGCTTTAGGATAAGACCAATTCAGGCTCATTACAGGAGCAGGAATGTGGAGGAGTGAGTGCAGTGTCTGAAAAAAACTGCACGCTTCTTCTCTCCCCCCTTCACTCTCTGGAACAAGGCTTAAAGGTGCAAAACTTATTATTCAGCATAAACAGATGATTTGGGATAATAGCATCATCTAGTCAACCCAGGACAAGAGGAAATCAAGTTTAAATATTTCATTTATGGTGCTTAAACCTGCCAGGGAACTCAAGGTTGTAAAGCTCCTGAGAGGAAAATGTATAAAATACTAGCAGTAAGGTCTTAGAGAGGACAGGTTGCTTCTGGAACTGACTCTTCCTGCCTGCCCCTGTCCTAGTCCCACAGGAGATTTTACAAGTTGGTTCCCGAATAGGGTCGGCGAGTTCTTGTCATGTCTAGGTTAGCTAGGTGTTTCTTCCATTCCCTGGGTTTTCCCACTCAAAGGCAAACAGTTTCCTACTTTCTTGTTCGAGGGGGATGGAGAAAAAGGCATCTTTTAAATCAATTACAGTAAATCACTTATATATCTCCTTTACTGATGTCAGCAATGTGTAGGGATTTGTTACCACTGGATAAATGTCCTTTGTTGTTTTATTTATTGCTCTCAAATCCTGCACTAATCTATATTCACCTATTTGGTTTCTTTACTGGAAATATTGGTGTATTAAATTCTACTGTATATTTATGATGGGTTTTGAACCTGTTCTACAGGTTCAGCTAGTTATATTTGCCTAACACCATGGCCTTTGGCAATGTTTTCCTGCTGAAACTAATTGCCCTTGTGAAACCGGTTATCTGGGTTGTCTGGGCACTCCCCCCTCCCGCTTGCAATATGCACATTGATTTAGGCTTAACTCTTGCATAACTGATCGTTTACCATGCATACTTCTGCCATGTCCCCTGGAATTTGAGTTCCCCTTTCCTTGTATCACTGCCAAAGATTTTGCTGCTGCCTTTTACTAGCTTCTCCTTCGTGATTATTATATTGGTTGCCTTAAGTACCATCTCTTTCTCAGTAGAATCCATCAAAGTATCTAATATTACTTGTATGTCATCCCAGTCAGGATTCTGAATTTTTATAACTATTTTTACTACTCGTGCCACCTTATCAGGATTTTCTCTATAAGTTCTGGCTGATTGTTTCCAAATAACTAAATCTGCAGGGGAAAAAGGCACTTTTACAAATACTGGCCCTTCCACTCCTACACCTTGTTGCAAGGGGGCAATTACAGTCGGTTTTTTTCTGCCATTATCTTTTCTATTCACAGATGGGGCAAGCTTTGACCGGCTCTGAGTACTGTGGGCTATTGGGGTTGCTGATTCATTACTATTGCTATCTTTTTCACTTGCATTCCTCCCCTTTCTTTCTATGACAGTTAGGTTTTGCTCATCTTCCGAGGAAGAGGAATCAGGTGGCGATGGGAGAGGAGGATAAAGAGGGAAAGGTGTACTAGATGAGACAGGTTCAGGACTAGGCAGTGGGATAGGGACAGATGAAGCAGGTGGGATAGGGTAAGGTTCTCTTGGTCTTATTGAAGCTACCTGTAAATCAATATCTGTATAATTTTCCCTACTCAGGCTTTCTTTCAATGCCAAGTGTTCTAGACAATGTTTCTCACAAACCCCACCCTTACCACTTGCAGATGTTTTAACCACTAATAATCCACATTCATCCTGCCATTCTGGCTTTCCCCGTAAAAATAAAAACAAATCAACATACGGAGCTTCATCCCATTTTCCTTCTTGTTTACAAAACGACATTAACTGCGAAATAGTGTTATATTTCAGAGTCCCATATTTTGGCCATTTTTCACCATTCTTCAAGACATATTCTGGCCACCATGTATTACAATAATCAATCAACTTAGCTTTACGTAATTCTTTCCCAAAATTACCCTGTTTCCAATGTGCTAATAAGCACCCCAAAGGAGAACTTTGCGGAATAGAGGCATTGCTGCCCAAAATCCCTTTAAGTTTCTCCATTTCAAATATACCACAAATTGCCGAACCCGCAGCGCTTTCGCAACTGACTTAAGGACGGCGCCTTGGCGATACCACAGGAATTCCTTAGCCCAATCCAAGCGTAGCTTTCGCTGCTTCTTATTGGCAGGCACCCAAACCAAAATAGAAAGCACCTTACCTTTCTCCTGGGGACGTTGTGAGCAGCAGAAGTGGTCACGGCCGATCGAGCTCCCCGAGAAATCCCTCGGTGCCGGCTGGAGTGTGGTCGAGTCACAAAACTCGGCTCAGCAGCACACAGGTCTCCCTCCGGGGTCGCCAAAATGTTAGCGTTCAGAAACACATAATCACATAAGCGATTATATGCAGGTGCTTTTATTAAGAGCTCTGGGAATTGGGGTATTACAACCCAAATCTGATTCCAACCATACAGTTGAGATAACCATGTTTTTATATTCTATCGTTATATAACTTTCATGTTAATTATTAAACTTATATTGTTCTATTGTATACATAGATTTCAGCTAAGCATAGCTCCCCTTAAATTTCCAACATAGTTTCTCATGATTCTTCTTATGGTTATATAATAGTTATATTTAATTACTGAACAATCATCACATCCAACAATTATATTATTTATCATACTGCTTACGCAGGTGCAGTTGATCTGGGAAAACACAAAGCTTAACATTTTTAGATTCTATCTTTAACTTTTTCCAGGGCTCCACTATCAATACTCTGGAGTGCCTGGCTTCAACAAGGCAGAAGCTTAAAAAAAAGCCCTGAAATATATTTGGACTATGTAAGAATATCATCATGCATATGATATATCATATTGCCATTTGGTTTTACTTCTTCAGGTCATGAGTATGTCCATTTTTTCTACCGACCTTTACATTACAGAATCACAAAATCACAGAATCACAGGGTTGAAAGAGACGTTCAAGATTAGCAAGTCCAACCCACGCCTTAACACCTTAACTAAACCATGGCACCGAGTGCCAAATCCAAACTTTTTTTAAACACATCTAGGGATGGTGATTCTACCACCTCCCCGGGCAGATGATTCCAGTACTTTATCATCCTTTCCATAAAAAACTTTTTCCTAATATCCAACCTAAAGTTCCCTTGGTGCAGCTTAAGGCTGTCCCCTCTTGTTCTGTCTGTTGCAGCCTGGTGAAAGAGATCAACCTCCAGGTGACAACAACCACCTTTCAGGAAGTTGTAGAGAGTGATAAGGTCATCTCTGAGTCTCCTTTCCTTCCGGCTAAACAACCCCAGTTCCCTCAGTCCTTCCTCATAGGGCTTGTGTTCCAAGCCCCTCACCAACCTTGTTGCCCTCCTCTGGATGCATTCAAGTATCTCAACATCCTTCCTAAAATGAAGGGTCAAGAACCGGAAACAGTATTCAAGGTGCAGCCTCATCAGAGCGAAGGACAGGGGAAGAATGACTTCCATGGTCCTGCTGGCCACACCATTCCTGATACAGACCAGGATGACATTGGTCTTCTTAGCCACCAGGGCACACTGCCGGTTCATGTTCAGTTGCTTGTCGACCAGAACTCCCAGGTCCCTTTTTGCCGGGGCAATGTGCTAAAAATTGTCAAGGAGTAATTTATTGAATTCTTTAAGGGGTAACCTGCAAGTTTCACACAGATACACAGAAAGACTAGGTTGAAAGAGACCTTCAAGATCATGGAGTCCAACCCATGCCCTAACACCTCAAATAAGCCATGGCACTGAGTGCCATATGCAGTCTTTATTTAAACACATCCAGGGATGGTGACTCCACCACTGCCCTAGGCAGGCCATTACAGAACTTTATCACTCTTTCCGTGAAAAACTTTTTCCTAATATCCAACCCATATTTCCCTTGATGCAGCTTTGAGACTGTGTCCTCTAGTTCTGTCAGTTGCTGCCTGGTGAAAGAGACCAAACCCCACCTGACTACAGCCATCTTTCAGGAAGTTGTAGAGAGTAATGAGGTCACCTCTAAATCTCCTTTTCTCCAGGCTAAACAACCCCAGCTCCTTCAGTCCTTCCTCATAGGGCTTGTGTTCCAAGCTCCTGACCAACCTAGTTTCCCTCTTCTGGATGCGCTCAAGCATCTCAATGTCCTTCTTAAACTGAGGGGCCCAGAACTGGACACAGTACACAAGGTACGGCCTCACCAGTGCTGAATATAGGGGAAGGATGACCTCCTTGGTCCTGCTGGCCACACTATTCCTGATACAGACCAGGATGCCATTGGCCTTCTTAGCCACCAGGATACACTGCTGGCTCATGTTCAGCCATCTGTCGACCAGTACCCCCAGGTCCCTTTCCACCTGGGCACTGTCCAGCCACACGGTCCCCAGACTATAGTGTTGCAGGGGGGGTTACTGTGGCCAAAATGCAGGACTTAGCACTTGAACTTATTAAACGTCATCTTACTGGACTCTGCCCATCAATCCAACCATTCCAAGTCTCTCTGCAGAGCCCTCCTACATTCCAACAGATCAACATACGCTCCTAGCCTAGTGTTGTCCTCAAATTTACTAATGAAAGACTCAATGCCCTTATCCATGTCATCAATAAAGATATTGAACAGAACTGGCCCCCACACAGACTCCTTAGGGACACCACTGGTGACTGGATGCCAGCCGGATGCAGTACCATTCACCACCACTCTCTCGGCCTGGCCATCCAGCCAGTTATTAACCCAGCAAAGAGTGCACCTGTGTGAGCCGAGGGCTGCCAGCTTTTCCAGGAGTATGCTGTGGGCCACAGTGTCAAAGGCCTTGCTGAAGTCCAGGTACACAACATTCACAGTCTTTCCCGCATCCACCAGGCGGGTCACCTGGTCATAAAAGTAGATCAGGTTGGTCAAACATGACCTACCCCTCCTAAACCCATGCTGGCTGGGTCTGATACGCTGGCCATCATCCAAGTGCTGCCTGATGACACTCAGGATAACCTGTTCCATTACCTTACTGGGTCCTGAGGTCAGGCTAACTGGCCTATAATTATTAGGATCCTCCTTCCCCCCCTTTTTGTTAATGGACATTACATTGCCCAGCTTCCAGTCATCTGGAACACCACCAGTGGGCCAGGACTGGTGGTAAATGATGGAGAGGAGCTTTGCAAGCTCATCTGCCAGCTCTTTCATCACCCTGGGATGGATCCCATCTGGTCCCATATGAAATAAACACGGGCAGGAGACCTTTCTCCTTTTTAATGCCTTTATTAAAAATGATCAGCTCGGGTGGGGAGAACCAATGGGTCCAAGCTCACGCCGCCGCTGCTCCCAGGAGTGACGAGGAGGAGGAGGAAGAGTGCAGCTTTGTCCACTGGTCTGCCAGCAGAGCTGGGGGTCCCCTCCTCACAAGAGCATCAGGAAATTCCCTTGCTTTTAGGTTCAACATTTGAGGTCCTCTGTCTAGCCGACATCTTTTTAGGTTAGGGCGAGGCATAAAAAGGGTCTTAGCGGGTACTAGATTCTGTTCTTCATGTCTAGACATTGCTTTGAATCATCAATTTTGTGTTGGCTCGTTGTTTTAGGAGTTTTTGGCTAGGTTTGGTGAGGGGTCCCTCCCGTTGCATGCTGGATGCGAGGTCATTTGCATGCTAACTCTGAGGTCTCTTTCTCTTCACCGTCCAGGTGCCATCCTCCAGGAAGCAGCAGGGTGTCACTCGAAAAAAGGGGAATTCATAACCGTCAAGGACAGGTAGTTAACAAAAACGACAGGTGATTACAATAACGTACAGTTAGAACTCCACCCTGGCAGCAACTGGCCTGAAGAAAGTGAAGGGAGACGAGCACACCCTAGCGATGATCATCGATCTCCGATTTATTGATTCAGCTTACACACTTTTATAGTAGTGTTAATTAAGCTCATACATATTGCAAAACCCGAGCTCATCATTGGTTACAGATTACATTCCAACCCCTCCTTTGTTGTTAATACCTGTGGTTTCTTGTTGAGGCTAATACTTGTTTTTCTCATCCTGCTGTTGACTTGTTATTGAGCACCCTTCAAGGACTCCATGTTTTCCACCATGTTTTTTCCCATCACTTAGCCAAGGACACAGTGTTTATTGTTTTTGAGGAAAAAGCCTGACAACTTGCTGCTTACATCTGCCTTTTACTTCTTAACCAGCTGTATATGATCATGGCCTTTTTCTATAAGCCATGTCTGAACAAAACTCTCCAACACTGGCCCAACCTGTTAACTCTGCAACCTTTTCAAAATAATGGACAGCTTTTTCTACTTATAACACCATAGATTTATGAACATCCAAGTGGCTCAGCAGTTCTCTGACTGTCTCCTCCTGGATAATGGAGGGACCATTCTGCTCCTTAACACCATCTACTAACCCAGGAGTACAGTTGTCCTGTGGACAAGGTGTCTTTGCACTCAAGACCAAGGCAAAGAAGGCAATAAACCCCTCTGCTATCTCTCCATCTGCAGTTACTAAATTCCCTCCCACATCCAGTAGAGAACCGAGGTTGTTCTTACCCTTCCTTTTGCTGCTAATATATTTGTAAAAACATTTTTTATCATACTTCACAAAAGTCGCCAAATTAAGTCAAACTGAACTTTGGCTTCTAATTTTTTTTTTTCTACATGCCCTAGCAACTCCCTCAAATATTTCCTGAGAGATCTGACCCTCCTTTCAAAGATAATACATCCTCCTTTTATTCGTAAGTTCCTTCAAAACCTCCTTGCCCATCCAGCCTGAGCGTTTGCCTTGTCGACCCATCTTTTGGCACAAAGGGACAGTCAGTTCCTGTGCCGTCAAGGTCTCTGTTTTGAAGCACACCCACCTTTCCTGGACTCCTTTGGTTTTAAGGGCTGCTTCCCAAGGAACTCTCCGAATAAGTCTCCTAAATAGGCTCAAGTCTGCACTCCAGAAGTCTAGTGTGAATGTTTAATACCAACCAGGAAAATACAGCTCCAATCCTGTTGGTGTCGGAATTCAGGACATCCCTCTGGCTTTCCTGGATTGCCAGGACCCCTGCCAGGTGGCTCAGAGACCCTGGCACAGAGCTCAAAATGCCTATGACTTTGATTATGACCAATGGAAAAAGTTACCAACCTTATATGAAGATGTGCAAGCCATGAAAATATAAGTAGAATAATAATTAGCTTGTCACAGGGTGAAAAATTGATTTTTGGGGTTTTTAGAATGTTTTGCGGAGAAAAGAGGAAACCTCACAACTTCGTAAAAGTTGTAAAGCCCGGTATGCTTTATCGCGGCGCGCGCCGGATGCAAGCCTCCCCAATAGGCAAGCGTACCTCTGAAGACCTCGGGTCTTCTTTTATCCCCCTCCCAAATGCATATGCATACAGTTTCACAATAAGTTCATACATATTCATTCCGTGTGACATTTAGCACTAGTTCTTCTTTATCAGAGGAATTCCTAGGTCTGGGGCAGATCGACCTTGTGGTAATTTCTGTTTTTCTTTCTCTGTCTCCTTGCTGTCTCTGGAATGCGGCTTTTCCTTCAGCTTTGGCCCTACAGACCTCTCACCTCTTCCAGGCACTTCACCTAATTCAGAATGGATCCCCACTCCGTCTCAAGAATAGGTGTTCAGGGGGCAAGATGGAGGAATCTGGGCGTGTCCAGCCTTTCTCCTTCTCCTTCTCCTTCTCCTTCTCCTTCTCCTTCTCCTTCTCCTTCTCCTTCTCCTTCTCCTTCTCCTTCTCGTTCTTCTTCTTCTGCTGTGATGTTGGCACTTTAAGATTGGTTTAGAGTAGAAGCTCACTAACATAGGTGATAGGTATTGGAAAATAATTGTAAATTTTGTACACGTAGTTTTTAGTATAAAAAGATAACACTGCCCCGGGGGCAGGCAGAGTGCCTTTGTCTGTCTTTCTGAGTGGACCTCAGCTGGCCAGGAGAAAGAATTTTATAGATAAGAAACAATAAACAACCTTGAGACCGAGAATTAAAGAGTTCTGACTCCTTCTTTGACCACCAGGCTGGGAAAAGAGACTTTTTAACATATCTCGGGGTCACTTTGACCAGCTAAAGTCCTGAGAGTTGCTACCCAATGGTCAGGATAACCAGTATCCTTCTCAGACTGTTATTCTACCAGACTATATTCCCTATAGTTCTTCAAATGAAGTGAGGCCTCAGAATAACTTAGACAATCATAGAATAGAATCATACAACCATTTAGGTTGGAAAAGCCCTTTAAGATCCAACTGTTAACCCAGCACTGCCAAGCCCACCAGTAAACTTAGTCCCCAAGTGCCACATCTACACGTCTTTTAAATCCTTCCAGGGATGGTGAGTTCACCACTTCCTGGGCAGCCTTTTCCAATGCCTGACAATCCCATCCATCCCCAAACATTACTATAGTCTTAACTTCAAGCACAATCTTGCTGTTCTTACACAGAGAAAATTCTAACTCTGGTCCCTGAACAACTCGACAGCACAATTCTATGTGCATTTGAACCTTGGTTGGTTATTTGTAATAATGTCCAGCTCAGATCCCATGTGAAGCCTCTGTGCTAAAAGCCATACAGAAACCAACCAAGAATAGGTAGGAAGGGCCTACATCTTTGAAAGAACTAATATTTCTTGTTTTCTTCTCCCAAGTAAAAAGCGATAGGACCAGAGGAAATGGCATCAAGTTGTATCAGGCAGGGTTTATATTGGGTATTAGGAAAAATTTCTTCACCAAATGGGTTGTCAAGCATTGGAACAGGCTGCCTGGGAAGTGGGGGAGTCAGCATCCCTGGAAGGATTTAAAAGATGTTGTGAGAAACAATGCTCACTTTTAAAATTTCAAAGGTTTATTAAACCTTAAGAAAAAATACAACAAAGGACTGAATAAGGAAAAATAACAGCACCGGGAGTCTCCATGACCAGCAGCTACGTGCACCTTTACAAAATGGATGCTGTGCCTTTTATACCCTTAGCCCCTCCCAAAGTTTTGTCAGTCAACTCCTTCTCTGCTGTCCATTGGTGGAGATCACTTTTTAACATCTTGATTGGAGGTCAAGTGTTGTCACGTTATGCCTCCTAGTAATAAGCCAGCCCTCCCCAAATGCCTTGACTACCACGGCTATTACAAGGGGGAGGGGAAAGAAGACTATGGGAGGACATATTACAATAACATTACTATATATCTACAAAACTTCTCTTAATGTATATATAATATTTATCTCTTAATTGTGAGAGCCAACTATCACATGATTCATCTATAACAATGTGTAGTTGGGGACATGATAGTAGTGGGTTTGGCAGTGCTGGGTTAATTGTTAGACTTGATGATTTTAGAGGCATTTTCCAACCCAAATTATTCTATGATTCTATGCCAGTAATATGCATTTGCTTTAAGGTCTCTCTATTTGGCAAATTTCAAGAGTGGTTTTGTTAGTCCTTCACACAAAAAAAGATAATTTGACAATGCCATTGTGATAAAGTTTTTTTTCCATGTTTTCTGCCATTCACCCTTAGTGCCTCCTTTCCACACGCATACAAGTCAAGAAACAGAAGTCTGTCTGCCTTCAATATAAATATCAGCACAGTAATTTCACAACTAAAATGAGAAGCAATGTTTAAGTCATTGTAACTATGCATGTCTAGAGAGATGACAAGGCATCCAAATGTCACAGCAGAGCATTCAAGTGTTGCATACAAAGAGTAGAAGAGAATTTCTGGGTGTTGCACATTCTTTCTTGGGTCTTGAGATGGGTCTTCTACATCAGGAAGTCAATCTGTCTCAAATATCTATGTATCGCTTATAGAAATAGTATTGTGATGAAAGTATTGTACTATAGACCTTGGCAAAACATAAGATTTGAAAAGGCTTTTCGTAACTAAGAACATCATAAGGCCATCAAATGACTGACCTATCGAAGTGATAAGATAACCATGACACAAACCAGAGCACCGTGGGACAATTAGAGAATACCAAAGTAAATTTAAGGAAGACATACTAAATCCTTATCAGAGGCTGTGAAACAGCAGGATGGAGATGTCACAGGGCTTGCAAGGGTTGCAGGATGAAGAGAGAGACAAGAATGTTGACCTCATGTTCAGAAGGCTTGATTTATTATTTTATTATATATATTACATTATGACTATACTAAAAAGAATAGAGAGAAAGTTCTCAGAAGGCTAGCTAAGCTAAGAATAGAAAAGGAATTAATAACAAATGTCTGTGTCCCAGCAGAAAGCGAGACCCAGCTGTGCCGTGAGTGATCAGTACATCCAAACATCCACCCGAGACCAATCACGGATCTACCTGTGGCATTCCACAGCAGCAGATAACCATTGTTTACACTTTGTTGCTGAAACTTCTCAGTTTCAGCAGGAAAAATCCTAAAGAAAGGATTTTGATGAAAAGATGTCTGTGACATGTCACCTTTCTTTTATTTCTTTAAATTAGAAAGAAAAGTGTTTGTAATTTTCTCTGCCATGCACATGCAGAGGAAAGAACAAACACTTGACAGGTTATCTGTTGCCAATCAAAACCTCACTCAAGTGCTGGTGTGGAATGAACAGGGAATTTCTTCACCTGTAGAACATACAATAATAACATATCACTAAAACAATCTTACAATATAAGACAATGCAAAAACAACGCAAAGAAAATTCAAGTCCAAGCAGCTGAGCTTCAGGAAAAGTCCATGGACTGAAGATGTCCCTCTTTGCCATTTCTGAAAGTCCTTTTTGGTCCTGAAACAGGCTTGCTGCAGAAAAGTCCATCAATAGTTATCAAAAGCCATTGACAGTCATCAAACAATTACAAACAATTTTGAGTCAACTTCTGGAATGTCTTGGCCACAGCCCTTCATTGAACAACTTTGGGCTGAAGCTAATTTTTGGCCCTTCAGTGCTTCAGAGCTGCTGCCAGCTATTTCAACTGTCTTTATTTACTTAATTTTTTTTTCTTTTTTTTTTTTTTTGTGATCGAAAAAGAGCAGCAGCAGCAGAGCAGCCAGAGAGAGGCCCTGGGGGGCCCTGGCCCATGGAGAGGGACCAGGAACCCCAGATCTGTCCCACAAAAAGGCGGGCGAGGGCTGGAAGGGGAAGCAAAACCCCCAAACCCATCAGGAGGCCGGGACGTGGCCCTGGCCCAGGGAGCTGAGCCCAACAGCCCAGGCCCAAGCCACAAGGCAGGCTCTGCCTTGCTGCAGGCCTGCACCCTGCTGCCAGCACAATGGCAGAACGGGTGGCCAGATGCCTCTTTTCCCCTAAATCACCAAGGCATGCCAGCAGTGAGGGAACAGAAGAAACCCCAAGAATCCTCATCTCGGTTCTAGGAATGTTTGTTCTCCACAGCAAGCAAGCCATGATCGCTTCCCGCTGTGCCCTCTGCCTCTGCAAAGCAAATGCAACAGGTGTGTCTCCAATCTGTCTCGCGGCACCACCACCTCTGGGCTGGGGACCAAAGGCAGAACTTTCGGGACCCACCTGCCCCTCGCCGCTGGGGCGCACAAGGGGCGGCAGAGATGGCAACCTCCAAGGGGCAGCAACTGACCAACCACCCCCCAACCTGCCAAGAACGCTGATCTTGAAAGCCAGCAGATGGGCTGCACCCACAGCCAGCTGGCGAGCCCCGCCTCCTCCACGGAAGGAGAGACCGGTGCCCTCTTCCCCTGTCCCAGCTTCCCCTGCAGGGGCAACCCCGGGACAACCCGAAAACTTGGGGGGGAAGCCACGCTGGGTGCAGGAGCGACTGCGGCAGCTGCTGCCAGGAGCAGCGGGATCGCAGGCTGCTCCGCCTCTGTGGGAGAGGCTGGCGGGCACGGCGTGGCGTCAGCAGCGTCTTCTGCCCCTGGCTCTGGGGTCAGCTGTGGAGGCGCAGTCGCAGTCTCCGGTGGAGTGCGCACAGGCAGCGGCGGAGCCGGCTTGAGCAGCGGCAGAACAGCCGGGGGGAGGGGCAGCGGAGGATCGCTGTCGCCTAGCAACAGTGGCTCAGCCACGGGGAGCGGTATTTCTGAGCTCTCAGACGCAGGAGTGGAATCCAGCGGAGGCGCGGGCAGGAGCGCCTGGGAAGGCTGCCGCAGTGCGGGTCTGGGCGGTGCTCGCAGGGCTGGCAGGGGCGGTGCTCGCAGCGCTGGCTGGGGCGGTGCCGCCCACTCTTCATCCCCTGGAGAGAGAGAAGGAGGGGAGAAAGACTGCTCCATCTGGGCATGCTCTGAAGACGCAGAGAAAAAAACTTCAGCTCCCGGTGAAACTTCGCCCCCCCGCCGGGATGCAGGGGGGGTGGGAAGCAGCAGATCCTCCACCAAAGGGTCTTCTCCTGCTGGAGACGGGGGAAATGGAGCAAGCCCGTTTCAGTTAGCAATCCAAGGAAAAGCAACTGCTCTTCCTTCCAATACCGGAAAGAGTGCCTTAAATGTTAGGTAAATTACGGGTGGGGGGGGGGGGGAAACCACGGTCCAAAAGGACTTGGAAAATGGATTCCATGCACTGCCATACAAAAACATCCAGGCCATATAGCACATTCATAAAAAACCCAAAAAGCTGACAGGAAAATTCCAAGAATTCCATCCTCTTCACCCCATTTTTGCCAGAGGGCAATAAGTTTCTCCTCTGAAGGGGAGAAAGGAACCTCGGCCCTGGTAGGAATGCCCCACCACCTTTGCAGGCACAAACTGCAAAGGCCAGGATCATCAGGAAGGGAAAAGCCAACAGTACCTTTTGACAGAGTCCAGCATGCTCTGGCCAGCTCCATGGTGCTGAGCTTTCCAGCCATTCTCCTGGAGACTTTTCAGAAGGTTCTCTTTGTGGTCAGCCTTGCTGTGAACTCTGTCCAAATCAGGATCTTCAGTTCTTCAGCTCCTGGCTAGAATCCACTTCTGTGGTCACTTGTGAAGCAACCATCAATGCCACACATTTGGGGTTTACCCAGTGCAGCAATTGCTCCTCTGGGAGTCACCAATTGATGGTTTGTCCTCCTCACTCACTCAGGGTTCACCAATTGTCACAGGGCTTGCAAGGGTTGCAGGATGAAGAGAGAGACGAGAATGTTGACCTTATGTTCAGAAGGCTTGATTTATTATTTTATGATATATATTACATTATGACTATACTAAAAAGAATAGAGAGAAAGTTCTCAGAAGGCTAGCTAAGCTAAGAATAGAAAAGGAATTAATAACAAATGTCTGTGTCCCAGCAGAAAGCGAGACCCAGCTCTGCTGTGAGTGGTCAGTAAATCCAAACATCCACCCGAGACCAATCACGGATCCACCTGTTGCATTCCACAGCAGCAGATAACCATTGTTTACACTTTGTTGCTGAAACTTCTCAGTTTCAGCAGGAAAAAACCTAAAGAAAGAATTTTAATGAAAAGATTTCTGTGACATGGAGACACAACCAGAAATTAAATATATTGACATGATAAACAGGATGTCATGCAGATAAGTCAGTGTGAAGAAGCCAAACAAAGGAGTTCCTAAAGCATGAGAAAGTTCGCAAGAATGTTTGAATAATGCATGAAAGACATGAATATACATGTACCTCAGTGATGTACCACTATAAAGATAACACTGTTTGTATGTACTGGCTGTTCTTTGGCTGTTGGCCAGGAGCACCCAGGGCTGGAAATACTGTCCTTTTATCCTATTATTTTTAAACTTTAAAACATTCTAAGGAGTGAACTCTGTTTTTCACAGACATAAACCTCTGGTGTTTGTGTGTGTCACGGTTTGACACTGGTGCAATGCTAGTGCTCTTATGAAAATACATTCTCTCTGCTGTCTACTGTGAGATGTGATTAGGAATAGAGTAAAGCAGGCTCTAGCTTAGGAATAGAAGGAAAAAATATATAAAAGAAACACACAGAACTCAGGATGAAAACTTTCCAAACATTCTTCTTCTCTCCAACCAAATTCCTAATACATCACAGTAAGACAAAACTTTAGACTCTCAATTCAGTTGCCATCTCTCAGATTACTAACTCTCAGTCTATCACTACTTTTCAGATAATCAGTTCTCAGTTCATCAAGAGGAGAGGAGTCTTTCTTGTGCCATAGGCTTCTCTTGGAAACACAGTTGAAACTTTGTGTGTTTCTATGTCACATGTGGCACCACCCGGAGAACATTTGCTATTGTGACATCTTCTTTCTATGTCTAGTGCTCCCACCACTGCATATGGACTAGAGCTGCTTCTAGGGTTTTCTTTTTAAGGGTGCTTTGTCTAGTTCTTAAAAGAGTACAGTCTCTCACTTTTGGGACACCTGTCCCCTCCAAATTTCACTCCTTGGGGCTGAGGGGTCTCAAGAACAGAGATCTTCTCTTCTACTGAAGATTGAGGGCACCAACCACTCTCCTCACCTGTCGTCTCTGTTCACACACACTCCTTCACATAACAACACTGAACTCTCTTGGATCTGAGCCATTGCCTCTCCTTAGATGCAGTCTCTGTGTCACAGGAAAAATGTTTCTGTCCATGGCTATACAAGAAAAGTCCAGCTAAAGGCTACTCCATCATCTCCCGCTACCTAGAATTCTTCTCAACTTCTCTCAGACATCTTTCACTTGCACAAACTTGCATTACACTTGCTCATTTCCTGCTATTCATCCCTATCTCTCTTCTCATTCAGCTCCAGGAGGGTCAGCATTTGTAAGGTTTTCGTCATCTAAGAAAAGGGTTAAAAATCTCAGGCTCTGCCTGACTAGAACTCCTACGGCTGCCCTGCCGGGCACTTTCTCGCTACATCCCCCTCTTTTCCTTCTGAGCCAGCCATGCTATCAAATCTTAAGGTGGCACAGGCACAGACACCGGCTCTTTCTCTCCTGAAGAAGGAGCTGCCCAATGCTTCTTGGTGCTCCTTCACCCTTCCATCTTCAGAGCCCCGGCTCACCTCACCCAATCGCATGGCTTCCCTTCTCCTGCCCAGCCGGCAGCAGCTGGGCAGGGGAGGTCTGAACTCTTTCACCACCAGAACACAAGAAAAAGTTTTTGTGAGAGTTCTCTGCTTTTAACCCCCCGTGTTCTCAGAAGCGTACCCATGTCCTCAATAGCCACACCAAGTGCCGATATTCAAATCTGAGCACCTATTAGTTTGACCACGGCATCTCAAAAAACTCACTTCGTCTCAAACCGCGACACTGGGTTAATTTTCCTGACAGAAATAGAGAGAGAAAGAGAAAGAGAGAAAAAGGGAGAGAAAGGCAGGAAGGCAGGAAGGCAGGCAGGAAGGAAGGGAAATAAAGATTTTTGGAGTTCACTTGAGTTAGCAATATGAATTAAGCATTTAAATTTTAGCTTGTAGAATTATGTTTTGAATTTTAACCTTTTTACTTAAGAAACTTCTGCCATGGTACAAAGGGCATAGGAAAATACAAATTTTTGAAGCTTCTTGCGTAAAGAACAATACCGGGAGAAGACCAAGGGATGCAAGGAACCCAGATAAAGGGGCTCCTCTGTCTCCAAGCTCATCAAGACCGACAGATGTACTCAGATAAGCACCAAGGGACCAAAAGTGCACATGCAAAGGAGAATAGTTCAAAAGTGCTGTCGTGGGTTGACAGCCTTTATCCCAATATCGTGTGTTGTGTCTGGCAGCTGTGCCTTTTCTCTCTTCCCCCCCCCCGGCCGTCTTGCTGCGGCGGGGCGGGGAAGAGAGGGGGGGAGTGTTTGACCAGGCTTTTTTGCTTTTGGCTTTTTGCTGCTTGGCTTGGCTAGCCGCTTTGCTTGCTTGCTTTCTGCTTTTTGCACTGTTTTTTTTCTTTTCTTTTGTTCCCTCTTTCTTACCCTCCCCTGAAGATACTGGACCGGCTCCGGACCTGACCTGAGACGTCCAGGACACCTGGAGCTTGCAAGAGAAGCCTGGCGCCCTCACAGCACAGTCTGTTTCTTTCCTTTTCTTGTGTTGGGGAGTGTTCTTTTGTTACTTGTAAATAAATAGGTTTTGTTTTCCACTTTGCTCCTCCGAGAAATTCCTACCCGAACCCGGTGTTGGGGGAGGGGTGGTTGGAGGTTTTGTTTTGTTTGGGGGGCTCCCTTTTGGAGATTTCCCCTAATTTGTCCTAAACCAGGACAATATACTTTTTGGTGCATTGGCCGGGAAACGAAGGCCAAAAAACAGTGGAAAAAACCCTATAACAATAATATTTTGGTTTTGGCTATTTTGTGGGCATATTGGTGATTCATAATGTCATTTGGAGTGGAAGCTTGCTGGTATTTCTGGTCCCTAGGGGTTTTTGAAGTTTTAATACTTTTGTGGTCCCTGGGGTTATTTCCTTACCCAAAAATAGCTCTGATGTTGTCCCTAATAAGTAGCTTTTGTAAGCAGGGGGCACTAACCAGAATAGTCATTGTGCTGGTCTTATGTGTGATGTGTCGGATAAAAATGCTGGATTTTATTTCAGGAATGTATGGATTGTTGTTATGGCTGTGTACTCAGTTTGTTTGGGGAGAAGAAGGGGAAGGGGCTTTTCAGCCTTTGTCTTCCTTCTTGTCCTCCAAATTGTTGACATCTCTATTAGAAAATACTGAATTTCCCCTGAGTTTGAAAGAAACCATCTTTCTGGCATTTAATTTATTAAGCCTTTTCTATACTGTCTGGAGTGTGTATAAAATGAAGACTGAGATTTCTAGAGGGGTTAGAGACACTCCTGACTTAGGAGTAAAACAAAGCAGGAAAAATCTTGACTGGAGTGGGAAATGGGAGGACATGGGCCAGACTTTAAAGGAATTTTCCAATCCTATAGACTGGGACTTTCCATCTGATCAAATTCAGGATCCAGTCGAGGTGGCAAAGTATTTGAGGGAGAAGTGCCATGGTAATACTAAGGAGGAAAGGGTTACTGCAGTGAGCTGGGCCTTGGCGTTTGTTTACCGTACTCTGCTAGATACTGTGGAGCAGCAGATAGCAGAAAGGGAACAGGGAGATAAGTTAGTTACTATCCCAGTGACCCAGGCTGCAGCTAACATCCCAGGCTCCAGGCTAGCAGCTGAATCAGACAATAGGCCTCAACCCATGGCTGTTGCAGCTAATACAAGAGGTGGAAAGTGTAAAGGCAAGACTGATCGAAAGGTGGAGGATGATGATGATGATGCAGGAGAAGGACCCTCACCAAAATCAGAGGCCACATCAAGGGGCACAGAATCTGGACCTAATATTGACTCCTTTTCTCTGAAGGACCTCAGAGGCCTAAGAAAGGATTACAGACGACAACCTGACGAATCTATAATTAGTTGGTTAGTCCGCCTTTGGGATGCTGCAGGGGAGGTTACGATTTTGGATGGTACTGAAGCGAGGCATTTGGGATCCCTGTCACATGATCCTGTCATCGATCAAGGTATGATGAGGGGGGCTAACCCTCACAGCCTCTGGGAACGGGTCCTAAGAAGCGTAGCAGAACGATACCTGTGTACGGATGATCTCTATATGCAGCAGACACGGTGGAAGACCATAGAACAGGGGATCCAACGCCTGAGAGAGATGGCGGTGGCAGAGCTCATTTTCTCATATGATACAACAACTAGGAATCCGGACCTGGTACCATGCACACCTGTAATGTGGAGGAAACTTGTGTGACTTGGGCCACCTGAATACGCTTCTGCCCTAGCAATAATGAAGCGGGATGATACATATGAGACTGTGCTCGATATGGCAAAGAAGCTTAGAGCGTATGCAGATGCTGTGCATGGCCCAACTCATGCCAGAATTGCAGCAGTGGAAACCCGACTGCAGAAACTAGAGGACAAAATAGAGGAGAATCATAAGAAACTCCGGGAAGAGATTAAGGAGGACCTTATTCAAATCTCAGCTGTACAAATTAGAGGCCCTGGTGTCCAACGCTGGTGCTCCTGTGATGGGGAGAGAAGGTACATCCCACGGGGTGAGTTATGGGCTTTTCTGCGTGAGTCTGGAGAAGACATGAGGAGATGGGATGGAAAACCCACCGCTGCTTTGGCACAACGGGTGCGTGATTTGAAGAAAAGAGAAAGTATCACCAAAAGGATAGCAGCTCCGGTCGCTCGTAGCCAAGATGTTAAGTATGCTGATGACGATGACATGTCCGATTCCCTTGAAGGAACTTCTAAGGCATACGCCCAAGGAAAGAAGGACAATCTGGCTTAGAGGGGCCCTGCCTCCAGCCAGGAAGAGGCACGGGAGAACCGGGTTTTCTGGAAGGTGTGGATCAGATGGCCTGGCACATCAGAGCCACAAGACTATGAAGCATTGGTTGACACTGGATCACAGTGTACCTTAATGCCATCGGAACACGTGGGGACAGAACCTGTTTCCATTGCTGGAGTGACGGGGGGATCACAACAGTTGACTTTGTTGGAAGCTGAGGTGAGCTTGACTGGGAAGGAGTGGCAGGAACATCCGATTGTGACTGGTCCAGAGGCTCCGTGTATTTTGGGCATAGACTTCCTCCGGAATGGCTATTACAAAGATCCTAAGGGATTCAGGTGGGCTTTTGGAATAGCTGCAGTGGAGATAGAGGGTATTAAACAATTGAATACCTTGTCTGGACTATCAGAGAACCCATCTGCAGTAGGACTCTTGAAGGTAGAGGAACAACGAGTGCCAATTGCCACCTCAACAGTGCACGGCAGGCAGTACCGGACAAATCGAGATGCCGTGATCCCCATCCACAAAATGATCCGAGAGCTGGAGAGCCAAGGGGTGGTCAGTAAAACCCACTCACCCTTCAACAGCCCTATCTGGCCTGTGCAAAAATCTGACGGAGAATGGAGACTGACTGTGGACTATCGTGCCTTGAATGAAGTGACTCCACCACTGAGTGCGGCTGTACCAGACATACTGGAACTGCAGTACGAGCTGGAGTCCAAGGCAGCAAAGTGGTACGCGACCATCGATATTGCTAACGCGTTTTTCTCCATCCCTCTGGCAGCAGAATGCAGGCCCCAGTTTGCTTTTACATGGAGGGGAGTGCAGTATACCTGGAACCGACTGCCCCAGGGGTGGAAACACAGTCCTACTATCTGCCATGGACTGATCCAGGCTGCACTAGAAGAGGGTGAGGCTCCAGAACATTTACAATATATTGATGATATCATTGTTTGGGGGAGCACGGCAATAGAAGTGTTCAAGAAAGGAGAGAAGATCATTCATATTCTCTTGGAAGCCGGATTTGCCATTAAGAAGAGCAAAGTCAAGGGACCTGCCCGAGAAATTCAGTTTTTGGGGGTGAAGTGGCAAGATGGATGACGTCAGATTCCTGCGGATGTTATTAACAAAATCACTGCTATGTCCCCACCAACTGATAAGAAGGAAACACAAGCTTTCTTAGGTGCTATAGGTTTCTGGAGAATGCACATCCCTGAGTATAGTCAGATTGTGAGACCCCTTTATCTGGTTACCCGCAAGAAGAACAACTTCCATTGGGGCCCTGAGCAGCAGCAAGCTTTCATCCAGATCAAGCAGGAGATCGCTCATGCTGTAGCCCTTGGTCCAGTCAGGACGGGACCAGATGTGAAGAACGTGCTCTACTCTGCACCCGGGAGCCATGGTCTGTCCTGGAGCCTTTGGCAGAAGGTGCCTGGCGAGACCCGAGGCCGACCATTGGGATTTTGGAGTCGGAGCTACAGGGGGTCTGAAGATAACTATACCCCAACAGAAAAGGAAATCTTGGCCGCCTATGAAGGAGTCCAAGCCGCCTCGGAGGTGATTGGTACAGAGGCACAACTCCTTCTGGCACCCCGACTACCGGTGCTGGGATGGATGTTCAGAGGAAAGGTTCCCTCTACCCACCATGCCACCAATGCTACTTGGAGTAAGTGGATTGCCCTCATTACGCAGCGCGCTCGAATTGGGAAGTTAAATCGCCCTGGGATCCTGGAAATAATTACAAATTGGCCTGAAGGTGAGAGCTTTAGTGTCACGGATGAGGAACAAGAGCCAGTGACCCGGGTTGAGGAAGCTCTGCCATACAATCAGTTACCAGCAGAAGAAACGCGTTACGCTCTATTCACCGATGGTTCTTGTCGCGTCATAGGGATGAAACGGAGGTGGAAAGCAGCTGTATGGAGTCCCACTCGACGAGTTGCAGAGGCTACTGAAGGAGAAGGCGAATCCAGACAATTTGCTGAAATCAAAGCTATTCAACTGGCTCTAGGTATTGCAGAGAGAGAGAAGTGGCCAAGGCTCTATTTGTATACCGATTCTTGGATGGTAGCCAACGCTCTATGGGGATGGCTGAAGAGATGGAAAGAGGCGAACTGGCAGCGAAGAGGAAAACCAATTTGGGCTGCGGAAGAGTGGAAAGATATCGCTACTCGGTTAGAGAAGTTACCTGTGAAGGTTCGCCATGTAGATGCCCATGTCCCCAGAAGTAGAGCTAATGAAGAGCAGCAAAACAACCAGCAAGTACATCAGGCTGCAAAGATAGGGGAGTTGAAGATAGATCTCGACTGGGAGCATAAGGGAGAGTTATTCTTAGCACGATGGGCCCATGATGCCTCAGGCCACCAGGGTAGAGATGCCACCTATAAGTGGGCACGAGACCGAGGGGTGGATCTAACCATGGACAGTATCTCTCAGGTTATTCGTGACTGTGAGACGTGCGCTGCCATTAAGCAGGCCAAGCGGGTGAAGCCCCTCTGGTATGGGGGACGGTGGTCTAAGTACAAATACGGGGAGGCCTGGCAGATTGATTACATCACACTGCCTCAAACCCGCCAGGGCAAGTGCTATGTACTAACCATGGTAGAAGCCACCACGGGATGGTTGGAAACCTACCCTGTGTCTCATGCCACAGCCCGTAACACTATCTTGGGCCTTGAAAAGCAGGTCCTTTGGAGGCACGGTACTCCCGAGAGAATTGAGTCGGATAATGGGACTCATTTTAAAAACAATCTTATTAATACTTGGGCTAGGGAACATGGCATCGAGTGGATATACCATATCCCCTATCATGCACCAGCTGCAGGGAAAGTGGAAAGGTATAATGGATTGTTAAAAACCACCTTAAAAGCATTGGGTGGGGGGTCTTTAAAAAACTGGGAGTAGCATTTGGCAAAGGCTACCTGGTTAGTTAACACTCGAGGTTCCACCAACCGAGCGGGTCCTGCTCAGTCTGAGCTCCTTAATATAGTAGATGGGGATAAAGCCCCAGTGGCCCATGTCAGAGGTTTGTTGGGAAAGACAGTATGGATCAACCCTGCCTCGAGTACAGACAAACCCATCCATGGGATTGTCTTTGCTCAAGGACCAGGTTATACATGGTGGATAATGCAGAAAGATGGAACAACACGGTGTGTACCTCAGGGAGACCTGATTGTGGGATGAGACTCATATATGAATGTCATTGTTTGTTGAATGTGAGACAGAATGAAACTGTAAGTGTCAAAGGTCTGAGCAAGTAAGATGAGAGGAATGCGTAAGTGTCAAAGGTGTGAGTAAGTGAAATGAAAGTTTTTATTGTATATTCACGATATGGGATAAGGGGTGGAGTGTCGTGGGTTGACAGCCTTTATCCCAATATCATGTGTTGTGTCTGGCAGCTGTGCCTTTTCTCTCTTCCCCCCCCCCCCCCGACCGTCTTGCTGCGGCGGGGCGGGGAAGAGAGGGGGGGGAGTGTTTGACCAGGCTTTTTTGCTTTTGGCTTTTTGCTGCTTGGCTTGGCTAGCTGCTTTGCTTGCTTGCTTTCTGCTTTTTGCGCTGTTTTTTTTCTTTTCTTTTGTTCCCTCTTTCTTACCCTCCCCTGAAGATACTGGACCGGCTCCGGACCTGACCTGAGACGTCCAGGACACCTGGAGCTTGCAAGAGAAGCCTGGCGCCCTCACAGCACAGTCTGTTTCTTTCCTTTTCTTGTGTTGGGGAGTGTTCTTTTGTTACTTGTAAATAAATAGGTTTTGTTTTCCACTTTGCTCCTCCGAGAAATTCCTACCCGAACCCGGTGTTGGGGGAGGGGTGGTTGGAGGTTTTGTTTTGTTTGGGGGGCTCCCTTTTGGAGATTTCCCCTAATTTGTCCTAAACCAGGACAAGTGCAATCATGAGGAAGACCACAATCTTCGGCCTCAGAGACCACCACAGACCCCCCGTGCGACCACCACAGCAAACAACGCATGCCCAGAAGGGTGTGGATCTAATTGCCATGCAAAGCGAGGACAGGCAGGGCAAGGGGTTCAATATGTATGAAAAGGTTGTGTAATGTATTGCATATGGAACACCTTTGTGAATAAAGATGTGAGTCAAACCGAGGCTTGGGGCACAAGTTTTCACGAGAGCTATCTCGCTTGTGCTGGGCACTGACATACATACCCACTTCATAACTACATCAGATTGTGGAGTCTATTTATTCTAGAAGGAAGGAAGGAAGGAAGGAAGGAAGGAAGGAAGGAAGGAAGGAAGGAAGGAAGGAAGGAAGGAAGGAAGGAAGGAAGGAAGGAAGGAAGGAGAAAAAGTAGAAAGATATCACCACCTGTAGATCCAGCTACAAGATTTGATTGTTGCAATTTCCATGTTTGTTGGTTAAAGTGAGTTGTAATCTTCATTCTTCAGGGACAAGGGAAACCCACAAAACATAGAGATCAATGGGTTCAGGTATATGTGGGAATGCCCAGGCACCTCTCCTGTCAAGGGGGTGAGGTGGGTATAAGGGAGGACAATTGGCATGATAAAAAGCACTATCCTGTCTCCAAAATGTCTGCTTCTTATCTGGCTCAAAACCCAGCTTTTTTTGCCTCCAGTGGTGGGTGTTCACCCTCTCTGTCTTGTGCTTTATCGCCACACTTCCCAACACACACCTCCTTCCCCTCAGGGGATAGGGGAGGTGCAAACCTGGCCTCAGAAAAGCACCCTGTCTGCCTCCACAAATGGGAAATTGTTTTGAGTCATTTACCATTACCATTTCAGTCTCTCACACAAGGGCAAGGGGGAATGGTTTCAAACTGACAGAGGGCAGGGTTAGATCAGAGATTAAGAAGAAATTATAGACTGTGAGGGTGGTGAGGCAATGTAACAGGTTGCCCAAAAAAGCTGTGGCTGCCCCATTCCTGTCAGTGTTCTAGGCCAGGTTGAATGGGGCGTGGAGCAACCTGGTCTAGTGGAAGGTGTCCCTGCCCATGGAACAGGGCTTGGAACAAGATGGTCTTGAAGGTCCTTTCCAACCTGTTATAGATGGATAATGAGATGATTTGCTCTTGCAATTAAGAGATAAATACTGTGTGAATAGTAAGAGAAGCTTTATTGATGTATAGTTATGTTCTTCTGGTTTGTTGTTTAGATGTCCTCTGTTCTCCCCATAGTCCCCTTCCCCCCCCCCCCCCCCCGTTATTGTTACCATCAGAGAGCCTGAGTCATCTAGGACAGGTAGAAAGAAGGCGTGTACACAAAGTCTTGTTGCTGAGGGGGGGGCACATTTGACCCTACAATCAAGTTGCAAGAAAGCAGTCTCCACCAATAAACAGCAAAGAAGAGTTGACTGACAGACTTTAGGAGGGGCCAGGTTTGGCTGCTGCAAGCCCCCCCCCAGGGTATAAAAGGTGAAGCATCCATCTTGAAGATGAGCTAGCCAGCCATAGTAATTTTGTTGTAATTTTTGTTAAGGTTGAATAAACTTTTTAAAATTTTTAAAGTGAGCAGTCGTTTCTCACAAACTGTCACTGAAACTACAAGGAAAATAAAAATGCTTCAACAGCATCTTTTTAGTGTTAGAGAACTAAGGCATTTATTTATTCTGGCCAGGATGTTATTCTGGCCAGGATGTACAGTAGAAACCATTTCATCCACACATGCCCATGTTGTGCAGTGAAAATCATTGCATCTGTGAAAAGCGTGGTTCCCTCTCCTAGTAAAATTTAAAAGTTTAATAAAGGACAATAGGAAAGACAATGAAGCAAAGATATACATCTGAATGCTTGGCCCTTCGCCAAGAGCACACCTGCTATTTTGGAAACACCCTTTATATACCATTTCTATTGCATCAGCCTGTTGCATATTCATAAACAATTATGCATATTTAAACTTTTCCCCAAACTAGTTTACATGTTGATTTATTAAAAATATGGATATTGATCTAGTACCGATATCCAACTGTAACGGACAAAGACTCTCTAACAGTTTAAAGTTAGAAAGTGTATGTTTATTGCGACACTGGGCAGCATGTGGGATAGCTCCCAAATACACACCGCAATTTACAGGTGATTACAGAGTCCTTTTATCTATACAAGTATTGAATACTCAAAATACAAATGCATATTCATAACTTTGGTACATCCCATTTTTGGCTTTGTATGGTAATTAGTTCAAAAGCTATTAAGCATGTGTAGTTTGTTCCTCGAAATGGGTGGGTGGTCCTTTTCATGGGGAGGGGTCCCAAAAAGAGGAAGTAAATGAAGTCTTCCTCGTTCTGACCTTTCTACCTTTTCAATGCAAATATGACAAATGAACCCTTGGTAGAACTCCCATTCCCCGTCTTCAATTGGTTTCAGAACAGAGGAGGCCCACAATTGTCTTATGTTCTTAAAAGCTATTTATCAGTTTCTATATTCTTCATTATAAACCTAGCTAACCAAACATTATGTTGACAAGCAATCAATTATTAGTTAACTACTAATTCTTAACTTCATCAAGGCCTACCCATTTATTTTGATTAACTCTAATAAAGCTTATCTCTAACTAAAACCTCAGCTCCTCTAAAATCCCTAAATTCCTTAAAGTTTATGTCTCAATGTTCCAAGAATTGTTTAGCATGGCTCCTCCTCGGGTCCACCTTTTTAGAGCATACACATTTCTTGGCTGTGGTTTTAGTCCATTCTTATAATCGCCTCCAGTTTTGGGCTTTGGTCCGTACTTTCTTTAGACGGTGGGTGCTGATAATTGGCTATCAGTAGCAGGGGTCCTCATCATATGTTCATTGGATATTCTCCCAACCAAGCAGGCAGTTTAATTCCCACAAGCATATCTATACCAGCTATTTCACTACTATGTTTTAGTTAACAACAGAAATAAAAAAATTATAGCAAAGTAACTTTAACATTACACATATAGAATCTATTTTAATATTTGCAAAAAGCCAATATTATAATATGTATATTTAACAATCTCCCCTTCTATTTTTATAGAACATTTGGCTTGAGCAAAATTTCTTGTTTTCTGGCCTCTATTATTTGCTCATTTTTTTTAACAAATCAATTTTGCTTTTTCAAAGAGGTCTTCTATATTATTTTGTTTTTTCAACACCATGATTTTTTGTGCTGTTCCAGATGTAGTCAATTTTGGGTCCATAGGCATTGTTACCAATTGCATGCCTTGGACTATGCTGGTGATTAGCCGAATAAAACAGGGGATCAAGCAAGGAAGAAATATCAAACCAGCTGTAGCACATAAAAGGAAGAAGCCTAATTTCTTCTACCATTCTATCCCCAATACATTATCCCACTGGCTAGTTTTTAGCACTGGTTCCAAATTTTGGACCGGTACATGGGCTATTTTTCTGGTATTCTTGGTTATATCCAGGATGGCATCCCCATTGTCATCTATTTTCAAACAACAATCTGAAGTATTACATTTTCCACAAACACCCCCTTCCTCAGCTAATAAATAATCTAAAGTCAATCTATTTTGATACACTGCAGCTCTTGTATGGTTTTGTTGACTTGATATTAATTCCAATGCTCAACCAGTTCTGTTTGCTATTATCTCTACAACTGCTTGGAGACTTATAATATGATTTAGCATATAAATTGGGGTTTGATAGCCCCAACTCCCAACTTGTGCCCAGGTGGCTGGCCCATATGTTTCCAATATGCATTCAGGAGGCCATTCCTCATCTCCCCATTTTTGGAATCCTCTAATCAATTCCCTTTTATTTCTTTTTAGGTCCTCATAAATCAGTACTCCTAATTGACCTGCCTCTGGTCCTGGTAAAAGAAAAAAAATCCTGACTGTATGATTCCCAGAGGACAACTTCCTTTCCACTGGGAGGAGAGTCTTGGGTATGCTCTTTTCCCACATATCCAAAATAAGCCATCTGGTGCTTTCCAATAATAATTTTTCTGTTGATTTATATTCTCCCAAAATTTGGATATTTCTGGGATCCCAAAATGAGGATTCTTGCCTGTATCATTACATTGGAAGAGCCTGATTTTATTATTATACTTGCAATTTTTTTCTTTTTTTTTTTCTCTGAGTCCAATACAGAGTTGGTTCATCTGGGATCCACCATGTAAAAGTTCCATTACTAACTTTAATCTCTTACAGGGTAGTATTTCCTACTTCGGTAAGAAAATTTTTCCCAGTGCGCCAGAGACAGTCTTCTCCTATCACTGTTGAACTCCGAATCCACCCTTCTGGTCAATTTTCCCCCTTATATTGGTCCAATTCCATTTAAGGAGTTCAACCAGGCCTGAGCTACTGCCTTTCCATGGCCATTCCTCTGCAATCAATGCCCTTCTGCAAACCCAGCAGTGGGTTAAGTTGCTTACTTATTCTTTCCCCCAGTTCCACGAACACGTTTTTCCCAAATCTCGAGATATTTATTTCCTTTTCTAATTGCTGATGAAGTTCTGTATACAAATCTTGATGTGGAGTTGATACAGAGTTAGATTGCTGTGCTGGCTTTGCAATTTTTTTTACTAATTTTTCTTTTACCAAATCTTGGACTCTACCCCTAAGGACAAATGTTAAACAAACCCATCTCTCCCCTTTTGGACATTCACTTCCCAACCTATTACCACTTGTTTCTAAGTTTTCCGCAATCCAGTATTTTTTCCCGTTTTGCATACAGTTACCTGATTTGGGGGGGTTATAGCAGTGACTGTTGACATGGGTGTGTGTAGAGAGTGGCTGGTCAGGGGTCTAAAGGCTCAACCTGGACGCCACAAACTTCCCAGAGAGAGGTCCCACAAGAGACAACTTTCTAGGCTTCTTAGGCAGTCCTTCAGATGCCGGGTAACCTCAGCAAGGGCCAGCCAGCTCAGCTCTTAGCAGTGATTTCAGCTCTGCCTTGCGAGGTGTAAACTGGTCAACACAGGGACAAAGAGACAGGAACACCATGTGGTTATTCCACAGAGGTAGCCTTTATTCCAGCACCCTGCAAAGGATGCCAGTGACGGCAGCTCCCTCCTGAACAGGGTAGAAACTGGGGATTTTATGGGGAAGAGTGGGGGTGGTACAAAAGGGGAAAAACCAGTTAGTCCCAACAAATCTACATGGGGTTCCAAAGCATGCTTGAACTCACCATGACCAAGGAGGATTTCTCAATCCAGGAGGGTTTGAGAAGATCTTATCATAGCCCATTCAAGGGATACCTCTCCAAGGGAGAGGGCTGGCATGCCCACTTGTCTCCACAGGTGTGAATAATAAAAAAGGAACCTCTATTTGTTTCCATGTAAACCTTTCAGTAGCATTTGTGACACGATTTTGCTAGTATCCTCAAAGGGAAAAGACAAAAAATGAGTGACAGAAAAAGGAATAACAAAGGTCTGGTATGGCTTATACCCCCACCTCCCATGCCTATGGGGTTGCAACCCATAGCAGGTGTATATGATCTTCTTGGTGGCAAGTGCAGCGGCCAACCTGGGCTTTCCCTCTATATCCTCGTCACATCTTTTTAGCTAATTTCCAGGCAAATTGTTTTTGACACTCCTTAACTGTGGTTTCCCACCGTTCCTCAAATATCTCCCATTCAACAGGCACTAATAATTCCCATCCACAAAGCAAAGTTACTATTTCAGTTGTTTTGAGTTCAATCTGGATAGGGAATAGATTTGATGCTCAACACTTCCTGCAATGAGAGCATCAATTTTGTGAACTACAGTACCAATGTTGTCTACAATTTAAACATTTACATTTAACCCAGTATTGAAGTGGAGACAACCATCCTTTAATGCATCGAATTCCGATTTATTGATCAATCAGTCACTTTAAATAATAGTGTTCATGAACTTCATGCATATTCCAAAATCCAAGTTCACGATAGGCTAACAGAGAAAACTCTAACCACTCCTTTTGTTTTACAATACCTATAATTGTTTATTAAAAACAGAACCAGTGTTCCCACTGTGATACGAAAGGTTCCCAAAACTTCCATATCTGTTCCCAGGGTGCCATCTTTTCCCAGAGAGGGTGTTTTGCTTGTTATGGGAAGACTGTCTGAGAACCTTATTGTTTATAAAGTGATGCATGAGAGAGTCTAATTGTTTATAGAAATCAGCCTGGGAACTGCTTTTGGAACTGCTTCGCAACTACCTTTTACTGTTCTCTCACCTGTGTGCCTTCATGGCCTTTTTCTTTAAGCCATGCTTGAACTAAACTCTCCACAACCCAGCTAGCATGTCCAGTACTGGGATGAATTAAACTGGGTATATGGTATGGCACTGATGGAAGTTGTAATTCTTCCTCTTCTTTGTATAAGTTACAGGATAAGGCCAAAATATGAGAACTCTCTCACCCAAACAGTCCTGATTCTCCTGTTTGAAGTGGAAGTATTCCTCCCCAAGGGGGGTGTTGGAGGAGTCTCAGGATTTGTCTAGGCAGCACTTGAAACCACTGGTGCAAGCTTGGCCTTATTTCCCATTTAGGTGTGATTCTTTGTACATTCCTTGGTTCATTTGCGTCTTCCTAGTTTATTACCACCCAGTGTCCGCTTGAGAGTCAATTTGGTATCAGCGGGTTTAGATGTGATAGTCCACTCCTCAGGTTCCTTCACAGGTCCTTTGATTCTGCTGGCGTGGATCCACTCTCTTTCTCTGGTTCGAATTGCTGCCTCAGTTGCCAGTAGTACCTGAAAACGACCTTCCCATTGTGGAGTTAAAGATTGTTCTTTCCATGTTTTCACTAGTACTCATTCCCCTGGATGGATGTTATGGATTGTAAATTCTAAAGGCATGGTTTGAGGGATTATCCCTTTCAACTGCAAATTTTCAAGAGTTTTTGCAATTTTGGTGACATATTTTCTAACACTCATTTCCCCTACTTCTTATGCAGCAGTTTCATGTTGGGTAGTCAGAAAGGGTAATCCAAACATCATCTCATAGAGTGACACTCCCAGGTCTAACCTGGGTTGTGTTCAGACCCTCAATAGAGCCCGAGGTAAACATTTTACCCAAGACATTTGGGTTTCAATCATTAATTTTGTTAAAGTTCTCTTTAAAGTCTGGTTCATCCTCCCTACCTGGCCCGAACTCTGTGGATGCCATGGGGGATGTAATTCCCATTTTATTCCCAAGGCCTGAGTTATTTGCTCTAAGACTTTTCACATATAAATGTGTTCCTCTGTCTGAGTCGATTCACCATTCCATACCTGGGAATAATTTGTTCCAAAAGGGTTTTCCACACCACATTAGCTGGAACTTTGCAGTGGGAACAGCTTCAACCCAATGAGTTAAATGGTCTATTACTACTAATAAAAGCTTCCACCTCTGCACTTGGGGAAGTTCAGTAAAGTCCACTTGGATACTTTGAAACGGTTGCAGAGCTAACTCACAGCCTCCTAATCTTTTTCTCATTACCTTTTTATTTACCTTTTGGTAAGTTATACATTTCTCAGTTATTTGCTTTGCCAATCCAAAAATTCCAATGCATCCATAATTCCTTAAAAAGTGATCACACAAAGCCTAAGTACCACAATGAGTTTTTTAATGCATGTCTTCTAATATTTTCCTGGTAAGTGGCTTATTAAGTAATTACCTCCCATCAGGAAGTTTCCATTTCCCAGACTGATCTTGCTTTCCCCCTATCTTACTAAATTCCTTTTCTTCTGTTTCACGAAGCTTTGGAATTTCCAATTCTTCCTTGTCTGCGGTTAAAATTAACATAACCTTTTTGGTCCCATTTTCTGCTGCATCTTTAGCCTCTTGATCTGCCAAATTATTCCCTTTTATTTCTGAAGTCATTCCCCTTTGGTGTCCTTTAACATGCACTACAGCAATTTCTTCAGGCAATTTTAATGCCTCTAAAACCACTAGAATGAGTCTCTCATGAATCAGCCTTCTTCCTTTTGAATTTAGTAACCCCCTTTCTTCCACGGCCCTATAATCTCTATCTTGCCCTATATATATTGCTATATTCTAAAACCTTAAACTCTAAGTTTTCCACCCTGTGATATCACACACTCCTATTCAAACTACATACCCATAATCCCAGTGCTTTCTATCAATTTTGGAAGCCTTCTCCACAGCCTCAGTATTCTCTTGTGAGTCTGTGCCTTTCAGCACAGAAAGTTTAAAATTCTCTGCATTCAGGGTTCTAACACCAAAACTATGGTTTGTGGCAGCAGCTCTCTGGCCACAGAGAGCAAGAGGCACAACTTTCCCAGGCATTGTCCTGAGGAAGGCTACAAGATCAGAGAAAAGACTGATAAACAATTCTTATCTTCACTTGTTGCACCTGTTGCTGTGAACATGTGGAATGTGTTATGGAGATTTGTTTACAAAAAGGTGGTTTCTTAATTAGCCAATGGTGATTATGTTTGGACTGGAGGATCAATTAGGTCCACTTGTATCATAACTGTCCAGAAAAGCAATGGCTTTCTTAGTAAGTATAGTACAATAAAGTGATTGATCAGCCTTCTGTGAATCATGGAGTCAATGCTAATTATTACCTGGCTGGGGACCTGTGACAACAGTGTTTTTTCTTTTTCTTGGAACCGTTTAAACCTGCTCTGGACTGAAGACCCAGAAGAGCACCGGGAACTCACACATGTGGCCCACTGGGCTAGGCCCGGGCCATGGCATTTCGAGCGCCAGGGGGACTGATAAGAGGCTGAGTGAGCTTAGCTACAGCCCACAAAAGGAATTTTCTGAGTTTGTTATCTCTTTGGAAGCGGCAAGTGGTTTTAATTTTTGGGGTTTTTTTGTTTGTTTGTTTGTTTTTTTTTTTTTTTGGTTTTTTTGTTTTTTTTTTTCTGGTGAATGCTTTTCCTGTTAAATAAACAGGGTTTTTTCCACTTTTCTCCAAGGAAATATTTTCCTGAGCCAGTTGGGGGAGGGGCCACTTGAATCTGCTTCCTAGAGGAACCCCTTTAGAGGTTTTCTTCCACATTACCCTAAACCAGGACAGCCTTTCCCCGGGGTTATTGTGATCCTAATTAGGATGCTGCAAGGGCATTTTCTGATCCCCAGGGAGTCCATGTGCATGTTCCCTCTCTCATATCTGCATATCTGCTGCTTGGATCATTTGTCTTTCTTCATGTGTAAACGGAAGTTTTATTATAGATTGCATTTCGTCCCAGTTATAAACATTGGGTCCCAAAAATTGGTCTACTTGTTCTACTAATCCAGTAGGATCTTCTAGTAGATCTTTTAATTCCTTTTTAAATGTCACTTTGGAGGAATTAAGTGGGGCATTACAAACCCAATTCCCTTGTGTGCCCCTCCCAATGGTACTTCCTGGAGGGGGTATAGTGCCACTGCTTGGTTCTCGTTTTTTGATTCATCTCAGTGGAACCTCCAAATTGTGAGAAACAAGGCTCACTCCTTGAAATTTTTAAAAGTTTAATAAGGGATAAAAAGGACAGTACACAGCACTGGGGTGCTTGACAAACTGCCAGAAGCACAGCAGTTAGCTTAAAACAATTTTCTTATATACGTTTTCATTACATTGCTTAAATGCATATTCAGGAGTGTTATACATAGTCAAACATTCCTGTGAGTTTACATGTTCTGGGAAATCTTTTGCTTGGCCTGACTTTTTTATCTTATCATTCAGATACGATACTCCACAAGTACATTAAATCAACATAGCTATCTCACACCATTATCTGAACTATTCCTACCATTAACAGTTACACAAATAAAACCATTTAACATTACATAGTCTTTATTTCAATGTTTTTTGAAAGCCTAAACTATAAATATATTTATCACACTGATATATGTGGATGTGACAGTTTGGTCAGAGAGTGAAACAGGTAGCTTTCCCAGGCATTGTCTTGGGGAAAGCTGTGAGAACACTCAGAGAAAAGAGTTAAAATAATTCTTATCTCAGTCTCTGCACCTGGTGTTTGTGAACTTGTGGAATGTTTGTATGTGATGTTTTTACCAGAAGGTGTTATTCCTAATTAACCAATGGTGTGAGGGATGTTGTTAAGAAACATTCAGGTTCTGGGTGAATGATCCTACCTATAAATATCTGAAGTTCCTAATAAAGTTCGCTTTTATGCTTCCTGAGCATGGAGTCAACGTCGCTTGTCTTCAGCCATTCCTAACTCAATGGCGACAAATATATAAATATATAGGCTACACAAGGCATTGACTACAAAAGCTAATGAATTATACTATATTAAAGCAGTTAAAAGTGATTACAACTGTAGTATATCAAAATCGTTGTGATGAATAATAATTTGTGAAAGCCAATGACTACATAGTTACTTATAACAGGTGACAAGAAGATGCTGAAACAGGTATAATTTCTGGTTCTAACAAGTCACTAATACTACTTTAAGACAAAGTGATGATGATAATATATATGAAAGCAAGTCATCCAAGGCATTTCAGTAAACAAGGAGAACTAGTCAGGATAGACAACATATAGGATTAACAAGAATAGCATGGAAGACTTGTTGAAAAATCAACATGCATTTTCACAAAACAGGCAACTGAAATGTTAAAAAGCTGTTGTGCAATTAATGGAATGCACAAATGAACTTGGCTGCAAGAAGATACCGTGCTAGAAGAGAACTTGATCATGCCAAGGCTGTTAAGCACAAACCTGTGATCAAACATAGCAAGTTAGTGGGTTACATCACAACTGCAAAATGCTAAAATTAGTGTAGACTATCACTTTGGTTGCAATTAATTTTTTGTTATTTTTAAATAACAATTTATTTATGACTATGATTCTATGATCTGTTTTCAAGAGAAGATTTTATATAAAGAAATAAATGAACCACTTTGACAACAAAAAATATCCCAAACTGAGCACTTTAACCTTCAAGAAGAAAAATATACTCTAATTTGAAGAATAGTGTATGATCATTAAGTAATGGTTACACTCTGTAATACATAAATGTAACCGGGATAAGTTGTGGTTGCACATTGAATTTCCTGACTTTTAAATGCTTAGATTTTTGAAAATTTAATATATGCTTAAACATACATTTTAAAACAAAATATAGCTATGATAATGGGTAGCATAAAATGCTATTTGTTTTGACATGATACACGATGTAAATCCAAACCAATAGTGCATAAAGGGCCATATTTTCAGATTCTTATTGAAAGGAAAGAATTTCAATCAATTTACTCTAAAATGGTACCCCAATGGTTGGAGATTATTTCCCACTCTGAGACAAAACACACTTACTCTGACAAAAACAGATGCACTTTACTGATTAAATCTCTAGTAAGCTATTTCGTGTAGTCTCTCATTTATAAGTGAAAAGGCAAAGCAATCTCTTACCACAAATAAAATGAGGCCTATGTTTCCTCCCATCCCCTTCGGTGCTATTTTGTGGAGTGCATCCCTGTACTGCATAGCAACAATGCATTTCAAGGACAACCAACCAAGAGACAGTGGGTTCCATAGCCACCAAACTCAAGAATTATGAGAGCATGGTCCATGGCCTGATGCAGACTCGTGTCCCTGCTGTGGTTCAGAGTCTCAAAGAGGAGATGAGGAGGGAGATAAGGAAGAACAGTTTCCATGTGGCACCAATGCAAACAAGAGGTCTGAATGTCAGAGCCTGACATCTCCCAGCTAGGGAGAGGGGGTACACCCCACGAGCTGACCTATGGTTCTTCCTGTGTGATCATGGGGAAGATATGAGAAGGTGGGATGGAAAACCTACTTCTGTCCTGGCAGCACAGGTGAGTAAATTCAAGGAGGAAACTACTAACAGAGGAAGTTCCACCAAACTGAATGTAGCCCCAGCTTCCTGTGACCAAGCTGCTAGGTATAACAGAAGGTAGGATGATATCTGATCCCCTTGAACGAACCTTCAGAATGTACACCCCAGGAGGGAACCATAGCCAGGACTAGAGGGGCCCTGGCTTCAACCATTTAGAGGCATGGGAGAATTGTGTCTTTTGGACAGTGTGGAGCTGATGGCCTGGCACATCAGAGCCACAGAAATTCAAAGCTTTTGTCGATACTGGTGCACAGTGTACTTTAATACCATTGGGACGTGTGGGGGCAAAACCCGTTTCTATTGCTGGGGTGACAGAGGGATCACAGCAGTTGACCCTGTTGGAAGCTGAGGTGAACTTGACTGGGAAGGAGTGGAAGAAACCCTATTGTGGCTGATCCAGAGGCCTTGTGTATTCTTGGCATAGATTTCCTCTGGAGTGGTTATTTCAGAGACCCAAAAGGACTCAAATGGGTTTTTGGGATAGCTGCTGTGGAGGCAGAGGGCATTAGGCAATTGAACACCTTGACTGGGCTGTCCAAAAATCCTTCTGTAGTAGGACTCCTGAGGGGGAAGGAACAACGAGTACTGACTGCCACCTCAGCAGTGTAGCACCAGTAGTATTGAATGAATCGAGGTGCCATGATCTCCATCCACAAGATGATCTGTGAACTGGAGAGCCAAGGGATGGTCAGCAAGGCCCACTCACCCTTCAACAGCCCCATTTGGCCTGTGCAGAAGTCTGAAGTGGAATGGAGATCGACAGTGGACTATCATGGCTTGAATGAAATTAACCCACTGCTGAGCACTGCTGTACTGGACATGCTGGAGCTTCAGTATGAACTGTAGTCCAAAGCAGCAAAGTGGTATGCCACTATAGACATTGCAAATGCATTTTCTCCATTCCTCTGGCAGCAGAGTTCAGGCCACAGTTTGCCTTCACCTGGAAGGGCGTGCAGTATATTTGCAATCTATTGCCCCAGGGGTGGAAGCACAGCCCTGTGGTAATCACATGTTCTCTGAACAGAGAGAGACATAGCTCTCCCAGGATTTTCCTGGGAAGCTGTAAGAAGCTGTGGGAAACTTAGAAGAATTCAAACAATTATTATCTCTCTTTCTGTAACCATTGTTTATAGATATGATTCTCCAGAGTGTGCTATTCATAGTTCACCAATAGTGTGAGAGAAGATTCCTAAAGGCCAATCAGGTCTTAGGTCCACCATTGTTTCTATAAGAACTGTGAATTTCTAATAATAGAGTGTATTTTCATGCCTTCTGATGATGGAGTCTCTGTATCACCTTTGTCTGTCCCCGATACCCCTTCGGTGATACAGCCCCACCATTTACCATGGACTGATGCAGACTGTACTGGAAAAGGGTGACGGTCCCGAGCATTTGCAGTACATCAGTGACATCATTGTGTGGAGAAACATGGCAGCAGAAGTATTTGAGAAAGGAGGAAAAATTGTCCAGATTCTCCTGGAAGCCAGCCTTGCCATCAAAAAGAGTAAGGTCAAGGGACCTGCCTGAGAGATCTAGTTCCTGGGAGTGAAGTGGCAAGATGGATGTCATCAGATACCCACTAAGGTCATCAATAAGATCACAGCTATGTCTCCACTGACCAGCAAGAAGGAAACGCAAGCTTTCCTAGGCGCCGTACGTTTTTGGAGGATGCACATTCTTGAATACAGTCAGATCGTGAGCCCTCTTTACCTGGTAACCTGCAAGAAGAATGATTTCCACTGGGATGGTGAACAGCAACAAGCTTTTACCCAGATCAAGCAGGAGATTGCTCATGCAGTAGTCCTTGGCCCAGTCAGTTACAGGACCAGAGGTGAAGAACGTGCTTTACTCTGCAGCCAGGAGCAATGGTCCTTCCTGGAGCCTTTGGCAGAAGGTGCCTGGTGAGACTTGAGGTCAGCCACTAGGATTTTGTAGTCAAAGTTACAGAGGGTCTGAAACCTACTACATCCCAACAGAGAAGGAAATCTTGGCAGCCTATGAAGGAGTCCAAGCTGCCTCAGAGGTGATTGGCACAGAGGCACAACTCCTGGCACCCCAACTACTGGTGCTGGGGTGGATGTTCAAAAAAAAGTTTCCCTCTATCCCCTACGCCACCAATGCTACATAGATTGCCCAGATTACATAGCGTGTCTGTGTTACGAATGGATGTGGGGGTTTGAATAAGTCCCTGCCTTTTGCCCAGGCCTCTGGCATCAGGCAGTAGCTTTATTGAGGAGGCCAGCACCCCAAAATTATTTACTTAATATTGTATTTGGGTTGCCCCCAGATGGAGGAAGGAATGATGAATCTGACTCCATGTTCTCAGAAGGCTAATTTATTATTTTATGATACTATATTGTATTAAAGAATGCTATACTAAACTATACTATACTAAAGAATACAGAAAGGATACTTACAGAAGGTTAAAAAGATAATAATGAAAACTTGTGACTCTCTCTTCAGAGTCTCAACACATCTTGACCCTGATTGGCCATTGAGTCAAAACAATTCACAGAAAACCAATGAAACAACCACCTGTTGGTAAACAATCTCCAAACACATTCCAAAGGAGCAAAACACAGGAGAAGCAAATCAGATAATTATTGTTTTCCTTTTTCTCTGAGGCTTCTCACCTTCCCAGGAGAAAAATCCTGGGCAAAGGGATTTTTCCAGAAAATGTGAATGCCACAAATAGACATAAAACTAACATGTCGCTATTGAGCCCCACACGGTGCAAAGCACCAGGACTCACTCAGAAGGCTCTTTAGAGTTATTTATTGAAGCAACATGTTGCTTTTATAGTTTTACAAGATGTTTACATTTACTTAATGAACACATACACTGCCCATTGGTCATAAAGAAGAAACAAAACCTTCAATAGGTGAAAGGAGCCACGCCACTGTGTAAGCCAACCAAAGTCCAGATATTTTTGCTTACACTTGTTTCTCTCTCTTTCTTCACATTGTCATGGTGATAGTCTTGGTAAATTCCTTGAGAGAGATATGAGGCTTTCCTTATCTTCAGGAAGCCTTTACTAGCTCATAAGAACAGCACAGAAATGTCTTTCCCACACTAACAGACATAAGACTTAAACTAATACTACACAGGAATAAAGATAAAAAAGAAACTACTAGTAGGTATATATAGCACAAAGTTAAAAGCACCTATTAATGTCACACTTAGCGAAGAAACGATATAACAAAATTCAATGTATATTACCATCCAGTTGTTGGTGGGGCACACATCAAGATGCTTTCCCTCAATTCTTAGGGAAGTAACCATGGAATCTACATCCAAACTCTGGGAGAGGTCTCCCACACTTGCAGGGTGTGTGTGTGTAGAAGACTTCTGCCTCTGTGATAATTGTTTGTGCTTTTATTGTTTGTAAAACAGTCTATCAGTGAAGAATATTTCTTTTATTTCTTCACACATTTGCTCTCCAGACTGAGATGTTGATTCTTAGCTGAGGCCCGAGCTCTTTTGGTGCCAGAGATGACCCCTTGCGAGGCCTTTCAGCCTGGGTTATCTCTTCATGCACTAACTATTGGGGAAGGGGGGGGGGGGGGAGTGGTTGGTGGTGGTAACATGTCCTGCCACAGCCTGTATTGGAAACATGAATCACCCTGGGATCTTGGAGATAATTACAAATTAGGCTAAAGGTGAGAACTTTGGTACTATTTTTATTGACAGTTCCTGTTGCACTGTAGGGATGAACCGAAAATGGAAGCAGCCATATGGAGCCCCATGTGACAAGTTGCAGAAGTTACTGAAGGAGAAGGTAGATTGAGTCAATTTGCTGAACTCAAAGCCATCCAGTTGGCCCTGGACATTGCTGAACAAGAGGAATGGCCAAACCTCTGTTGTTGTTTTCTGTCTTGTTTTATATATATTAAAAAAAAATATATATATTTTCTAGTAAAGTGTGGTACTCTGTTATTTTACAGTTTGTTCTTTTGTCTTTTGTAATGGGTTTTAAATATTCCTTGTTATAAGTTTGTAATGGTTCATTCCATGTACTCCATTTGGCTACCCTGATGGTTCAGTCGTGAGCTGTTTACCCCAAGATTTTCCTGCCAAGTGTATGTCAATCCCCCTGTCAGTCTCCTTGTACCTCCCTTGTTCCCTTGTCTTACCCTGGTCTGTCAAAGATAGCACATCCTTTTTGCTCTGGAGTGTTCCCTGTCCTTCATCCCTTCCTCGAAGCAAGATTAGATTGTAAGGTTTGCTCCTTCCCCTTCTTGGCTTCTACTGGATAGCCTTTACCCTGCACCCCTGCCCTAATGCCTTCCTATTGGTGAAAAGTTGTGTCCTCCCCTTATTCCCTCCCTTCTTTAAAAGCAGTTCTGTTGCCCTCCATTACTGTCACTTGTCCCTGATTCCCCTGGGGAAATAAACTTCTGTTGGGAATTTAGCTGACTAGAGACTGGAAAAGTACAAAGCCGTGGCTAATTCCAAATCTTGCACCTGCAAGATAACGTGTCCTTGGGCCTAGCTGAGTATGATAAAGAAATGGACAGTGAGATGTGAGAAGTAGAGAACGTAGGCCCAAAGGAATGAGGAAGAGCTGATGGTATAATTTAACCAATAGATTGCTTGGCTTACAGAATATTCATAAGCTTATTATTTGCTGTATAAGTGTTTGATGCTTTCTTCAATAAACTGGACCTGTGATGAACCATCTGGTGTCCTGGTCCCCTTCTTTCGACAAACTTCCTTGGAACTCCAACAAGTGATTGCTTCCTATTCCTTTGCCTTGGTTCACAGTGATGAAAGCGACATGCTGAGTACACAGTGACTACCTGCAGAGAAGTAATAGAATCTAGACCTTTACCAACAAGCACCTCTGCGCAGAAGACCGAGATAATTACACTAACCCGTACCGTAGAAATAGCAAAAGGAAAAAGAGTAAACATCTATACAGACTCAAGGTATGCATTCGGAGTCGTGCATGCACATAGAGCCATCTGGAGAGAGAGGGGAATACGGACCTCACAAGGAAAAAACATCAAACATGCACAAGAGATAATCCAGCTACTAGAAGCTGCTCAGCTGCCTGAAAAGGTAGCAATTATGCATATTAAGGCATACCAAAGAGTGAGCTCAGAATTGGAAGAAGGAAAGGAGCTGGTGGATAGAGAGGCAAAAGAAGCAGCAAAAGGTGAGGTAACTACTGAAGGAGCCCTAATTCCAGATGGACAAATTTCCCTTGAAGGTAAGCCAGAATATAATAAGAGAGATAGAAAATTGATTGAAGATCAAAGAGGGACGTATAACCAAGAAGGGTGGGCTACCATTGAAGAGAAGCTGGTAATCCCTTCCCATTTATTGTGGTCACTAGTAAGGGAAGAACACCAGAAAACACACTGGGAAATAGATGCCCTATACACCTACTTGATTGAAAGAATTGTTGCTAGGAATTTATACGCCACTATTACTCAAGTGACCTGACAGTGTGATCTTTGCCTGCAGACTAACCCCAAAAATATCCCCAGGCCAAAACTCAGTCAGACTGGGAGGGGCCATGGGCCTGGACAGCAGTGGCAAATTGACTTTTCAAAACTCCCAAGGAAAGGGAGGTATCAGTACTTATTAGTACTGACAGATACATTTTCAAGGTGGCCAGAAGCGTTCCCCACCAGAACTGTCAAGGCTCAAGACGTAACCAGGGTATTATTACAAAAAATAATACCACGCTGCCAAGTTCCAGCCACAATATCCTCAGATAGAGGATCACATTTCATTTCCAAAATTGTGCAACAGATTAGTAGCCACCTGAGCATAGATTGAGAATTTCACACTACATACCGCCCCCAATCAGGCAGTCAAGAGGAGAAAATAAATCATTTGATTAAGCAGCAAATTGTAAAGCTAAGGCAGGAAGTTAATCTACCCTGGCCCCAAGCTGTTCCACTGGCACTGTTGTAAATTCGAACTAAACCTCGAGCTAAAGAAAAGCTGAGTCCTTTTAAAATGCTTATTGGAGGCCATATGGAATACAAAAGATAATGTCCACCCACATTGAGAAGGTAACATTGGCCACCTACATGGTAGCTTTAAGCAAACAGAGAAATTGAGAAACACGTGGCTGGAACTCAGAGCAGGGAGCTAGATGGACCAGTACATAACATGCTGCCTGGAGATTATGTATATATTAAGTCTCTTACAGAAAAAAAATTATAACCACAGTGGGAGAAACCATTCCAAGTGCTTCTCTCCACCTTCACCGCAATCAAGATCAAGGAGCAGAATGTCTGAAACCACCACTCTCGAGTAAAGAAGGCCCCGGAAGCCCCTTAGAGAGTAACACCAAGAGACAATAAACTAAAACTAAAACTTACTCAAGCAAAATAAGTATATTGCAGCCAGGGGTAGTTTGTAATTTCATTTACAAAATTGTTTTGTATATAATTATAACTGAAATCTTAAAATTAGAGAGTACCTCTGTTCAAAGCAATGCTGAATGGCCTTAGTCACAAGCTTTTAATCAGTATACTGGATCCATGAGAAAACTTTCTGAAATAAAAGATTTAAGCCTATCCACTGTAGTAATCCACGGGAATCAAGTATATGAAGAGCAGGAGTAGCAAGAACAGGAACTGTAGACACTTCAAAGGATCAGAAGAGAAGAAATCAAGGTAAAGTGCCAAGTGGTCAACGAAACAGCTCATGAAAGACCAAATGCAATTAGTGTCTCATCCTCTCCTGTATGCAAACACCAGGAAGTTTGTGATAGCCCAAGCAAATCCAACTGTTAGTGTAATTTTACCTTAATACAGCCTGTAGAAGGGGCTTACCTAGAGGCTCATGATACTATCAAGCTCACATTTAAATTTAAAATAGACACCGCACTTTTTACAACAGCAGAACCTTATACAACTCACACCAGTGCTCAAGCAGTTCAAACCCAACACAAACTTGAACCTGAAGTATATAAAATAGGCCCATACATAATTAAGAATGTGGGTGAACAACTGTTGTTCAATCCAGAATGGTCTCTCAAACGTGTTGAATTGCTGATGCAAATTAACATCTCAAAAATCCAAACAGCCTGCTCCTCTTTCCTAAGAGCATCCTTTGAAAGCTAGACAAAGTAGTTACAAAGACAAGTATACCTCAAGAGCAGAATAAGAAAAAAATCTGAGATATTAAAAACAAGATTGGGAGTTTTAAATAGAATTAATTCAGAAATACTGATGAATAAGCTGGCCACTACAGCCGGTGGCCTAACAAAATTGAAGCAGCCTTTACAGTCATCTCTATTAACATTAAGAACTAGCCAGTAGTGGTTTTCAAAAGTACTGCCAAAGTAGGAAAAAAACGGAGACCAAGACCACAAGCTAATGGTAGAAACGCTTAATGCAAATCAAGATTACATGTCTTTAGCTTTCAGTTGTATACAAGCACAGTTATGGATGCAAGCAACAGCAGCTTTAATCACACAGGAAGAGAGTAAAAATAATATTCCAGCTAAAATTCAAAAATTTATTTGAGATAATGCAATAATTTTGAAAAGGTTTCAATCCTAGTAGACTATTGTAAATTTCACCTATGATTCTGCTTCTAATGTGGCCACTGCCTTTGTGCTTACCATGCGTAATGCCACTGTTTACGTCATCCATCCCATCATTGCACTAAAATTAAACCATAAAAAACCAGTGCTGTACCCTTCAGAACATAAAGTGTGAGCAAAAAAGGTGAATGAAAAGTAGCAAACAGTAAACTTCAAATCCTGTATTACTGGAGAACAACTAAAATTCATTTGTAAAAGCAATACTATTAATGCTCAAGATGTGTGTCTAAACACTGAACAGAGTATTTGCCACTTTGAAATTCATCCAGTCACTGATCAGAAAACTGTGCTCGTATATACTAGTAAAAGTATATGCTTAAGAACTGCTTATACTGCTGTAAAAATTGATAACAACGATGTTATTTTGTTTAGTAGAAATCATTCTAATTTTTGTATTTGTAATTTTGTTAAGATTATCAAGTGTAATTTTTCAAACTTAGCCCCAGTGACATCCCACCAGCTAATTAAAACGAAATACACAATGTATCACAGACTATCACCTACTCCTATTGGAATGAACCTCACATTGATAAAACAACTAATTAAACATCAAGACCTACTAGAGATCTTAAAAAAAATTCAAGAAAGTGAAAAAAAACCCTAATTAGTATCCAACATGATACAAAAGAAATAATCAAAATTCTACAAAGAACGAAACAAAATGCAGATCGTCACTGGGAGGATGTGATCTTTAAGTAGTCACCAACTGCAAATGAGATTTTTAATAAGTTGTGTCATCCCATTGTAGTTTTATTAATATTAGGTATAATATCAGCATGAAGGTGTGCCTCCTCCTTCTAGCAGAGATGCTCAAGAAAGAAGGGAAAGAAATGAGAGACTTTCCGAGTTTGTGTCTCACTGCACATTGCAGTTCTAATGCAGTAACATTTTCCCTTTGTTTACAGCTTCCTCTGTTGTTTTAGACTAAAGGGGTAGCTAGCTCCTGGCAGACTGTTTTACAGTTTGTAGCCCCCTCTGCCCTGTAATTTGATGCCTTCTTCATCACTCAACTCATCTGTTGTGTTCTTTTCATTCTTTCAAGCTTTTCCTGCTTCCCTGCAACATTACTGAGTGTTAAGAAAAGCAAGAATGGCCTTGAGCAAAGCCCTGTACCTGTAATAAAAGTAGTCCTTGCATTTTCATCCTTGAAAACCATCTGTGCTAGAAGTAGAGAGGGTTATATTTACCCAACATGTTATATTGTTTTGTTTCCTGTAAGTAGAGTCCTGTTAGAACACATTTGTCATGCTTTGAACTCCTTTAGCTAAAAGTCTTGAGCTGCCTCCACTCAACTTTAACACTGGCAAAGTGCTACTTTTCTTTCATGTTAAGAGAAGAGCTTAAGTGTCAGAAACTTAGATATTTTTCCATGCATGACACGGATACCTTTCCCTCTTTCAGTCCAAGATGATATCTTAATAAAAGCTTTATCTCAAAGTCACTGTCACCACTGCAGAGAGGCCTAAAACTTTCCTTAGCATATCCCCAGAAGACTGTGAGCTACCCTTCAAAGTAATAAAAACCACAAGTACCCCTCCTCAGTTAAAAAGTAAAAAGTACCCCTTCACAAAACACAAGCTTCCAAGGCAGTGGGATAAATTAGTTCCTACCCCAACATCCCATGATAATGTAAGAGGTAAGAAACATCATGTGTGCTATGCACTAGCAGTGATCCTCAATACGTCCTTCTAATCCTCTCCTTTGTACTTGTCAGACTCCTGAGGAAAACAAGACAGCAAAAAGTGCTCAGTTTTTCCCTTATAGAGTGAGAAGCAAAAAGCAAAAATCCAGCGTAGTCTCTCTTTGACTTTTTCTTTAAGACAAGCCTGTCTGTTCCCACCCCAAAGGCACAGAGGGTGCTCTTTAAACTGTACCACAATGTCCCACCCATACTCCCCTCTCCTGTTCCCATCCCCACTGTGTCATGATCCCATGAAGAGAAACCCACAGGGGCATCAGAGCCAGGAGAGCTATGACAGAGTGCTGTACATGTGTGTGCCAGTGTGTACAGCTCTGTGTGCACATGTGTTTTCTAGTGTGTCCAAATGTGAGTGTACATGTCCTGCTTTGCACAGTGTACAAGTGTGTTAGCGTACACAGCACTATTCACGTAGATGTACTGACATGTACATGTGATATGTGCACTGCTGTTTGCATGTGTTAAATTACACACTCTCAAGTGAGTGAACCTGTGCACAGCTCTGTGCTTGTGAGTGTGCACAGGTTCTACAAGTGTGAGCATAGCTCTGTATGAGGCACTGCACACATTGGCATGTTCAAGTTCTACGTGCAAACAAATCTTGTGCTTGTAGGCATGTATGCATTAGTAAAGATTGTACATTAATAAGTGTCTTTGTAACACATGTGGTAGTATAGCAGGTTGGGTGTACACAAGTGTATACTGACAGCTGTAGCAGCACAGGTTTAGCTGGTGGTCACTGCTACCCTATATCTATTCCCCAATAAGCATATCCTGTGTAAAAGCCACTCGGGTAAGCATTTAGGTAAAGCAGTCAAATCCATACACCAGACTCACCACGGCTAGCTCAGCAAAGAGAGGCAGAAGGGCCTTTTGTATGGTTCTGTTCCAGCAAAGGTTTATTGCATCCACCATGCCAAAGGGAAACCAGGGACAAAAGACAAAACCATGTGGTCTGCCCAAGGTTAAGTATGGGAGGGCACGGGGGTGGTACAAAGGGCAGGGCAAAGGCCATTGGCCTACAGGGAAGATGGGGCCAGCCACCATGGATACCCCAACCAATGAGGAAACAGGGAAAGGAGAAACAACAAGAATTTGGGACATATGGGGAAAGGAACTGGAGTGGTTCATGGTGTTGTGCAAGACTCCATGGGGAAGTCCTTTCTGTCCCCCTAGGTGGGGAAAACTCTATGGTATGTTTTTCCAAGGCAATGCCCTGGGGATTTCCCTGAGGGGGAAGGATTCAGAGGATTCCACAGCTAGCAAATACCGTAGTATACAAGAACTGTGTGCAAGGGAGCAGGTACCTGTGTGTATGTGCACTAGCTCTGCGCATATCCCTGGGCATGCCCAGGGACATAGCTCTAGCTCTCTGTGTACACTCTGTTCTTGTAAGGAGAAGAATTTGCCTCTACGTATAAGTTTGCCAAAAGTTTATGTAAAGCTGTATACAGTGATTTCCATAAGATTTAATAGTGTTTAAGTTTCCATTAAATCTCTATAAACAGGAATATCTACAGTCACTGTGACCCACTGCTGTTCTAGCCCATGTTCCCTAAAAACTACTATCGTCAAAACAGGGTGCTAGACCAAGTTGTAAACCTCTCTATAATTGTAATGGTTCCTAAACCATGCAGTTCCCTTGTGTCAACAGTAGTAAGTAACTACTTTAAGACTCAAGAAAACATATGAAGCAGTGTTACGGACATTATCTTCAGTTTAATCCCTCAGTAGAGAAATCCCTCTCAGGAACAACTAACCACTGAATCGACTGTACGAACCGCAGAGCAAGAGTAGACTCATGTCAACCAAATTAAAGGCCCAATGAAGGAACCCAAAGAATAGACTGTAACATCCAGACCAAGTGAGAGATAGCCAAAGAAACCCAAAGACATGTGAAAAGTAAAGTCGAGTTTCCACCAGCCAGCTTGAAGATTGTTTTAACTAACACTTTGGGTGGGGAATTTGAACTGTACCATTTATTGATGCAATTGTCCTGTTTTAATAGATGGGAATTACAAGCATCTGTTGAGGGGAAGTACACAGGGAACTGGAAGAGGTATTGGGGCAATTTCCTTAAGGACCAATAAGTAAAGTAAAACAAGAAATAGAGGGCAAGACTGGGTTGGCCCCTGTGTTGACCACCAAGAAGATTATAGCCCTGCTGTGGGCAAGCAATCCCATAGGCATGGTAAAGTGGCAACAAGAAAGCCATACTGGACCACTATCATTCCTCAGTTGTCTCTTAATACAACAGACACTAAAGGGCAAGACTGAGTTGGTCTCTGTACTCACCACTAAAATACACCTGCTATGAGTAGCAACCCCATAGACACAGTAGATGAGAGTAAAAAGGGCATACTGGAGCTCTATGATCCCATTTTGTTCATTCCAAATAAGTGTGTCTAAAGAAAACCTAAGGTTTTTTCCTGTTCCCACTGTCCTCGCCCACACCAACAGATGCTAATGAAAATTATTTTTTATTTTATTTCCTTTTTTGAGAAGTAAAGGCAGATTATCAGAATCAAAAATGAGAGTTAATTGTTCGAGCCAAATAACTTAGAGAAAAGGAAAAGGAGGGCTTATTATAAATGAGTAATGTAATAGTTGTCTCTCACAATTAAGAGATAGATATTATGTGGATGTTAAAATGTATAGTAATGTTATTGTAATATGTCCTCCCATAGTCCTCTTTCCCCTCCCCACTGTAATAGCCTCAGTAGTCAGGGCATCTGGAGAGGGCCAGCTTCTTACCAAGAGGTGCACTGTAACAACACCTGACCTTGAATCAAGATATAAGAAGGTAATCTCCACCAATGGACAGCAGAGGAGGAGTTGACTGACAAAACTTTGGGAGGGGCTAAGGGTATAAAAGGAAGAGCATCCATTTTGTAGATGAGCACGCTGCTGATTTGTCATTACCTCACTTCTGATATTCTCCAATAATTTCTATATTACTTTTATTTCTTTTTAATGGATCATAAACCATTACTCTTATCTCTGTCTCGGTTTGGTAAAAGGAAAAATTCTGGTTTTATGATTCTTAGAGCATAACTTCCTATCTATTGGGGAGGGAGTTTTGTATAAGTTCTTTTCTTACATATTTAGAATAGGCCATCCAGTGCTTTCTAATAATCATTGCCTTGATGATTTATGTTTTGCCAAAATTTAGATATTTTAGGGATTCTATAATAGGGGGTTTTTTTCAGTGTTATTGCTCAAGAAAAGTTCAATTTCTCTATCTTGTGTACAATTTTTTTCCTGGGTCTAATATTGTGTGGGTTTTTCAGGGATCTACTATGTTGAAGTTCCATTAGAGATTTTATATTTTTTATAGGGAGTTTGTCCTTCTTTATTAAGGAACCTTTTTCTAATATGCTAGAGGCATTTCTTTCTTATTATTTTTGAGCTTAAAATTTACTCTTCTGGCCTGCTTCTCCCTTTTATGCTAGTCCTGTATAGTAATTCAAGACGGCCCAAACGTCTGGGAATGATTGGCATCTGACTCCAAGGCTTTGGAATGCTGAACACATGCTTTATTAAAACTATACTATATTACATTACAATTATATTAAAGAGAGATACTAAACTATATCATACTTACTACTAACAAACTAACGAGAAAACTCGTGACTCTCTGCCCGAGAGTCCTGACACACACATGTGGATCCAATTGGTCAATGAATCCAAACAACCATCACCAAAATCCAATCAAGCAATCACCTTGAGTAAACAATCTCCAGAACCTATTCCACACAGGCACAAACACAGGAGCAGCAAATGAGATAAGAATTGTTTTGATCATTCTTTTCTCTGCTTCTCTCACAGCTTGTCTCTGTTCAGAGGGCATGTGAGTACTACAGTCCTGTTCCATTTAAGAAGTTTAATTTGGCTTAGGCTATTACCTTTTTATGGCTGTTCTTTTGTTATTAAGGCTCTCTCACATACATAGTAGTTGGTAATGTTTTGTTCTTTACTGATTCTTTCCTTGAAATCTATAAATAAAATATTTTTTCTTAATGTTGGAATTTTTATTTTATTTTTTAATTGTTGTTTGAGTTTTGTATTTAAATCCTCATGTGGCATTGGTTCTGGGTTATGTTTTGCGGAGAAAAGAAGAAACCTCACAACTTTATAAAAGTTGTAAAGCCCGGTATGCTTTTATTACGATGCGCGCCGGACGCAAGCCTCCCCAAAAGGCATGCATACCCCTGAAGACCTCAGGTCTCCTTTTACCCCCCTTCCAAATGCATATGCATACAGTTTCACAATAGGTTCATACATATTCATTCCCCGTGACATTTATCGACAGTTCTTCTTTATCAAAGGAATTTCTAGGTTGGGGGCAAATTGACCTCCTGGTCTTTTCTGTTTTTCTTTCTCTGTCTCCTTGCTGTCTCCCTCATGCAAGTTTTTCCTTCAGCTTTGGCCTCACAGACTTTTCACCTCTCCTAGACACTTCACCTAATTCAGAATGGATCTCTACTCTGTCTCAGTTAGATGGCTGTATTTGCTTTGTTATCTTGCTTATGATTTGTTTTTTTATTAAATTTGGGGTTGATTTTGAGTTAGATGTTTGTGTTTACTTTTTCAGCTTGCTTATTACTTGTTCTTTTATTAAATTTTGGTTATTTATTTAATCTTGGTTTCTATCCTTGTGCAAGTATACTCAGTTTTCCCCCTTTGGGCATTTAACTCCTAGCTTTATGCTACTCGCTTTTAAGTTTTCTGCAACCTAGAATGTTTGCTTATTCTGTATACAGGTTTCTGTTGTGTCATGGGTTGGAGCTGGCACAGTGCCAGTGCACCCATGAATATATATTTTTCTCAAATGGTTGCTGTGAGATGTGACCAGAAACAGAGCATAGCAAGCTCAAGCTTAAAAATAAAGGAAAAAAAAACTTTATTAACCTACACTATAATAAAAGGAACACACAAAATTCAGAATGAAACCCTTCCAAAACATTCCTCCTCCCTCCATCCAATTTCCACCAAAGCACAGGGAGACAAAACCTTGGATTCTCAGTCAAGTTGCCACCTCTCAGATAATAAATTCTCAGTTCATCAAGGGAAAGAGGAGTGTCTCTTGTACCATAGTCTTCCATAGGAAACACAGTTGAAACCTCTTATGTTTCCATGTCACACAAGGCACCACCCAGAGAAAATCTGCCATGGTGACATCCTCCTTCCATGGACAGTGCTCTCACCACCATCCATGGACCAAAACTGCTTATAGGGTTCTTTTTAAGGACGCTTTGCCAAGTACCAAAAAACAACAGCTTCTCATTTTGGGACAACAGACCCCCCCCCATTTTCACCTCCCCTGGGGCCGAGGGTCTTGAGAACAGAGATCTTCTTCCTCCCTGAAGACAGAGGACACCACCACACTCTCCTCACCTTTCTCTGTTCACTTCACTCCGGCATATGGCATCACTGCAACAGGTCGCTCTCTCTCCTGCCCTGGCAATCACTACAGCAGGTCACTCTCTTGGCTCAAACCACTGCATCCCCTTAAATGCAGTCTCTGTGTTACAGGAAAATTGGTTCAGTCTATGGCTGTACAAGAAAAAGTCCAGCCAAAGGCCACTCCATCATCACTTCCCACCTAGGGCTCTTTTCCATCTGCTTCTAACATCTCAGGTCCCAGGCTGGCTCTCTTCTCTTTCAGATCAAGGAGGATTAGTGTTTCGCAAAGTTTTCTTTGTCTAAGAAAGGGTAAAAATCTCGGGCTCTGCTGCCCTCAGGATGGTTGAAATCTCACAGCAGCCTGTCCAGGACTCCCATGGCTGGGCACCTTCCCGCCCCTCTTCTCTTTCTATTCTGCCTGTGTGCTGCCAGCGCATGATATAAAATTTCAAGGTGGCATGTGGAGAGTCTGGTTTTAGCATGGCTTAAAGAAAGAGGCCATGAAGGTATACAGTTGAGGGAAAAGTAAAAGGTAGTTGTAAAGCATTTCCCAGGCTTGATTCTATAAATAATTAGGCTCTCTCAAGCACCACTTTATAAACAATAAGATTCTCAGACAGTCTTCCCATAACAGGCAAAACATTCTGTCCTTGGGCTCTCTGGGAACAGATAGCTGCTCTGGGAACAGATATGGAGGTTTTGGGAACTTTTCATATCACAGTGAGAACGCTGGTCCTGTTTTCAATAAACAAATCACAGGTATTGTAAAACAAAAGGAGAGATTAGAGTTTTCTCTGTAACCTATTGTGAGCTCGAATTTTGCAATATGCATGAAGTTAATTAACACTGTTATATAAAGTGGCTGATTGATCAATAAATCGGAGTCGATGCTCATCAATCGGATGGTCGTCTCCCTTCACTTCAATAGTGGCACAGGCTCTCTCTCTCTCTGGGGGAAAGGAGGGGGGAGGAGGGCTGCCCGGGACATCCCAGTGTTTCTCTCTCCACCCCTCTGTCCTGCAGGGGCCAGCCCGGTTCCATTCCCTTCACCCCCCTTCTCTGTCCAAGGCTCCTGGCCTACCTTAGCCTAGGCCGCATGGCTTCCCCTCCCCCACCCAGCCTGTGGCTGGGCAAGGGAGGTCTGAACTCTTCACTAACCTGAACAAAAGAGAAAGTCTTCTGGGAGTTCTCTGCTTTTAACTCCCTGTGTTCTGAGAGGCGTATCCATGTCTTCAGTGGTTACACCAGGTGTCAATATTCAAATCTGACCATTGATTGGTTTGACTATAACTTCCCAAGAAAACTCATGTCCTTGTCTACCTATGACATGTTGGAACCCTGGATGCTGAAAATTTTAAACTTTCTGTGCTGAAAGGCACAGACCCACAAGAGAATACTGCATTTGACCTGAGGCTGTGAAGAAGGCTTCCAAAATTGATAGAAAGCACTGGGATTACAGGTGTGTAGTGTGAATAGGAGTGTGTGATATCACAGGGTGGAAAACTTAGAGCTTAAGGTTTTAGAATATAGCAATATATATGGGGCAAGATGGAGGTTATAGGGCCGTGGCTGGTTGTTCTTCACCTTCTTCTTCATGGATTTGGGTAGTATTATGTAATTGATTAGAAAAGTCCGCATTGAGGACTTTAGGTAATTAGTTATTGGGTTAAAAGTGAAAATAATTTAGGTGTCATTTCTTAATTGGATAGTTTAGCTTTAAAAGACCTTGTAAAGAAAGATATCCATTTTGTAGCTTGTTAGTAGAATGCTGTAGAACTCACAACTTGTGAGACTGTGATATAGGTAACAAATAATAAACATTTGAGTCTGAATATGAAATATTGTCTCAAGTGCTTTAAATCCCGACCTTGATAGTGGTGGAGAAGAAGATAAAGAACCGACAGGTTTCTAATTTGAATGAGTTATAACAGTACTGGTTGATAAGGGTGTGAGTGGTGAAAAAAGAACTTTGAAGTTTTCCGTAGTATAGTGATTGGTAGCACTTGTGACAAGGATTATCTAGATTCCTAAAAGGGAAAAGATTAATAAGGAGTAATAGAACTCTGGAATGGCATGTACTCCCACTTCCCATGCCTATGGGGTTGCTGCCTGCAGCGGGTATGTATAATCTTTTTGGTGGCAAGTATAGTGGTCAATCTGGTCTTGCTTTCTGTTTCTTTATCACTAAATTATTTATGTCACTTGCTTGTATTGTGGTTCTTTACTGTTCCTTAGTTAACTAGCACAGTTAATTTTATTTGTTGAATAGTTTTATTATAGCTACATCATATGGATTTGTTTGCACTTTAATTTGCTTCTCATTTTTGATAAATAACTGCTTCTTACTCAGTTTTTAATAGCTTGTGAGTATCAGAGAGCATTAATTTAAGTCTATAACACAGTGTTAAAATTGGTACTTGCCCTCGATTTATGTTTGAACTTTTCCCTTTCTCTCGACAAATTTTGTAACATGCTTGCCACTTGGGGGATCTGCACTGCTTGAGCTGGCCACAGTTTTTACACTGACATTGTATCTAACCTGAGTGACTCGCATTAGGGTGTTTTAAGTAGAGTATGTGACCGTGAATAAATCCGGAAGATGTCTCAGCAGGGAAAGCTGGTGTTTTTTCTTTTTGCGGGTCGCAAGCAAAAGCAAAAACTTTAGGATCACTTATGGCACTGGTGTCTTTTAATTTATATAACCCTGATCCACTTGATTGGGGAGGAAGTAAATTACCACTTTAAAGATTGTCTTGGAGATTGGAGAGCCTCTGGCCTTTGGGAGTATAAAAAAAATCAATAAAGTTTACAGGGAACTCCTTTCTAGTTTGGATTGGTGTGTTCTTGTCCGTTGTCTACTTGCTACATTGAGTACACGTCACGTGCTTTGTTTTAGAGTAACTTTTAGGCTTCTTGTCGAAGTGACAACTTTCTAGTTATTGGGTTCTTCTACTGGTCTTTTATTTTGCTATCATGAGTCTTTGTTCTGTAGTTTGTACAGCTGATTTAGTGGTGAATAGCACCTGAAAGGGACTTTCCTGTTGTGGGGTTAAAGGTTGTTTTTTCAATGATTTGACTATTACTTAATCTCTAGGATTAACATTATGAATTTTAAAATCTAGGGTAACAGTCTGAGGGATTATCCCTTTTTTTCATAGTCCCTTTGGGGTTTGTGCTATAGACAGGACATATTTCTTGATACTGTCTTCCCCTTTTACATAGGTGGCAATCTTATGTGGCGAAATCAGAAAAGGTAACTCAAACATTATTTCATAAGGTGAAATCCCTAAATTTGATCTAGGTTGAGTTCTAATTTTTAATAAAGCTAAGGGTAGGCATTTTACCTACAACATTTGGATTTCAATCATTAATTTAGTTAGAGCTCTTTTAAGGGTTTGAGTCATCTTTTTAACCTGTCTTGAACTTTGTGGATGCTACGGAGTGTGTAATTTTTTTTTTATACCTAGAGCTTGGACTATCTGCTGTAGTATTTTTGATGTGAAATGGGTTCTTTAAATTGAGTTGATGTTGTCTACTATTCTATATCGGGGAATGATTAATTCTAAAAGAGTTTTGCATATAACATTGGTAGTAGCTTTAACAGTTGGCACTGCCTTTATCCAATTAGTTAAATGATTTACTATTAACAGCAAAAAATGTTACTGTTGCACATGGGAAAGTTTAGTAAAATTTATTTGGATACTTTGAAAGGGTCGTAAGGTTAATTCCCTAATGAGTCTTGTTATGCATACTTTCTAATATTTTCTTGGCCAGTGGTTTATTTAACAACTGTCTCTCATTAGGTAATACCCACTTCCCTTTATTGTCTTTTTTTTTTTTTTGCTCTTATTTCAAGAAATTTTTTTTATTTTTATGTCACTGAGTACTGGGATACCTTGATTTTTTTTCTGTGGAGGTTAGGAATATCATTATTTTCCCTTGACTTGGCTGTATTTTTACCCTTTAAGTCTGCTAAATTGTTTCCTTGTATTTCTAAGGTGGTCCCTTTCTGATGTCCGCAAACATGCACAACAGCAACTTCTTCTGGCAATTGTAAAGCTTGCAATACTTTTGAGATAAGCTTTTCATTAATTAATCCTTTCTCTTTTGAATTTAACAGTCCTCTTTCTTCTCAGATTTTCCCAAAAGTATGCACTACTCTAAAGGCGTATTTAGAGTCAGTATATACAGTCCCTCTCTCTTGTGTTAGTATTTTGAGGGCTCATTTTAAAGCATATAACTCACATATTTGAGCTGACTAGCTGAGGGGTAACTTTCTCTTTTCTATGGTTTACAATTTTTTCATCCATCATAGCATATCTTGACATTTGCTGCTCTTGAATTTTCTTTGAAACATATGGATGTATAATTGCTTCCCACCTTGAAGGGGTTTGTTTGTTAGATCTTTCCTCACTTTGGTCTGATAGTTTATGATTTCTAAGCAATTATGTATTAGTTCTTTTATTGTTGCAGTAAAGCAGATGGGATTCAGTTTCTTCATACAGAAAAGCCAATTCTTTATTCAAATAACTAATTTTTATTCAGTTTTCATAGACCTCGTGTTCAACTCCAATTGGCTGGTAGTTTTCTTGCCACTCAATTAATTGGTTAGAAGTACCTGTGTGTACAAGTTAGGACTATCTACAGGTGTTTACACTTTTTCTTTGTGGATTCTCATGAGACAGATCTTTTGTTATTACAGGCGCAACTTATTTTCCTCTACAAGAATAGGTTGTTGTGTTAACTGACTTTTCATTCCCAAGATTCTTTCACATCGGAACTTAGTTAGCTGCTTAGCCGTACTTAGAAGTGATAGGCCTAAGCCCTGATTTTATAAAACTTTTCTTTTATAAGATTCCTACTTGTATGCAACACTTTTATTGGTTCTCTGTACAAAAATTGGGCAGGATTGAGGTGTTTATCTGTAATTAGTTTTAGATTATCTTTTCTATTAGAGTTGCTTCATACTTTAGCACTTGAGAATCAGAGAGCCATTTGTCAGCTTTCTGATTCAAAATATTTCTAACCACATGTGTGCACTTTTAATTTTCTTCTAAAAGTTAATTTCTTGCTTTCTTCTACTAGTAAGGTAGTAGCGGCTACTGCCTAGATATAGGTTGGCTACCCCTTACTAACACGGTTTAATAACTTTCACAGATAAGCTACTGGTTTCTTGAACTCTCCCCATTCTTGGGCTAAGACTCCATGGGCTACCCCATTTTCTACATTTACAAATAAGAAAAAAGGTTTATCTAAAGCAGGAAGACTTAGAGTAGGTGCACTGATCAATTTTTGTTCCAAACTTTCAAATTTTTTTTATCTTCTTTTTCCTACATAATTTCATTTTTTACGAGTTTTTCATACAGAAATTTAACAGTTTAAATATACCCTTTTATCTATAATCTACAATATCCTAATAAGCCTAAAAGCTTTCTGATTTCTTTTTAAGGTTTTGGCTGGGGGAGTGAGGTTATTCTTGTAATCCTTTGTAGTGGTTTTAGTTTGCCAATTTCAGATTTCCCAATTCTGAGATTTCCCAGCCAACGCACTAATGAGTGTGGTGGGCTTCAGTGCTGGCCAATCACAAGTGCACTCATTTCCTGCTGTGAGATAAGATTAGGAGAAAGGCAAAGCAGTCTCAAGACTTTAAAAGGGTATAAAGAAAATTTTATTAAAGGCAAGTAAAAGAAAGAGGGGGAAAAAAATTAAAACAAACCCTTCAGAAGACCTCTTCTCCCTTTACAACCTTTTCTTTCTCACTGACAATGTAAAGAAACAAATCCTAAAATTTCCAGTCAGTTTACCACCTCTAAAATAGTCTTTCTTCAGTTCACTTAGGGAGAGAAGTCCCTCTTGTTAAGGTTATTTTTGCCTTCTCAAGGCGTGACGACCTGGTTCTTAGTCCGGCACGGTGGCCCAAAGCCCAGGGTCACTCGGTCCATATGCTCCTGACACCAATGTGGTGGACAGCAAATGGCGTTTATTGAGGGGTCACAAGGGTTTTTATAGCTTGGGCAGCCAGTGTCATTTCCTTCTGCTCACGTCCGGCTGGGTGCGGCCAGGTACGGGGCAAAGGTCTGACTGCAGGGGGGGATGTCCTGACAGACCGTACTACCCGATTTCTTCCGCACCCAGATCCCTGACTCTCCACATTTCCCCCCTCCCTCATGATTAGTAAAAATCGTATAAAGTTATAAAATGTAGAGGTTACAAAATTTCATGGGTTAGTAAAATTAGTATAAAATTGTAAGTGTGTTAGTAACTGGCACGCCTTAAAGTAATTGTCGGTGCTCGAGAAACATAATGTTAACCGTTTCTAAACGCTTTTTAACGAATAGCACCAGTTTGTTTAATATGCAAGGCCCGAAGATTAGGGTTAGTAAGATTATAGTGAGTGGGCCTATTAGGGTAGAAATCAGGGTGGCGAGCCATGGGGACCGGTTGAACCACGACTCGAACCAGTCCTGTTGAGCTTCTCTGTCCATTTTTCTTAGGTTTAGTTGGTTTCTCAGTTCGGCCATGGAGTCTCTGACGACTCCGGTGTGGTCCGCATAAAAGCAGCATTCCTCTTTTAAGACGGCACACAGGCCTCCTTGCTGCATGAACAAAAGGTCCAGTCCTCACCTGTTTTGGAAGACAACCTCTGAGAGCGAGGAAAGGGATTTTTCGAGGGAAGAAATGGATTTCTCGATACTTTGCAAGTCCTCGTCGACAGTCATCTGCAGTTGTGCCAGTCCTTGATGTTGTGTTGCAAGGGCCGAGATGCCTGTGGCAGCGCCAGTAGCTCCTAAACCGAGGAGCATTGCGATGGTGATGCCTGTTATCACTTCTCGTTTGTGGAGCGGGTCGGGTTCCTCGAACAAGCGGTACACCTCTTCTTCCTGACGATACAGGACTCTGGGGACAATTAGAACTTGGACACAAAAGTCAGTCGAATGATCAAATTTATCAAGGAGTACACATGGGCTTACCCTGGATCGTTGACAGACCCACATTCCCAATGCAGCTGGGATCACCCACTGGAACTTCCCTCCCTTAAGTTTGATGATTTACCGGCAGACGTTGCCCATCTGCTTTGCCAAGGTTGCATTGCCAAAGCATTTGCCTTGGCCCGTAACCTGACTTCGGGTAATGCCTCTCTGGGGGGTGTCCCATCTGCATTGGCGTGGATTGTCTGACTTTGAGAAGATGAATGGGAAATCGAGGGCAACTCCTTCATAAAAAGAGGATTATGCATCATAGCATAACCAGCATGACTCTGTGAGGTTCGGGTTGGATTGGTTTAACGATAAGAAGGTCGCATTTAACACGCTTAAGAATGGATTGGAGAGGGTTGGTTTGGCTAAGAGATCGGATGGGGAGGAGGTACGTTTTAGCATCTGTGTTTTGTGGCTAGAACTACTGTTAGCTGCGATCCCCTTCTGGTGGGCATCCCGACTGGGGGCAGTTTACTGCCACGTGGCCTGCCTGGCCACACTTAAAGCATGCCATCACACTGGTTATTGCAGTGTGAACTGCTGCTTGGATGGGAGCTAGGTGTTTGTAGAAGTCCATCCGAAAATCCTTCATTTTTTGCCTCACAATTGTCATGAGGAAAGACTACTGAAGGGTTAAAACTGCTGAGCCGGTTGGGAAAGAAAGTCTTCTGCTTATCTAGTGTGTTCACAAGTGATGTTTGTAGAACACGCCATGCTTACTCGAAGGGGACATGCTGCCCTTTTCTGGACAATTGAACTGGACTTTCTTCCAAACTCCTGACCTGGCTGGACTGAGCTCTGGGGTGGCTCCCGCCCTGCTCCATGAGAAGACCCCTCTTGCCTGTCTTCAACCACCGTGACGGACCAACAGAGATGCGAATCCCCTCATCAAGGAACCAAGAACCCCTCTGGCACCCCTTTGGCACCCCCATGGCACCCCCATGGCACCTTCCTGGCAACCTCCTTCCAGAGACTGGGACTGTACTCCCTCCCAACTTAGGGAGGGGGAAAAACCTAACGTACCTGTGAGCATTCGGCCATGAAAACAATGGAACTGTCTCACCCTCTCCTCCTGCTCCTATTCTTCTCCCCTCCATGGAAACCTAATTTCAGCCACCCTTCCCCCAACCAAGAACAGCGTATATATTGGGGTTCGGTTCGACTGTCCTTTGAGTACTCCCCAAGACGTGTACCAGCGAGTTTTGGTGGCGGGACCCCAAAGACATCACGTTTTGGTAGCTGTACCCCATTCCCTGACCTTCTTTCCTCCCTTTTTTCCTTGTCTTACCCTTCTCTTCCCCGGATCCCTTAACCAAACGCATATTTAGCTGTGGTTATAATCAATAAAATTGCACCTTGTTGATTTGTTACTGCAAAACCCCTGTGCCTTTTGTTGATTATTTTTGCACCCAAAAATCATTCGTCACCCGTTCATTTCGGGCAGACCTTCACATAATTGGCGTCACGGACAGGAGTTCCAGCAGCCAGTGAGATTTTGCAGGTTTTGTGTAGTTTGTAACCTCTCGCAGACTACACACGCCAAAGCCAAATCTCACGCTCAATTGAGCACACAGGCTCCGGAATTGACACAAAAGATTTTTCGGTGCAAAAGCAGGGCAAATTGTTACTGTCATTTCTGATACTGATTTTACCGGCACGGACACTGACAATGATACTTCTCCTGATTCTGATATTGATGCTGTTACTGATATTGATACTGTTGTTGTTGTTGTTGTATTTGAATTGAATCTGAACTTGTTACTGTTGTTTTTTGAGCTGAATTTGAACCTGTTACTGTTTTTTACTGCTGTATTTTTGTGTACCTGGACTGTCTAAAAGGGAAGGGGCAGACTTGAAGTAATTAAGCAGTGCCTTTTAGACAGATATTGTCCCTTCACCTACACAGGGAGCGAGAGGCGGCCCAGCGAAGGCTGAGTGGCTTTTCCCTGTTCTAGGTTTCTGGTCCCCTCACAGAGAAAACATTTGTGTGTGTGTGTAAGTGTGTGTGTCTAGACTGTCTGGAAAGGAAGGGACAATCTGAAGCAATTAAAACAGTGCCTTCCAGACAGATTTGGTTTCTTCAGCTATCTAGGGAGACAGAGTGGAACAAAAGTCTGTATGATTGTGTAACTTGAGTTCGCAAATCAGCTCCCTGGTATAGTCCTAGTCCCTTCACACAAAATGAGTGAAAATCTCAGTCCTAAAGCAAAAGCTGACTTTTACACGTTGCTTGCTAAATACCATGCCAAACCGTCAGCTGGCGGAGAAACTTGGGCAGAGAACAATTGGTTTAATTTGGAAAATGTCATTGATAGAATATGTTCTCTGCAACATGAATCAAAATTCAAAATGGGTAAAAATAAAAACATTCTTTGCTCAGCTCTTGGAGCATGTCTTACTGTAGCCATAGAAAACTGCTGTAAACGGAGAACTGAGGAAATGGTAATTATAGATTCCCTTCAAAATTTGGTTGAAATTTTGCAAAAACAGTTAAATGAGGACAGAAATGAAATTTACACGCTGCGAGCTGCTCTTAGGGAAGAACACACCAAAGCCATACACAAAATCAACTCCTTTACAGAGGAGGAAGAAAAAGTAACACCTTGCATTAAAAAGATTTATCCTTACAAAGAACTCGAGGCAGCAAAACAAAAAGAATCTGAAACAGCTAAAAATTGTGGGGAAAGTTGTTGTCCTCATTTGAGACCTTTTATTAAAACTGAATATAATTACATTAATGATGAAGACATGGATCCCCACATAACAACCAAACAAACACCATTCAGCGCTACCGAATTAGCTAAATTGAAAAAAGAATTCGGTCGCCTCCCCCACAAATCAGAAACAGAATATGTGTTCCGTGTGTCCCTCACTGGCGGAGACCAGATTAAGTTAACTGAACAAGAAGCCAGTGGTTACTGGGGACACGGTGTTTTCCTAACAACAGGAGATAAGCGTGACTCCTGGTCTCTAACACAACGTGCAGCCTATTGGGCCGGGGGAATAAATCCCCTAGAAAGGGGTGATCCCTTAGCGATTGCCACTACCCCTGACCAAATCCTAGAAAGTGTACAAAAAGCTGCATTTTTGCAAATGATTCATGAGAAAAAATTAATTTCTGGTTTTGAATCCCCAATGCAATTGCCTGTGAAGCCTGAAATTATGACCTTTTTAATTCGTGGGCTTCCAGAAACATTGAAATCAACCGCAATCACTATTCAGAAAACAGTTATGGCTCTAAGCCCAATAGATAGATTAGAAAGGCTTCTTAACAACTCCACTGATCAGTCTGAGTCCACTGACACTGCACCTTCACCCTACACACCAATACAAACCCCCACAACACCATCTGACACATCTAGCAGCAACTGCAAGACTTGGACATGGGGTGAGGTAGCAGTTGATTTAATAAACTATTGTAGACAGTATGGGCCTGTAAAAACCCTGGAAGAAAAATCTGAAAAAACAAAAGGTGTCCGGTTTATGGGAACCCCTAACACTGAAAACATAGAACCAGGAAAACAGATTTCCAACAGACAACGCTGGTGGATGCTGGGAATAAAGAAAGGGGTTCCCCGGGACATAATGGATGGTTTACCACTTGAAAAATTGCAGAAAATCATAACTAACTGGAATTTTAGAAGAACAAATACCCAGCCTAGTGCCCCGATCCCCCTCCCTCACCAGAAATTAACAAACACTCCTACCAATACACAGTTCAGTACACACAATACATCATAGTCTTTCACACAGAACACAAGCAATGAGCCAAAGTTAACCCTTCCCCAGTTTCTCACTCGGAACCTGGGCAGTGAGGCTGCATCTCAGCCTCTCCCACAGAACACAGCCAGTGAGCCAAAATTAACTCTTTCTCAGCTTCTTTCACAGAACTTGGACAGTGAAACCCTGGCTGCATGTCTCCTGAAAAGCACCAGCAGTAAGCCGGAAGTAACTCTTTCGCAACTTCTTTCACAGAATCTAAGCAACATAACTGCCCACCCGCCCGTGCCCCAAAACTCAAACAGTGAATCTTCACCAACAGAGCTTTCGGGAAACTAATATCTCCACCGCTTACAGGTGAGCGAAGGGGTGGAGGTTGGGTTTACTTACGAATGCTCACAAAAAATAAATCAGGAGACATGTTAATTACAGCAATCACGGGTCCTAAAAAAGTTCTGGTAACCTACATTGTTGATACGGGAGCCCAGATCTCTGCACTGACACATAGAGATGCCCAGAAGTGTGGAGTTGTTCCAACAAAAAGGCAATGCTGCGTTCTTAATGCTTTAGGAACCATAGAACCCATGAATGTTGCTTTAGTCAAAGTAACACCCCCTGGAGAAGAAAATCAATTGATTGTCAAAATGGTAATTGGGGACATACCGAATAATCTGCTAGGGATGGATGTCCTCTCAGGAAGGCAGTGGGAAGACACTGAGGGTTTCCTGTGGTCTTTTGGCACTCCACAACTTTACATTAGACTGCTTCAGACCGCACCCGCACTGCCTTACAGTAAAACAATCAATGTGAAACAGTATCCCTTGCCTTCTGGAGCTAGGGAAGGCATCAAACCAGTTATTCAGGAATTGCGTGATCAAGGAATAATTATTAACACACACTCCCCATACAATTCACCCATGTGGCCAGTCCGAAAGCCTAACAGGAAGTGGAGGCTTACAGTTGATTACCGTAGGCTGAATGCCAACACTGACCCTCTGACTGCAGCAGTGCCAAATTTAGCTGAACTGATAACATCAATACAAGAAAAGGCTCACACAATCATGGCAACCATAGATGTTAAAGACATGTTCTTCATGATACCTATACAGCCAGAGGACATGGATCGCTTTGCATTCACATGGGAGGGACAACAGTACACATTCACCAGACTCCCTCAGGGATACAAACACTCTCCGACACTAGCACATCATGCTTTAGCAAAAGAATTAGAAAAAATACCTAAACCTGACACTGTAGCTGTGTACCAATACACTGATGACATTTTGGTAGGAGGAGAGGAAATTAAAGAGGTGGGGGATCTCCAGCAGAATATAATCTCTCATCTGGAGAGCCTTGATTTAAAAATCCCCTCAGAGAAAATTCAAAAGCCTTCTCAGGAAGTAAAATTCCTGGGAATTTGGTGGCGATCTGGCAGCACATGCATCCCACCTGACACTTTAACTTCTCTAGAGCAGATGAAAATGCCTGAAAACAAAAAAGACCTCCAACAAGCCTTAGGACTGTTAGTATTCTGGAGGAAACACATCCCAGATTTCTCAATCATTGCTAGGCCCCTTTACAATTTACTGAGGAAAGGAATCAAAAGGGATTGGACTCCTTCTCAGGAGGAAGCACTGCAGTTATTGATTTTTGAAGCCACTGCACATCAGGCATTGGGGCCCATCCATCCTAAAGACCCTTTCCAAGTGGAATGGGGGTTTGCCTCCTCAGGGCTATCAATACACATCTGGCAGCGAGGTCCTGAGGGTCCAACAGGGCCTGTCAGCTTCTTTTCCCGTGGTTTTAAAGATGCTGAAAAAAGATACACTACCTGGGAAAAAGGATTGTTTGTTGTTAGCTTAGCTCTCATTGAAGTAGAAAAAATCACACGGCAGCAAGCTATCATCTTGAGAGGTCCCTTCAAGGTAATTAAAGCTGTCACAAATGGGACCCCTCCACCTGACGGCATAGCTCAAAAGTCGTCAGTCAGGAAATGGTATGCTCAGATAGAGTACCACTGCAATAGCTTTTCTGTCACAGAAGGTGCTGCATAATTCTTGGCAATACAAGACACTGAGAGCCTGGATAATAGCCAAGACAAACCTGCTTCTGTAATAAAAATAGCACCACCATTCTCACCTGAAATAGCAGCAAACTGTTGGTTTACAGATGCTTCCTCAAAGCGGGAAGGAAAAATTTGGAAATATAAGGCGGCTGCCTTACATATTTCATCTGGTGAAAAGATTATCACAGAAGGGGAGGGCAGCGCTCAGGTAGGAGAACTCATAGCCCTCTGGAGTGTTTTCCAGCGTGAGGCACAAAACACTTCTCCTGTTTACGTCTATACTGATTCATATGCGGTATACAAAGGCTGCACTGAGTGGCTCCCTTTCTGGCGACAGAATGGCTGGGAAGTTAACAGAATCCCAGTGTGGCAGAAAGATAAGTGGAAAGAAATCCTAGAAATCGCCAGTAAAGGAAACTTTCTGGTTGGTTGGGTAGCTTCTCATCAAACAGATGGGAATCAAGCAGGTGAATGGAACAACAAAGTTGATGAACTAGCAAGGCTTAGCCCCCTGAAAAAAAAAACTATTTCAGAGGATTGGAATCAACTGTTAGAATGGTTACATGTAAAAAGGCAGCACACAGGTGCAAAAGATCTGTACCAGGAAGCACACGCCCACGGCTGGCCAGTCACCAGGGAAATGTGTAAAACATGCATATCGGCCTGCGAACAGTGCCACAAGTGACTGGAAAGGCACCCTTTAGAGGATGACCCTCTGCATTTAAGGAAAGGTAAAGGCTTGTGGGATGCGTGGCAGGTAGATTATATTGGTCCTTTTAAGAAATCAGGAGGTAAACATTTTGTGTTAGTAGGAGTGGAAATTGTATCTGGGTTAGTACAAGCTGATGCTTTTAAAAGGACCACAGGTGAAAATGCAGTTAAAGCTTTGCAGGAGTGGTTTGGAACTTTTCCAAAGCCGCAAGAAATTCAGTCTGACAACGGGTCTCACTTTACTGCCAAGGTGGTTCAGGATTGGGCCAAAGCTGAAGGCATAAAGTGGACCTTTTATACTCCTTACTACCCTCAGGCTAACAGGATCGTAGAAAGGACAAATGGCCTTTTAAAGCGGTTCCTTAAGTCCCAGAAAGCAAGCTGGGACTGTCGACTGTGGGAGGCTGTTAAAGGGGTAAATAGCAGGTGGGGAGTGAATGGCTGCCCCAAAGTCACCACTTTTTACCCCACACCTCCAAGCATCATCCCTTCACTGGAAGGTCCTGACAATGCAAACAATCCATCACATTACCCTGGACAACCTGTCTTAGTGGACCTCCCCACGGTGGGTGAGGTACCACTTGTGCTGAAAACCCCTCTGAATAAATATGCATGGGTAGCCTCTGACACTCTTGGAAAAGAGCACCGCATACACACACGCTGGATAATCCCCTCATTTTAAACTCCTTTCTGCCTCTCAGTGGCAGGATTTTTTGTTGTTCTTGCTTTTACAGGTGAACCCCGAGGGACATGAGAGTCGTCTGAAAACATGATAACCTTGCTAATACTTTTCTGCATTTTACCGCAATTTCATGGACAACCCCCTGGTGAGCAGCTGTGGCCTGAAGCCATTTTTCAGCACACCAGTGCCCTTGGAACCTATCCTAAGGGCCGTTACCCGAGCCTGGCAACCCTAGTGCAGCATGACTCCAAGGTGTACCACCCGAATGAGTGGAGGTGGGGTCAGAATGAGTTGATGAGAACCCTGACGGGAACGGTTGGTGAGTCAATTGTGGTAACATGCAGAAAAGTGGAAGGAACCCTCCATGAAAAGGCCACCTCCATCATAATTGCTGGAAATTTTATGGAAGCAGGCGGAAAGAATTATCTGAACATCCCCTCAGCAAAACTCTGTCCCACAAAGAAATGGGGGTGTTCCAAAATAGAAAGTCCCCTTACTCTGTGTTGCCGCCAGGAACATGTTGGTAGTTATGTTTCTAGTACCAAAACCACCAATGTTGCAATTACAAAAGATTGTAATGATGAATCACTTGATTGCTGGTACAGTTTTACTTTGGCCAAGCCCACTTACGTGACATGTCGCTGGGAGAATGACACAGCTAGTCCATTAGGACTAAGAGGCTTGGTTTACACATTTAAGATAAACACTGTACCAAAACCCACACCGAGTGCTGTAATTACACTCTCTCAGACCCTAAGTGCGAGCCTTTTTTCTAACTTCACATCCCGAATGGCAGGAGCAGCAGGGAACTCCTTCGAGTGGCCCTGGTCTCATGCCTTCCTGCAATCCACCGGATCTATGGGAGATGTCACGGGTCTGAACTTGCTAACAGTAGTTACACATGAGGATATGTTGTACACCAGACAAGAATGGGAAAGACGCAAAACCTGGCAGGTTCAAGGAATAGTGGGTGAAAAAATTAGTGTTGGGTGCCGAATGGTCTAATTACAGCAAAGCAAGGTCAATCAGTGTTTCCACAGATCGGGAAAACGAACAGCAGCAAATCTGCACACACCCAAGCGTATGGGATTGCTGGCACAGTTTCACATTAACTGGCACTACAGAGGTAATTTGTCTCTGGGCCAAGGACACTCAAGGCCTTTCTTTTAAATTTGTAATTAATGTTGAAACCACTGTTCCCACTGTCGCCACTGTTACCACTTCACCCATACCACCGGTCACACTCATCCCGATAATTTTCGAGATTGGACCTTATGTGATCAGGAAAACTGGCCAACAACAAATATTGTTCAATCCGGCATGGTCTCTCAAACAGGTAAAATTGCTAATGCAGAACAATGTTTCAGATATTGAAACAGCCTGTTCTCCGTTCCTGCAAACCTCTTTTGAAGGCTGGACCACTTGGCTTCGGAAACGAAGCTCCTTTAAGAGAACACCAAGGGATGTGACCGGTGTTGTGGGTACAGGATTGAGAATTCTGAATAGCATTGACTCTGAAGTACTAATGAACAAATTGGGTGCTACAACTAGGGATCTGACCGGATTGCAGCAACCACTGAGGTCATCTCTGTCAGCCTTAGGGACACACCAGTGGCTGCTGTCAAACATTTTGCCAAATTGGGAAAGAGTGAATGTGGATGATCACAAATTGGTAATTGATGCACTTAGTGCTACACAGAACAATGTTTCCTTTGCCCTCAGCTGTATCCAGGCACAATTGTGGATGCAATCTGTCTCCACTGCAATTATAAGAGAGGGCGAGGAAGGCACCTTCTCCACAGAAATTCGGAAAATAATCTGGGACAGTGCCACTGAATTTGAAAGAGAATTCCAATCCTGGTGGAACCTGGTGAACTTTACCTATGATCCCATTTCAAACACAGCCACTGCTTTTTGTCCTAACCATACGCAATGCCTCTGTACATTTGGTCTTCCCTGTTATTGCATTAGGATTAAACCATGACGGAGCTGTTCTCTATCCTACTGAACATAGGGGATGGGCCCGTCAGGTCGATGACAAATGGCAAACTGTTAACCTGGAAACTTGAAACTTGTATTGTCCGAGAACAGCAAGGGTTTATCTGTGAAAGCAATGCAATTGTAGCTCAGGATATCTGTTTGGACACAGAGCAGAACATCTGTCATTTCGAGATTCGTCCACATGAGGATACCCAGACAGTTCTTATATACATAGGCAATGGCTGTGCATGCTTTAGAACGACATGTGATTCTGTCTTTGTAGAAGATGTTGTGGTAGATACAAAGAATCATTCAAATTTTTGTGCTTGTAACTTTACTAAGATAGTAGGATGCGATTTCTCTTATGAAGCTCCAGTTACTTCTCACCACCTATTGCAATCCAACTACACACTGATCCAGAAGCTGATGCCCACTCCTATCGGAATGAACCTCACCCTCGTGAGACAACTATTGCTCCATCAAGATCTGATTGACATCCTCGAGAAAATCAAGGAGAGTGGACAGAAGACCCTGGTGACTGTTCATCACAACGTGAGACAAATACACCAGGTTATGGAGAGGGTAAAGCAGGATGCTGAGCATAGGTGGTGGGATACTCTTTTTGGGTGGTCACCTACTGCCACAGGTGTTCTGAACAATGTGTGCCATCCAATTGTTGTTCTTTTGATCCTAGTTATGCTTGGCTTTATCTTGTCAGCAGCCCTATTCATTTTGAATTGGAGAATGATGAAAAAGCTTAAGAGACTGTCAACTGTAGTCAATGCACACCGCTTAGCTGATGTACTCGATACAATAGATGTCCCCAAAACACTTGATACGAAACAGTTATGAATCAAGCATATGTGCCTTAGAACAACTTCTTAAATATCAAGTATGATTTATAGAAAGTTACTTTAATTTTTAGAAAATAATTTTAAAAGACGATGATAATATTATGATTTGTTTGTTGTTTTGATTATTTGTGATTTGTTTTAATCATTTTGAAATTGTTAAACAAATGATATTGCTTTAATTGATTAATATTTTTTGAAATTGTTAAAATTAATCATAATTTTTTGAAATTGTTATAACAAATAACCACGTGTGAAGTTGTTATGATGATCAATATTAATTATGTTTATGTTTGTTGGTTCCCTTTTTCCCTCTTTCTTTTCCTTCTCTTCCCCTTTTATCCCCTCTCCCCTGACATCCCTACTTTTCCGGGATTATGCTACTGACGTGCAACGAGTTTCGAAGACACTCTAGAGCTCTGCTGATGAAGATTCCTCAAGACAATCGTGAGTCACGGGGTCGTGTAGAAGTCCATCCGAAAATCCTTCATTTTTTGCCTCACAATTGTCATGAGGAAAGACTACCGAAGGGTTAAAACTGCTGAGCCGGTTGGGAAAGAAAGTCTTCTGCTTATCTAGTGTGTTCACAAGTGATGTTTGTGGAACACGCCATGCTGTACTCGAAGGGGACATGCTGCCCTTTTCTGGACAATTGAACTGGACTTTCTTCCAAACTCCTGACCTGGCTGGACTGAGCTCTGGGGTGGCTCCCCCCCCCGCTCCATGAGAAGACCCCTCTTGCCTGTCTTCAACCACCGTGACGGACCAACAGAGATGCAAATCCCCTCATCAAGGAACCAAGAACCCCTCTGGCACCCCTTTGACACCCCCATGGCACCCCCATGGCACCTCCCATGGCACCTTCCTGGCAACCTCCTTCCAGAGACTGGGACTGTACTCCCTCCCAACTTAGGGAGGGGGAAAAACCTAACGTACCTGTGAGCATTCGGCCATGAAAACAATGGAACTGTCTCACCCCCTCCTCCTGCTCCTATTCTTCTCCCCTCCATGGAAACCTAATTTCAGCCACCCTTCCCCCAACCAAGAACAGCGTATATATTGGGGTTCGGTTCGACTGTCCTTTGAGTACTCCCCAAGACGTGTACCAGCGAGTTTTGGTGGCGGGACCCCAAAGACATCACGTTTTGGTAGCTGTACCCCATTCCCTGACCTTCTTTCCTCCCTTTTTTCCTTGTCTTACCCTTCTCTTCCCCGGATCCCTTAACCAAACGCATATTTAGCTGTGGTTATAATCAATAAAATTGCACCTTGTTGATTTGTTACTGCAAAACCCCTGTGCCTTTTGTTGGTTATTTTTGCACCCAAAAATCAAAATCATTTGTCACCCGTTCATTTCGGGCGGACCTTCACAGTGTTCTTCCTTTGCAACATGTCTGATCATGGCAGCAACATTGGACCCAGGTGGCAGTGATCTTAAAATGTCCTTGGTGGCTGAGTTGCATTGCTGGCGTAGGCAGTCTGCTAGCACAGGACCCTTCGCCTCTGAGGGTAATGCAGAGGAATCTAATGCTGCCTGAAGGCGGTCCACAAACTGAGTGAAGCTCTCACTCTCACTCTTCTCACTCTGCTTTATAGTGGACCATGGTGATGGTCGGGCTATTACTTTGGAAGCAACACAGATGGCTTCTTGGGCAGCACGGGTTGTTGTCATAACCTCATGGGCCCGCAGGCCCTCAGCCTGCGCCTGGGGGGTGATCATATTGGGGTCTGTGCCCATTAGCCTCTGTATGCTGGAGCCGTGCAGTGGATGGTCTGCCCCTGTTACTAAGGCTAGCTGCTTTACACAATTGTCCTCCCATTCCTGTTTAAAAATGATCATCCCCGCCCCATCGAAAATCAGCCTGCAAGTCTGTTTGATATCAAAGGGAAGCATATCATCGCCTCCAAAAACGCTGTCAATGAGTGTGGAAACCATGGCAGAATTAATCCCCCTGTCTGCAATCGCTTTAATAATTGCTTGTACGTCTTTCAGGTTTACCGGGGAGTAGGTTCTTTGATTTCCGCCTGCCTCCCCCACACAGACCGGGAAAACCAGTGTGGCAGACGGAGCCCACTCCGCACAAGCCATTTTTATTTTCCGCCAGTCTGTAAACGGGGTTAGATCTTTCTCTGATATCCCCTTAACCCACGCAGGAGCGCTGTGGCTAGTGATCTTATATGCCGCTGCTCCCTTTTTGTTAAAGCCCGAGTCCGTGTTGGAATCCTCCGACCACCTTTCAAGCCCGTCCCAGTTCGAGTCAGAGTACGAGCCGGAAGTCGACTAGCCTGACATTTCCCGGCTGCTCTGCCGTTTTCTCGGGCTCCAACCCCGCCCCTTCTTGCGGGAGTCGGGCTGTTCCCTCCCCCTGGGCTCCCCCCGCCTCCTGCTGGGGGAGATCCTTTCCCTATAAGGACCTAAATTGAATTGAGCGCTCTGATTGGTCTTAAGTCCCTTCTCGGGGGCTGCCCCTCCTCCCCGCTCGCCCACGCTTGCGCTGTTCAGCGAGCCTTCTGCATTTCCTCCCCCCGTGTCATCTTTCCACCCCTGGTCACGTGCATATGGCGGGGGTGCCTTTTTATCAACCGCTTCGGGGTCCAATATTATGGCAGCCTCCCACGCCTCCTCTGCTAGCCCCTGCCAAATCACCCGCGCGCGCTTCCCCTCCCCGATGGTGAGTCCGGTCGCTGAGGGGGTTCCGGCGTACGCGCCACCGCGCGCCCAACCAGGTCAAAGTCCTCCGCGGTTTGCGTCGCTGCCCCTACCCCCAACTGCGGCGTGGCTAATAAACAAGTTTGCGTGGTTTTCCAGGTTTCTTGCTCTTGCCGAGCTTTTTGCAGAGCCTGGATAACTCTGCCCCCCGATTTTAGGGCTTTCCCTGAGCCTGAGGATATGGTTTCCTCGGCCAGAGCCTTTGTGCAATTATCCCATATCTCCGGATGGAGAATTTCTACTGGGCTTTCTATAGCCCCAAGCTTAATCAGTCTTGGTATTGCAAGACATAAATCTTTAAGCTTACACTCGATATCCCACTGCGCGTGGATCTGAGTTACCACCTTTGCAATAGCGTCCATGCTCCTCGCTGGTCCGGGGCCGCCTCCCCTGCTGCACTAGGCCAGCTGTGCAGCCACCGGTCCCTCGTCCAGGAGATCCCCGAATCCTGGGCGCTGATCGTGTCCCGGGTTTCGGCATGGGTTGGACTTGATGATATTGAAGGTCTCTTCCAACCTAGCAATTCTGTGATTCTATGATCTTCTCCCAATGTCCTGGGTTGACTATATGATGCTTTTATCCCCAATCGTCTCATTCTGATTATGTTGAATAATAAGTTTGGCATCTTTAAGAGTGTTCCAGAGAGTGAAGTGGGGGAGAGAAGAAGCACGCAGTTTGTTTTCAGACACTGTATTCCACTCCTCCACATTGCTGCTCCTGACTGTGTTGTCTGCGGACAGACAGCGGGACAGAGCTCTTATTTTGCTTTTTAGTTAGTGTTAGCTAGCTGAGGCAGAGAAGTTCCCTGGACTGTGTTTTTTTTTTTTTCCCTTTTCTTTGGACCTCTTGAAACCTGCTCTGGACTGAACACCCAGGAGAGCACCGGCAGCTGCAGCTGTGGCCCACTGGGCCGGACCTGGCCTGCGACAATTCCAGCACCGGAGGGACTGATCAGAGACTGAGTGAACTGAAACCCGAGGATGGGGTTTTCTCAGTTTGTCATCTCTTTTAGAGTGGCAAGGGGTCTCATTGTTTGATATGGTTTTGGTTTTTTTGTTTATTAAACAGTTTCTTTCCACCTTTCTCCAAGGAGGTATTTTTTCCTCCCGGACCAGTTGGGGGGGGAGGGGCTGATTGGATCTGCTTTTCCCACCGGAGCTCCTTGGGGAGATTCTTCCACAAATTTGCTCTAAACCTGGACACCCTTGTTCCATTTATTTTGCCTCAATTGGGGTCTCACTTATGAGAGTGGGTCCTTATATGCTGGTTCCTCTTGGGAGTAGAAGTTGCCATTATTTTAGCTTTTGCCTTTACTTTCTCTTCACTTCTTTGGACATATATTTTTTGTGATTCCTTTAACAGAGTATTTGATCTCTTATCTTGTCATTCATCTATTTTTTCTAGCTTTTTTCTTATATCTGGCCAGGCATGAGTGATAAAAGTTACCTTTAAAGCTTTTCTAGCTACTGTATCAGAGTGTATATCTGAATATTGTCTCATATTTTTTCTTAATCTCTCCAGGCACTCAGTTGAGGTCTCTTCTTTTTTTTTTTTTTTGTTGTTTAGTAAATGCCTTATGGGCATTCTGAGTTCGTTGAGCAGCTTCTCTAATTCCCCTGACTATTAATGTTCTAAAATCTTTCATGTGTTGCCTTTCCCTGGGGTTATTGTGATCCTAATTAGGGCATTGCAAGGGTATTTTCTGATCCTCAGGGAGTCTGTGTGTATGTTCCTTCTCATATTTGCATACTGTCCTGGTTTATGGCAAATTTGGGAGAAAACCTCCAAAAGGGCCCCCGGGGAAAGCAAACTCACACAGCCCCTCCCTTCAGCCAGTTCAGGAAGAATTTCCTCAGAGAGAAGTGGAATAAAAACTGTTTATTTAACAGGCCAAGCACTCCCCAGCACAAGAAATGAACAATACCAGATGACAAAACTCATTCACTGCTCTGAAGAGATGACAAATTCCGGAAGTCTCTCCTGGGGGTGGTCACTGTGTTATCAGTCCCCCCAGCACTGGGAAAGGCTGCTGCCCAGAGTAGACCCCAGTAGGCCACAAAGTGCAAGCTCTTGGTGTTTCCCTGGGTCCCTGTCCAGAGCAGGTTTGAACGGTTCCAAGAAAAGGGAAAGAAAAGCAATCCAGGGAAACCTTCTCTGCCTCAGCTAGCTAAACTAACTAAAAAGCAAAGGAGCTCTCTGTTGTGCCCCGTCCGTGCCCAGACACCACAGTGGAGTTCTGTGTTCCAGCAGACTGTGGGGGAGAGTGCAGCTGATAACGAAACTCCGTCCTTCTTCTTCTCCCCAGTCTTGAAGGCAAAGAATATAACATCCAGCATAAACAGAACACACAGTTGGGGATACAAGCATCATAACATCACCCTAGGACACATACCTGCTGCTAGGATAATTTGTTTTTCTTCGGGTGTAAACAAAAGGTTTATTGTAGATTGCATTTCATCTTAGGTATAAACATTGGATCTCAAAAATTGATCTACTTGTTCTCATAATTTAAGAGGATCTTCTAGTAGACCTTCTAATTATTTTTTAAATGTTCTCACTTTGGAGTAATTAAGTGGGGCAGTTACAAACCCAATTCCCTTGTGTGCTTCTCCCAATGGTACTTCCTGAAGGGGATATTGTCCCACTGCTTGGTTCTCATTTTTTGATTCATTTTGTTGGACCACTCTTCCCCTGGTATTTTGATTAGGTCTGTCAGGGGGTAAAGGGGGTACACTAGTGTGGTGAAACAATCAGGTTTGGCCAGGGCTCCGTGGAGAATCTAAATAATAGAATGCTGACACAGCAGCAAAGAAGCTTCCTGACTCCAGGGACATCTGCCCTATAACCTATCCCTATAGCCATGTAAGGCAATATCTTGTTAACCCTACTATTGGTCACTTATGGTCACTCTAACACCTTGCCATTGGTCAGGATTGGAACCGGGCCAAGGATATAAAAGTAGCATACTGGACCCCTACTAACTCAGAAGAAGAAGAGCTGAGACCCTTCACGAACCCCCCAATAAAGCCATTCTCGTGGAACAGCCGGCGTCTTCTCCTTCTCCTCTCTCTACCGTCTGCTGGAGCCTTAAGCCAAGGGAAGCTAACTAGCAAGCAAAGCTGAAATCATAAGAGCTGCCTAATCACTATAAGAGCTGAATATCTCCCTGCTTTCTAGGGGCTGACCCGCGGCCTTGGTCTGAGTGGGCTGGCTTCTGGCATCCAGTCCCCTTGGGGACTGAGCTCTGGAGCTGTAATAGCTTGCCCTAGGATAAGACCAATCAAGGCTCATTTACACTAGGTACTGGCAGATATGAAGGGGACAGAAGATCTAAGAGATTCTAGTCTTTCCTTTGCTTTTAAAGAAGCCTCCCCCTTCCAATAGGCTGCATAATCACTTTCTTCTTGGCTAAATAGTTCCTTAGTATTCATATGAATATTTAAAGCTTGGTATATCTACCCCTAAAAGGACCTGTACTTTCGCTAATATAAATGATTAGATCTTATTTTCATTTTAGTTTATTCTATCATACAATAAGGTATAATTTTAATTTTATTCTTCATGTTAGGTTATGTTCCCCCTGTGCCAATTTTACCTTTAGGGAGCTATCTGGAGGTATATCTATTGATGTTTTCCTGCTTCCGTTTCCCCCAGGGGATTTCTCCTTGCTTGCTTGGTGTCCTATTTTCCCAGCTTAATTTCTGTTAGACTACAGAAATTAAAAAATAAATTATCTTCTGATTTCTGGCTCTTAATTCTAATTTAATATTTTAATCTTAATCTACTGGGCCACAGATATGAACTCCCAGTGTTTTTTCTGGGTTTTCAGTCCAGAGCAGGTTTGAACAGTTCCAAGAAAAAGAAAAACCACAGTCCGGGGAACTTCTCTGCATCAGCTAGCAAAAAACTAACTAAAAGCAAAGGAGAGCTGTTGCAGCCTGAATTGCTGCTAGTAAAGTCCAGGGTAAGGAAGCAAAAAGGGCCTTTGCATGGTATCCACAGATGTTTTATTCAGCTGCCCGGTAAGATGTTCAGGTCCCAGGAACACACAAATGGAGGGTCCAGATTTTCCCTCTCCCAAGGGACCCCAGGGGTGAACCTGGTCTCGGGGCAGTACAAAGGTAAGGGCCAGTCAGGGAATAGGGAGGGAGTGGCTCAGGGACATAGGAACAGGGGAAGGAGCCAATGGAGTCTTAACAGCTTTTTGAGGGAAGCTTCTTGTGTCTCCCCAACCCAGGGGATGTCCCCCAGGGTCCCCACAGAGAGCTCTCTCCCACATATCTGTGCTGCCGACAACACAGTCTGTGAGAAGGAAAGCTCTTATCTCTAATGTTTTTTAATACAACTGCCTCAGACATTCCACTGCTTCTCCTCCCCTTCACTCTCAGATCTAGTTTTAAAGGTGCAAAACTTATTTCTGGGCTAATCATATGAATGGAGATTCAATTCAGCATCATAAAGTCACCCCAGGACATTCCACCCCTGTCGTGGTTTGAGAGGAAGTAAGTTTTCTGGGATATGAAGTGGTCAGGCCAATAGGTGTTCAGATTTGAATACTGGCACCTGGTGTGGCCACTGGGGACATTATATACGCCTCTGAGAACACAGGGGTTAAAAAGCAGAGCACTCCCAGGGGAAGCCCTCTTGAATTCCGACAAGGGAAGCATGTCAGACCTCCCCTGGCCCAGCTGCCTGCTGCTGGGCGGGGGAGGGGAAGCCATGCGGCAGGGTGAGGTAGGCTGGGCCCTGAGGATGGAAGGGTGGAAGAGTGGAAGAGCACCGAGAGGAATCGAGCAGCCTCCCCCCAGGAAAGAGAGAGAGTACAGCCTGTGCCTGGACTGTGATACCTTGAAACTTGATAACATGTGCCGGCAACAGGGATGCAGTGAGAAGGTGTCCAGCCGCTTGTGGGAGATTCCAGCGGGCAGAGCTCGAGCTTTTAACCCTTTTTTCAGGCAATGAAAACTTTGCAGAACATTAACCTTTCCTAGAAGAGAGATAGAGATGAAATGGAAGAAGGAAATGTGCAAGTGTGAAGGTCTGGGCAAGTGAAAGATGTCAGAAGAGTAGAGAAGAATCTTAGGTGGGAAGAGATGATGGAGTGGCTTTAGCTGGACTCTTCTTGTTATAGCCATGGACAGAACCATGTTCCTTGTGACACAGAGACTGCATCCAGGGGGAGGCAATGGCTCAGAGCCAAGAGGGTTCAGTGTTGAGACCCCTCGGCCCCAGGGAGTGAAATCTGGGGGGGACAGGTGTCCCAAAGGTGGGACTGTGCTCTTTTTGGAACTGGACAAAGCATCCTTAAAAGGACTACCCTAGAAGCAGCTCTGGTCCATGTGCAGTGGTGAGAGCACTGGACATGGAAGGAAGAGGTCACGATGGCAGATGTTCTCTGGGCAGTGCCATGAGTGACATGGAAACACACAAGGTTTCAACTGTGTTTCATGGGGAAGCCTATGGCACAAGAAGGACTCCTCTCCTCTTGATGAACTGAGAATTGATTATCTAAAGAGTGGTGGTGGACCGAAAGTTGGTGATTTGGGGGAAGGATGTACTGGAAATTTGGTGGGGGAAGGAGGAAATGTTTTTGGAAGGTTTTAATTTTCCCTGTGTGTTTCTTTCTACTCAGAGTTGTAGTTTAGTTAATAAAGTTTTCTTTATTTCTAAGTGGAGGCCTGCTTTGCTTATTCCTGGTCACATCTTACAGCAGTCACCAGGGAGAATGTATTTTCATGGGGGCACTGGCATTGCACCAGCGTCAAACCATGACACACACAAAGGCCTCCACCCAGAGACACATTATGAATTCATGCAACATAGCTACTGACTTCTTTATCCCAATACAGAATAAGTACAAGCAAAATGCAATCAGTACAGGTTTTTTCCACTTTGTCAAGCCACGTGCTGGGCGCCAAAAAATGTGTTTGTCCTGGTTTAGGGCAAATTTGGGAGGAAACCTCCAAATGGGTTCCCTCTAGAAAGCAATTTTAAGTGGCCCCTCCCCTAACTGGTTCAGGAAAATATTTCCTGTTACAGGGCTTGCAAGGGTTTTTCAGGGTGAGAGAGAGACAAGAATGTTGACCTCATGTTCAGAAGGCTTGATTTATTATTTTATGATATATATTACATTATTACTATGCTAATAGGAATAGAGAGAAAAAGTCTCAGAAGCTTGCTAAGCTAAGAATAGAAAAGGAATCAGTAACAAAGTTCTGTGTCCAGGCAGAAAGCAAGAACAGCTCTGCTGTGAGTGGTCAGTAAATCCAAACATTCACAGAAGACCAATCACGGATGCACCTGTTGCATTCCACAGCAGCAGATAACCATTGTTTTCATTTTGTTGCTGAGGCCACAGCTTCTCAGAAAGGGGAAAAATCCTAAAGAAAGGATTTTTCACAAAAGATGTCTGTGACAATTTCCTTGGAGAAAAGTAAAAAAACTGTTTATTTAACAAGCAAAATATTCACAAGCATTTAAAAAATGAACAATATTAAACAATAAAACCTCTTGCTGTTCTGAAGAGATGGCAAATTCAGAAAGTCATTTTCGTGGGGTATAGGTCATCTTGCTCAGTCTCTTATCAGTCCTTCTTGTGCTGGAAAATGCAGTGTTCTGTGTCCTGGTGGGCCATAGGTGTGAGCTCCCAATGCTTTTTCTGGGTTTTTGGTCCAGAGCAGGTTTGAACAGTTCCAAGAAAAAGAAAAACCACAATCCAGCAAACTTTTCTGTATCAGCTAGGAAAAAAAAAAAAAAAAAAAAAAAGAAAGAAACTAACTAAAAGTAAAGGAGAGTTCTCTCCAGCATGTTTTTACTGCAGACAACATAATCTGTGAGAAGGAAAGCTCTTATCTCTAATGTTTTTGAACACAACCACCTCTGTTGTAGTGTGTTTGTTAAGTTCATTTAATTCTTCCCCCATTTTATGTTTCTGCTCCCCCCCATTTTGTGTAAAATGGTTCTGCCCTCCTCAGTTTTCCCGCCACAGCCCTGCCAGTAATATTGTCAATCTTCTAGGTTATATAATTCCTCCTCCCCTTTTTCCCTTATATGTATGCTTTTTCTCCTCCCTGGGCCAAGTCAATCACCCCTCCACTCCACCTAGTACTCCAGAAGCTTCTCCTCTTTGGGGATTGTGGTTGGCTGTGGTCCTGGGACCCCTCCCATACCTGGTGCCTATTGGGGGCTCTCCACTATGTCATTTGTGTTAAGTTCATCCCCTCTTCTCCCTCCATTGGTCTTCTGTAAACCCCTCCCGGGTCTATTCCTTCCCTTTATAACCCTGAAGCACCCTTTGTTCTTGGTCATTCGCTGATACATCGTGGGCTTTCCAATAAACCTGTTTAGCCCCCCCCCCCCCCCCCCCAGCGAGTGTCCAGCTCCTTCCTTCTCGTCGTTTAGCAGCGATCCAGTCCGCAACCAGCACAGCCCGAGGCCTTACGATGCTGAGGGGTGCTGGTAGACTATGCAGCTAGGTGTCGGCCTTAACCTCAGCTAGCCGGACTCTGACCTTCTCTGCTCTAGAAGGCTAATACACTTCGCTGTACACCTCAGACATTCTACTGCTTCTCCTTCTCCCCCTCTTCACTCTCAGGTCTAGTTTTAAAGGTGCAAAACTTATTTCTGGGCTAAACAGATGAATGGGGATACAATTCAGCATCATAAAGTCACCCCAGGACGAGTTAGAACATAATAAAACACAACAGCTCTATTAAAATCAATGAGATTGATCTAAATGCTGCAGACCACAAAATCTTTTGATGCATGCTTTGGTCAGGGTCAAGACAAGACCACAACAAAAGCAGAGGGATGGGGATGCCGACAGTCTGGTAAAATAGATAAACTTTCCCAGCCATTACTCTGTGAAGTTTTGAGAAAATTAAGAGAAAGAATTAAAACAATCCTTAATATTTGTAGCTGGTGTTTTGAATGCGTTGTTTACTTGTAAAGATGTCTACGAGAACAGTGTTGTTCCTAATTAGGAGTGTTGATTAAGGACCAGTCAGGTCCAGCTTTGTCGGAATTGTCTATAAAAGAATGTAAGTCTAATAAACTTTGCATTATCCCTTCTGAGAACCTAGGAGTCTGTGTCGCTTCATTCATCGGTCCTTAATACAAGAGCGACATCTGGTGGACCCCACTGTTCTGTGCAGCTGAGACTGACGAACAGGAGTCCGACGTCATTGCAGCCAAGACTGGAGACTCGGAATTGCCCTCCGTCCTCTGAAACGAAAGGTACGGTGATTTTCCCTGCTCCCTCCCAGAGGGGCCTAGTCTTTTGTTACCACGGGTAGTGGAACCAGCCTAGACGCTACTTAGGACTGGTCCCCAGCACGCGAGAGTTTATGTTCCGGATCAAACCACTGCTTAGACAGGCTGCTGGGAAGAGGTTCCCTTCAAGATGGGGAATCAAACCTCTACAGAGGAATAAATTATCCTTTTTATGTGGAAGGACACATTACTGCACATGAGAATTGCTCTATCAGAACAATACTGGACTCCGGGGCAGGCCGATACGGATATGGGGGAGTCAGAGGGCAAGGACGATCCTTCTATGGACACTGACATCCCGGAGGGCGGCGGGACTGAGGGGGCTCCCTCAGCTTTGCCCCGATGCCTGAGAGACACCAACATTGCTCATAAAATCTCTCCCTCGCCGCGAGATTGCGTTCTCCTGAGGTGTCCCTCTCTCCGTGAGAACCCCAGCCGGAAATCGCCGAGCGTTCTCCTCCGTTCGCGCCCCCTGCTCCTTCTCTCTGTGTCTCAAGTGGCTGCGGCGGAGCCTTTGTGGTAGACACCTTCGTTGCCCCGCCCAGCCTCTCCTCTCTCTGCATCTCCAGTGGTGACAGGGAAGCCTTTGTGGCAGACAGCTTCGTTCCCCTCTTCGGCCCCTCCTTCCTCTGCATCGCAGGAGGCGGTGGGAGAGCACCCACCGCACGCAGGTGACACGGCCAGAGCTGCTGTCCCTTCAACCCCTCCGTTCCCATTTGAGGGGTCAGCACAGGCGGCCGCACCACCTCCTCCCCCCGCCGCATGGAGAACTGCGGGTGCTGTGCCTTCTGCCTTTTGTGGCCGCCATCCGCAGTGCTCGCCGTGGCTATCTCCCTTCGCCTCGGCGTTTCCAGCTGGTCCACCCTCCCCTGCCTCCTTCAGGCTGTCCCGTGTGCCGTTGCTGCGGGACGCGGACAGTGACACGGAAGAAGATAGACAACATGTCGCACAGCAGGGAGGTGGACTGGCAGCTGAGCGCCAGCACCGAAGTGCTCCGAGATCGCCCCAGAGCCACCTGTGGACTCTGCCGCCGTGTCAGGTGACCGTGCGACCAAAGCACCTGGGACGTTTTTGGGAATCTGTCAAATTGCGAGCTCTGGAAATGGGGAATTGGGACTTGCTAAAGAAGATGAGGATGCCCGAGAATGGAATTATCAACACCACAGATGGGGCGGGGGTTGGGGGGGGAACACAGGGAAGAGTTGGGTGGTTGTTCCAGCTTCTTAGAAAAAATAATTACAAACTAACCAAAATATAAAATCTTTAATCTCACTAACAAAGAAAAACAAAAACAACACATACTAAAGAAACTCCACCATACAATCAGCTACCAACTAAAGAAACACACTACACTCTTTTCACTAACAATTTCTATCCATATAACTAAAATATATATTCATTTTAATAATAAAGTGACAATATAACAACAACAACAAAAAATAAAAATAAACAAAGAGGTGCAATTCATGGATTCTATTAAGAATCCAAATGATGCCCAGAAATTGCTGGGTACCATCAGTTGGTTACGTCCTTATTTGGAGCTAACCACGGCAGTATTGTCCCTGTTGCTTAGCATTTTAAATGGGAACCCTGATCTGAATTCACCTTGGAAATTGACTCCTGAGGCACGACGAGCACTGTAGGAAGTCCAACAAGCTATTTCTGCTCATCAGGTTTATTGAGTAGATCCTTCTATTGATATCACAGTTTTCATTACTGATTCAGATTTTCATCCTACAGGTATCACTGGCCAATGGAGTGAAAAATGGTTTCATCCTTTGCACATTTTGGAATGGGTCTTCTTGCCCCATCAACCAAAAAAAGACAGCACTCACATTGTTTGAATTGATTGCTCATTTGATAATCAAATGCCATGTAATTAATGGCAGCTGATCCCACAAAATTATTCTTCCAATAGAGCAGGAAGACTTTGAATGGATCTTTATTAACAGTGCTCCTTTGCAAAGTGCACTGCAAAACTTTTCAGGGCAGATTGCCTATCATCTGCCATGTCATAAGTTATTGCAGTTGGCAAAGTCAACCAATCTATCTTTGTGGCCAAAAAATAGTCGGGTGCCGGTGCAAGGACCCTCTGTCTTCACTGATGGCTCAGGAAAAACAGGGAAATCCATTGTTACTTGGAAGGATGAATCTGGGTGGCAAGTGCTGGAAGGCCATGAGTCAGGCTCGGCCCAATTGGTTGAATTAAAAGTTGTTGTCATGGCATTTCAGAAATTTTCTCAGGCATCTCTGAACTTGGTCACTGATTCTGCTTATGTCGCAGACATAACCAAATGTTTGGATTGCTCACTTCTGAAAGAAGTCAATAATGCAGTTTTGTTTCAGTTACTGAAAACTTTGTGGTGTGCAATTCAGACCCGAGTTCATTCGTATTACATCTTGCACATTCGGAGTCACACCAATTTACCAGGTTTCATAACAGAAGGTAATGCCAGGGCTGACAGGTTGGCTAACCCTGCATGGGTAGGGCCTCAGCCTGACAAGATTGCGCAAGCCAAGGTGTCACATGATTTTTCCATCAAAGTGCACGTACCCTGCAGAAACAATTTCACTTAATGCCAACTGAACCTCTTGACATTGTCAGTTCTTGCGCTGACTGTCAGGGTTTGCTGCACCTTTACCAGCATGGGTGAACCCCATAAGCCTAAAAGCCTTGCAGCTTTGGCAAATAGATGTCATATTGCCGAATTTGGACAACTTAAGTATGTGCACGTGTCTATTGACACCTTCTCCTCTGCTGTGTGGGTATCTGCTCACATTGAAGTAAAGGGTTGCAACGTGATTGCCCATTGGAGGATGGCTTTTGCAGTCTTGGGTATACCTTCTTCTGTGAAAACTGATAATGGCCTTGCCTACATCTCGCAAAAGACGCGGCATTTTTTGTGCTTATGGGGAATCTCACATAAACTTGGTATTCCACATGCTCTAACTGGTCAAGCCATTGTTAAACATGCTCATGGTACTTTAAAGCATGTTCTGGAAAAACAAAAAAAGGGGAATGCCTGGAGAAACCCTGCACAGCCAATTGGAAAAAGCTCTATATACAATTAATCATCTTACAGGGCTACAAAATTCAAACAATACTGTCATTCTAAACCACTTTTTCTCGTTGCAGTCTTCAGGTGAGATGTACCTGCCTCGAGTGAAAGTCCAGATATGGGACCAAACCATTAATAAGTGGGAGGGCCCATACGAACTTATCACTTGGGGTCGCAAGTATGCATGTGTTTCCACAGATACTGGGTTACGGTGAATACCTGCAAGGTGTGTTCGCCCTGACTTGTGACACCAAAAACAGAATGTGGCCAACAGGCAACCTTTGAACGATGATCAAGATGCTGATCCTCCATCAGATGATCCCTCTATGAGTAGGGAATGAGCATTCTTTTTCTTTGTTTCTGGAAAAGGGTTGTTGACAAGTTAGACTGCCCGATCCTTGAGCAGGCTAATGATGTGTGTTACTGTCTTAGAATTAGTAAGGATTTCTTATAAGAAGGAACAAGGCTTGATTGTAAAGAATTCAATGGTATGTGTTGGAGAGTCTCCCTGACCATTCTAAGTCAGCGTTGGATTGAGGTTCTGATTGATAACCAGCAAATTGCTAAAGGAACCTCTGGAACTGTGTTTGTTCTCCTTCCTGCAAGGGCCCTCGCAGAGGATTACAAAAGGCGCCTTCCACTTTAAACAAAAAGGGAGACGTGTGGATGCGACAAGTTGGTCAAGAGAGCCAAACAGATAGCTTTCCCAGGCATCGTTCTGGGAAAGCTGTGAGAATGCTATGAGAAAGAATTAAAACAATTCTTACCTTGGTCTGTGCACCTGCTGTTTGTGAACACATGGAGTGTGAGTACATGATGTTTATGGAAAGAGATGTACAAGAAGGTGCTGTTCCTAATCAACCTATGGTTTGAAAGGTGTTGTTTTAAGGACCAATCAGGTTCTGGGTGAACGATCCTGCTTATAAATATGGGGAATTTGTAATAAAGCTCACTTAATGCCTTCTGAAGAGACCTAGAGTCTATGTGTTGCTCATTCTGCCATCCCTAACTCAATGACAACATGTTAATGTCTTTGAAATGGGTCTTAATGTCTCTACCAACTTCAAGCCGCAGGTTTGTTACAGAACCCAGACAGTTTGACTCCTGAAACAGACAGATGGGTTCACACAAGTGTGAGTTTCTGAACTTTGGGGGAAAGTGACCTTTTTTAAGGGGGGAATATGTTGAAGGTTGTTGGGGAAGGCTGTACCTTCATAGTACCTCAGCCAATGGGGAAAGGAAGAGGACAACATGCGGCTGGGAGTTTAGGATAAAAGGAAGCTGTGCCCTCGGAAACCGAGAGAGAGAGAGAGAAAACCCTGCAGGTGTGTGCCCCAGTGGACTCTCTCCCTTTATTCGAATAAAGTTGCAGGACTCCCCTATCTCCTTTTATGGGTACTGGCTTTTCATAGCATGATTTTCTGCACAACAGTATGGAAATTATAGGGGGAAATGCAGTTGCTACTCACTTGATGGAATGCAGTCAGCATGTCTGACTTCCCACACACAATCTAAGGAGGACTAAATGGATGGTGCAGGCAAGTTGAGAAATTGTGGCCAAGGTCTATTGAAATCCTTGTAAGGGAGGGAACTTGGTGGTACTTTGTATTGGGTTTGCATGGCGAGGTTTTGGTAGCAGGGAAGGTTACAGGGGTGGCTTCTGTGAGAAGCTGCTAGAATCTTCGTGTCTGGAAGAGCCAATCCCTGACAGTTCCAAAGACAGACATGTGCTGGTCAAGGCTGGGCCAATTAGAAATGGCGACAATGCCTCCAGGACAACATATTTAAGAAGAGAGAAAGATAAAAAGTGATTGCACAGCTGTAATTGCAGCCAGAAAAGAGCAGGGTGAGAACACGTGAGAGGAAAAACTATGCAGACACCAAGGTCAGTGGAGAAGAAGGGGGAGGAGGTGCTCCAGGCACTGGGGCTGGGATTTCTCTGCAGCCTGTGGTGAAGACCATGGTGAAACAGCTGTCCCACTGCAGCCCATGGAAATCCATGAGGATGCAGATCTACCTGCAGCCTGTGAAGGAGACCCATGCTGGAGCAGGTGGATGCCAGAAAGGAAGCTGTGACCCTGTGGGAGGTCAGTGGAGAGAGAAGTCCATGTTGGAGCAGCCTGTCTTTGAAGGTCAACATCCCATAGAAGAGTGACCCATGCTGCAGCAGTCTGGGGAGGACTGTTACCCGTGGGATGGACTTGCAGGTCATAGAGATCTCTTGCTCATGAAATGGACGCACATTGGAGAAGTTCACAGAGAACTGCCTTCTGTGGGAGGGACCCCACAGTGCAGCAGGGAAATTACTCCTCTCCCTGAGCAGTAGAAGAAGCCATGGGTGATGAATTGACCATAACTCCCATTCCCTGTCTCCTTGCACTTCTGGGGTAAGAGGTGGAGTTGGAAGGAGGGAAGGGTGGGGAGAAGGTGTTTCTAAGGGCTTATTTTGCTTTTCATTATCCTGCTCTGATTTTGTTAGCAATAAATTCAATTAATATCCCTAATTAGAGCCTGTTTTGACCATGATGGCATTTGATGAATGATCTCTCCTGGTCCTAATCTAAACTCATGAACCCTTTGTTATATTTTCTCTCCCCTGTCCAGCTGTGGAGGGGAGTGAGAGAGCAGCTTTGGTGTGTGCCTGGCATTCAGCCATTTTCAACCAACTACATACTTTTTGCTGATAAGCCACACAGCAGATGTCAACCAACAGAGATGAAAGAGGATGTCCTGCTGTTGAACCAGCAACCATTATGAAATCACTTTCCTCAGATGCAATACTGATGCACACCTCCATCCCAAAGTTACCCAGCTCCAAGATATGATCACCCTTCAACTGAGCATGATGTATGACTAGAGTCACTCAAGCTCCACCTAAGCACAAAGAAATAGTATAAAGTAAGTTAAGAATGGAGAGAAATCAGGAAAGACTCCATCATAACTTTTGGGATCAGTCAGTGGTCTGAACCTGTCTTCTCCCCCATAGGGATGTGTATTGGGTAAGAACCGTACTCAGTGCACGCTGCAACATTATCTTGAGTCAGCTTTTGTTAGGGATTAGAGCTTAACTGTATATTGCTTTGAATACATTTTTGCAGTCAGATACTGTCACTGGCAATCCTTAAACTCTAACCTGCCACAATTTTATTAATAAAGTATTATTCCATAAACTGTTAGCGTGAGTCCTTCAAAGGCACTGGCAGTCACCGGCAGCAAGTAACATACTCGGATAAAGGTGTGGAGGCCTGGAAGTGGTCTCTATGTCAGCGTGTGACCCTGAACAAGTCAGTACAGCTGCCCTCTGATCCAGCAGGACTGCTCTGTGAAGGGTCCACTTAACAGGATGTTGACAGACTGGTCAGGCATAAGGGTCTTGGCTTTCCTGAGACATTGACAGGCAAATCAAATGCTGGTGGTTTGGGGAAATCTCCCCTCTTCATATGACAGCAGGAAAGGCTGTTTCTGCTCATTTTATTTTTCATTGATTCACAATTTTCCTTCCCTTTTCTCCTGCATATTTGGCAACTCTTCCTTTCTCAAATTCCCTTTACCCACACCTCTTACTTTTCTGCACTGAAACCATTCAGACATACAAACTGATTTTGTTCAAAATAGGAGACCGGCAAGCTTTTTTTGGGAATAATATAACATTAGCTCTTTCAGAGAACCTGGTTGACCATAAAAGGGTCTATCTTTGCAACTTGGGAGAAAATACCACCTTTCATAGCTTTCTAGATATTGGTCAAATTCTCTATTTCTCCTCTAGCCACTATTTTTCAGACTCTACTAAGTTTGATGGCTACTGTCTGGGGTTGTGAAAATCTCTGGTGTACCTACAACCTTTAACAATATATCTTTGCAGCAGCACAGCACACTAACCAGTCACTATCACAGTCTTGTGCTTGCTGCGGCCCTTTGTTCGGCTTGGCATGGGGAACTGGCAAATAAGGGACAGGAACCATGGTCTTGCCCAAAAATAAAGACTTTAATAACAAAATAACAAACATAGAAAACTGCAGAGTACGGGGGCAAGATCCAAAGACCCAGGGGGCATGGCCCCGCAACCAGGTATAGGGGTCTTTTGAGGGCAAGGGTCCAATCACGAAGGCGAACTTGGAACATGACCGTATATGTAACAGGTGCCAAACCAACTGAGAACAAGAACCAGAAACCTGACCAAATATAGGATAGTTCTAGTACCATACTACTAATTCCCATGACCTCACTCTTCTTGCCATGACCTGGCTAGGTGTCCCCCCCTCAGTATCCTGTTTCCCATGGCCTCGGGTTGATATCTTCTGTATATGCTACTGAGGCAAGACTACTATTTATCCCGGCTGGACATGATTCCACAATTCACCAGGTACCAAAGTAAGTTTCCTTAAAGGTCAATACCTCAGAACAGATGTACTTTTGGACAGCAGTAAGAAATGCAACACGATTATGAAGTAGTCCCCACAGTGCTTAAGTACAAGAAAAATAAAGAAAACCCTGTTTAGAGGTCTTTTACATAGACTTTGGTATAATTTATCTGACTTGTCCACTGTTTACTCTGCTGGATGAACAAACAGCATCTTTTTTGGTCCTCCTGGCCAGTAACTTGCGCTAGTGCCTTCCTCTTCTGTAGCAAGAGCCTGAACAAAGCAGCATTGCAGCGAGATTAGTATGGTCCTTCTGGCTTCCACTAAAGCCTAAAGAGTCTTCCATGTAGCAAAGTAAGTAATCTTGATAGATTTACTGTTGGAAAAGAAGGCTCCTCAGAGGGAAGGCAAACAGCTGAAAAAACTAGACACTTTTCTGCTCCTGTTCCTTTAACATGCACATTTTTTGGTGGGAGTCAGTCATCAATAAAAGCTTAATTCTGAAGAGCACAATTTGCTTACTTTGTATCCCACCTACAGGACAGCAGTTCTGCTCACAACTGCAGATTATATTTTTAAGACCTTCTTGGTTAGGTAGCATATTTCAAGAGGAAGAAATCAGGTGTGAGTGAGCCAAGATGTTGTGGTCTTTGACCAAACTGCTCAACAAGAGACACTATAAATCACTTTTGCCTTTGCCAGTTCATCCTATGGTAATCCCTCAGATTGCTGATTTTTAATGAAGTGTTCTGAAAAAGAGGTGACAGAAAAAAGAAGACCTGAATTCTAAGATCAAGATATATGGCTGATGTATTTTCTCAGTGCCATCTCAGGAACCTAACACACATTTTCTGTCATTCTTTATAATAAAACATGATTACTAACTACTTTACATTATGGCACTTGTCTCGATCCGCTAGTACAAGCAAGGGTCGTGATGGTTCATTAACTGATCTCAGAGTGCAAAAAACAACACAGAGGGGATTTCAGTATTACGCAAAAACAGTTTCCCCTTTTGCACTATGAGATCTTTTGTAAAATTCTGAAGATGGCCCTCAATTGAGTATGGGGGTGCTTTTCACCTAGGCGTGTGCAGTTTGTGGGAAATTCAAGTCACCCCCCTTGCTGGAATGAAACGTCCTTCCCCTATTACAGACTACACACAACCCTGCAAACTCCTCTGTCAGAATCCTGTCCGTTATGCCAATTTAATGTCACGATCAGCTAGTACAAGCGGGGGTCGTGATGGTTCGTTAACTGATCTCAGAGTGCAAAAACAACACATGAAGGGGATTTCAGTATTAATCAAAACAAATGCACCTTTTATTGAGTGCCCACAGCAAATGCAATAGAAGGATTCGAAAGGAGATAAAGGATAGAGAGAGGGAGAAAAAGAGGAGGGGGAATATAGCTACCAATGGAGAGATTAAATTCCTGTGGTCCAGCCAATAGATCCGTCTTGTCACGTTGGGGAGAATCTCAAAGTCTTTGGTTAACTCAGGAGTCTTTTATAGTCCTCCGTGGGGAGGGAACAGGTACAGGACAATGGAGAACAAGTCCGTAGAGAACAAGTACAGACAGTCCAGTTTGGCACCCATTGTTTCAGGGCTGGTTTCTATGGGAAACCAGTCTTGGTCCAGCGAACACATCTGCAGGCAACACTTGGCAGACATTCCACTTCAGTCAGGCCAGTGCCCTTGTGTTACAATTTTAAGGGTCTCAGTCTCAGTCCTTGGGAGGGGGCTTCAATTTCAGTCCTTGATGGTGGTCATGAGGCAGATGGGGGATTTTCTGTAGGGGATCACCAAAGTTACCTCAGAAAGTTAGACTTTCTCTAAAACGGGTGGCATCTGGCCAAGAGGTGGGGAAATTCATGGGCTATTGTGATGAGCAGGTATCATGAAGCAGGTGTAAGACTGTGGTGACACAGTAAGTACACCTGCAAACAATCACTTGGCGAGCAACCACCTCAACCAGGCCAGAACTCCAGTCAGGGTCTTCAGGGTCTTAGTCTCTGTCCTAGCAATGGTCGTGAGGCAAATGAGGGAAACTTCGGACTGTCTCTTACAGCACTAGACACAAAAAAGCAAATATATGCTTGTGGCAAGTGATAATCTTGTTTTAAAGACCTAAACCTGGAAATCATATGTCCATTCACCATGTACCAGCCCTTCCAAAAAGCAGGCTAAGAAACTCTCCTGGCTTGAAGGCCAGGTACCTGCCAAGGAAGGCAGAAACCTCCTTTGGAATGGAAAATATGACCCCCTTCCCTCTGAATTATTATAACTTTGAAATTATAGGGGTTTCAGGGAAAGATATGGGAAAAGGAATAACAGTTCTTTACTAATATAGATATATGTATAACAAGGCAAACAAACAACCACAACAGCAGCAGCAACAAACAAAACCAGAAACCCAATAACAGCCTTCTGTCAGCTGTCAAGTGCTTTCCCCTTTGGTGTAGTTATGGTCCCAGCCAGCAGGGGCACTGTTGGCTCCTGGCTGGGCAGGGCAGGTGCGATGATTTCCCCAAGGCTGCAGGGGATGCTGTGGCACGAGTTTGGCCACCTCTCTCCATGTGGTAATGATGGGCAAGCCTGTGGAAGAGTTAGGAAAGGTGTTTCCTTTACAAACTCACAAGGACAATGAATGGGGACATGTAAGCATGAGTTAGCTATTAAGAGTCACCAAATATTAACCACAAGCCTAAGAAACAGGATGCGGCTTAGACTCCTTAAGAGAAACAGGATGCACCTTGTCAAGATAAGAGGAACAAAACCTGTTGAAACTGAAAACACTGAACCAGCCAGTGAAGGACTGTGCATGCTTCAGAAAGTAAGGTGAAAAGCGCAAAGTGAAGAAGACTGCCAGCTTTCATTGGAACGACCCCCAAGGAAGACTCGGAGCTTTCCTCAGTGTGACCACCAGAGTACACTGTGCTTGTGCGTCATGTATGCTAATGATATTAATGACTTCTGAGAAGTAATTTGTATAACCACTTCTATCCCAAGGAATGTAATGAATATGCATGAAATTTAACCATAAATTGTGCTGTGTAAAAGTACTGGGTGAGCGTGTTAGGAGGAACAATCCCCCATGTACCCGGCACCAAATAAAGCAAATACCTACCTCACTGAGTCAGTCTCTGAGGTGACCCTTGGCTCAGCTTTGGAGCAAATCAACTGGCAACCCAGATGGGGCCTCTCTGCCCAGCTGTCAGATCTAGGGGTAAGCAGACCTCCCAGTTGTGACCCTGAATTTTCAGGGAGAGCTCAGCCATCCTTTGGTGGGTGGTAGACAAGGACCATCTGCACCAAATTAAGGTATTTGCTACCTGACTACGTAGTACTTGTGAGAGGTCCGGGGTTTGAGTCCCCGAGGGTGGATTGAAAACCCTGAGAAGACTGGGATCTCCCAAAATTAGTCCTGGGCAAAAGGAAAGGCACCTTTAAGGAATAAAGGGTTATAGGCCACAGGGTCGGGGTTAGCGTCCCCCAGGTTTGGAGTTAGAGGCTCCCAGGGGTTAGAGTCCCCTCTGTTGTTTTCTTGTGGTGTTATGTATGAGTGGGAGTCAAAGAGATGTGCAGCAGGCACGAAACAAGTGCGGAGCTCTATCAGCGGTTCAGTTACCCAGTGATGGGAATGGTCAGAGAAAACTGAAGCGCGTGATAATGAGTGAATGAGTATAAGTTGTTGAGATTGATGGTTTGGAGTTAACCCTCGTTATCCTAATGGAGATGGGTTATATGTTTGGCAAGAGAGAATCTTAGCTCTTGATTGGGAACATCCAGACTCCCAATATTTTTCTGATGTAATTCCATCTGATTTCATCCCAGCTCCTTATGAAATCCCGTTTTTAGTGTGTAAGAATAGTTGCAAGGCTTGGACTTTGTGCACATGTGTCAATTGCCAGAGAAAGTGGTACTGTACATCCACTAATAGGAGTAAGTCGTGGCAAAACTGCTGGGAGACAGAGCTTAGTATTAGACTAGAAAGAGCAGGGGTAAATAACTTGACAGATAATGAAGGAGACAATGCTAAAGGAAGAGGAGAGTGGCTTAGGATAAGAAGAAAATTACAAGGAGCATCTATTGTTGCCTTAGTGTGTGAAAGAAGGGAGTTGGTTCTCCAGAACTGGGAGATTTGGGGGAAAAAAATTGGGAGGAAATGTGTAGAAAATATAAAGTTAGGTTTGTGTAGAAGAAAAAGAGAAAGGACAGAGAAGAGTAGACAGGGGAGACAATGAAATCATAGAAAAATAGTGTTGGTGTGTTGGAAAAGAACTGTTTGGAGGAAAGTGTGGAAAGATATGGTTGAGGCAAGGAGCAGCAAGACTGGGCACAGAGGTGTGCAACCAGGAACATGGGCCGGGGGCCTGTGGGGCAGCCGGGGCTCAGCACCGGGCAATGCCTGACCCCACCAACACCAGGCAGGGGCAGCAGTGGCCGCCGGCCCCCATGAGACTACAGGACACCCTGGCTGCCTGTGATGCTATCGGGACCTCGGTGTGATGCCAGGAGCATCGGTGGGGGAGGAGCCACGTTTGGACACTGTGGCAGGACAGAAACTGGCTCTGGTATACGGTGTATGATAAAGAAAGTGAGCACAAGAAGAAAGAAATAGCCAGAAAAGGCTTTTAAACTGGGTCCAGATTGAAAGAAGGTATGTTTCCTTGTAAACATAGAGGCTTCTCTATCCACCTTAAATTTCATCCCTAAGGGCAGAAAATTGTCAAAAAGATCTTTGATTGTTCAAGGAGTAGTGAAAATTATGATTCCTTCTGTAGGCTTAGAAGTTTGAATGTATTTTCTCTGAGGGAATTGTAGAAATTCTGGTAAATAGATTTGGGGATTTAATTCCTTTTTCTATGTGGAGTTTTGTGGGGAGTCAAAAGGCTCCTCTTTGGAGGGAACCCATGCCAGTGTGCTTTTGTAATTTTTTAGTTGCCTCCCTACCCCTAGGGTGGGCTTAATGCAAAAATTGGGATAAGGAGCAATTGGTTCCTTAAAAAAACCCAAAAAGTAATTGGTTTTTAAGAAAGGCTTTAGGCAGTGGGACTGCTTGCTACTGAACTCAATCATGTCTAAAAGAATAATCACTGGAACAAAAGGAGCCAACTGATAAGGCAAACTGCTCCAGGGAAAAAAGCAGACGCCTATTTACAGACTGCAGCTCCTGCAAAACTTAAAAGCAGTCTGACTCCCTCACTGAACAATCAATAGAAAGAAACCCCACTGAAAACCTTCGGGAGACAACAAAAGTAGAGTAACAAGCACTTCACAGGATAAAAGCTAAAACTCCACCTGAATAAGTTAATGCAATTAAAAACTTGTTTCACCAGGTATATTTTGCAGAAAAGTGCTTTTACTTGGCAGAATGCACCCAGACGTCTGCAATACTTTGCTTTTATTGTTCTCTATTGTCCTAACTCTGTCCAAATTCTTATTGCTATATTTTTTTTACTATTTTTATAACTATTTTATTACTATTAAACTTTTAAAAATTTAAAACAAGTGATTGGCTTTTTTCACATTCCATAAGAATTAAAAAGTAAAAGAGAGGGTTATGCATTAGAGGGAAATCTCCAGTATCAGGCATATCGGGAAGTCTGTACCTCTCAAGTACCTCAGCCAATGGGGAAAGAGAGAAGGGAAATGTGGCCGGAAAATTAGGATAAAAAGAAGGCTGTGTCCTCCAAAAATTGGAGACATCCCGGGGGAATGCCCCATGGCCTCTCCCTTTATTCGAATAAAGCCAAAAAAAGGACTCCTCTGTCTCCTTTTTGGACATAAACCTCTAGTGTTTGTGGATTAATTTTCCTAACAACTGCAGGCTCATCTGGGATCTTTCTACCGTCCGGGGTGGTGGGCAGTGAGCGGAGTTGAAGGCACGCCTCACCCAGTTTGGGTGATCAGCTCCCCTTGGTGGTGACCAGCTCTGGGCAATTGATTGGGTTCCCGAGACTGTCCAGGAGACAGACGAGTGGCGGACCAGGGGGGTCCCTGAAGAGTCCACAGGGAAGGACCACTGAAAATCTCGCCAGTGAGTAAAATAGGATCTTTGAGAAGCAAACCTGGGAGGGCACCCATGGAGGGTAGCACAGGTGAAACAAGACACCCATGGAGGTTTTATAAATGATCAGATCTTCAGTCAAATTTATAAGAAAAATTTAACAAAGATTTATTAGATCAATAACAAAAAAATAGAATTTAGAAATAACACCACAGCCAAGACAGTGTCAGCCCTGGGTGCGGGTGCTGGGTGAACCAAGGTTCGGCTGACAAAGTGAGTCTCCCCAAGACGCTCACACCAAGTGTCTTGAGCAGCCTGCTTATATGCAGTTTATTCTGCCTGAGGCAGGGATGACCTTTCTTTGTCTTTCTTCACATGTAGAACTGCATCTATACATATGCAGGATCAGACAAAGGCAAGTCCAAAGGTCCAGACAGAATGTCTGAGTATCCATGCAGAGTATGTATTCTCATGTAGTAGGGTGATGCCAGTTCCTGAGCCCGGCAGATGAGATCATTGCAGGTGTGGGTCTTGTGAGTAGCTTGAGACATTCTATTAATCATAGTCCAGGCTGGTTTTAGGTGCTATCAACCCAGGTGCAGACACCAGGGAAGTCCTTGATGATGGCCCAGGACAGTCCCATTCATACGGTAATGGACCTGATATTATCTTAACGCTGTCCGGGAACTAGTTGCATACAAATGAAACTATGCTCCCAGCCAGAGTGGTCAAAGGCATAACTTTTAGGCTTTTACAATATTTTATACATACATAGACATATATAGCATGAATTATCTCTACCATATACCACAGAGGGTTGCAAGGGTAAAGCTGGGAAGGGGCCTGGCAAAAGTGATGACGATCCCGTAATACCCCTGGAGAGTCCCTTGGGGAGAATGCTGAGGTCTTGGAACAGATTATACATTCACCCAGAGGGAACTATGGAAATCATGGTAAAATATTGTTATTTTGTGTGTCCAGAGTATGAGTTGCCAAGGGGGCATATATGGCCACCTTATGGAACAGATGGAATTTGTTTGTGTCGAATTTTGTGGAGGTATTTAGAGGAGAATTGCAAAGGAAGGATTGAAAGGGAATGTGGGTTGATATGGCTTAGGAAAACAACAGGAGAAATCTATGTGTTAAGAAAAAAGAGAGAAGAGGAAAAAGAGGACGAAGAGGAAAACGGTTAGGATTAGGATCTTTTTCAGCACCTTCCCCCGTCTTGTCCTCCAGTGTTGCCAGCTGACCCAGACCCAGCTGCAAGTCCCCTGTATCCTTGTCATAGTTTGACATGGGAAGAAATTAGGGAAGTGATACAAAAGTTTTTTGTGTAACTTACAGTCTATTGAACCACTGAGAAGCTGGACACGCCTCTGTAAAAGATGTGTTTAAGACAAAAGAAATCTGAGAACCTCCTCTTTCTTTCTCAAAAAGAAGGTAACGCCTTGGGCCCCGCCGGGTCCAGTCCTGGCAGGGCTGGGGAAGCCCGCTAGGCCCCGTCCTGGGCTGGGCTGGGCAGGCTCTCCTGGGGGAGGGGGTGTTGTGGGCCCCTCTTCAGGGGGTCCAGGAGATGCCGAGCTCCATTCTGGCTGGTCTAGGCCCTGTTATAGATTGAGCTGACAATTTGCCAAGTAAAATCAATTGAGAATTTATTGATTACAGCGGGCAAAGCAATAAGCAAATCAGCGCTGGGCAACAGGGGAGTCTCCGCTCCTCCACTGCCGCACTCTTCTGATATTTCATGGAGTTCTTACACAGTCCTGCTTCCAGGTTGACGTGTAGTACTCTGCGTATTCTTCTTTTGTTTCTAGGTGGTCATAGTCCACCTCCCGGAGGTCTGAAGATGAAGGTTGGTATTTTTCCTTTGTCTGATTCCTGGAATTTTAGGCTCAATCTACTGAGTTCCTGGAATCTTAAGTTTACTGGGCGGATAAGCTGATACTGTGTTATCAATCATAGCAAGCCCACCACCCAACAGTTTACTAAGCAGATAAACAAATGTTTGTGAAACCCATTGTCTTTGGTTTCACCTTCCTTATCCTTTTAAGTCTGGAAATTTATTAGGCAACAGTCTTACTGGAATAACTTTGTCAGCTTTGATGAACAAACTTAAAGTTTTAACCCATTACAGGCCCCAGCAGTTGCCAGGCAGGAAGGTAGAGGAGGCTGCGGAGCCCTGGCTGAAGCAGGGTTATTAAAATGTTGCCGTCAGGTCCCCTCTCCCCAGCGCGGCTGAGAGTAGAGGCAGCCCTGCAGCCACACAGAGTAGCCCCTGCGGCTGGAATTAAACACGGAGAAAATCAAAGACCAACCATGAAGCCAATCCTGGCACAGCCCAGCTGCAGTTCCCTGCCAGAAATTACTGGCGGGTCATGAAATAAACAGGGCAGGAGATTTTTCTCCTTTTAATGCCTTTATTAAAAGTGATCAGCTCACAGTTGGGAAGCTTCCCGTTGGGAAGCTCGATGCATCTGCAGTCTCCATCGTCTCTCCCAGGGTGACTGGGAGGAGGAGGAATGTGCAGCTTTGTCCACTAGGGGCAGAGCTGGGAGTCCGGACTTCACAAGAGCAGTGGGCGTAACCCTGTCTTTCGCAACTTTCGAGTGGCTCCTGGCTCGGGGGTCTTGGTTCCAGATGAGGTCTTTGCTCAGGCTGAAGGGCAACAAAAGTTCTCAGCATCTCTGCAGGCTCAGCACTCCATTCCTCACGTCCAGACATCACTCTAATATCTTAATTCTGTATTGGCTCATTGTTTTGGGGGTCTTTTTGGTAAGATTGATGATGCTCCTTCCTATGGCATGCTGGTCTCGAAGCTGTTTTCCATCTTCTTTGATGCCTCCCCCCATGTCCCCTCCACCCACCATCTGGGCAGAAGAGCCATTAACTTAGCCCCAGGCAGGGCCTTACTGATACAAAAGGAGCAATTAGCTACAACAACCAGTGGTTACAATAACAAACAGGTAGAACTCCACCTTGGCAACAACTAGTCCAACTGGTTTTGCAACTCTTTTTCTTCCCAAAAATATTTGGCAGATTTTTTATTTTTAACAGGTCAGGTAGGCCTTAACCCTTTCAGTGCTTCAATCCTCCCTCGAGTGAGAGAAAGGAACAAGATGCAAGTATGTAAAGAACAACATGAAAACATCATGGTCAGTGAGGAAGAAGTTAAGTCCAGATGTGAGAAATAAGATGCCTTAATTTTGGAGCTGAAATTCTCCTGTAAGCTATGAAGAAAAGACTCTTCTCCCCTATCATGCATGAAACTATGCAGATGAAAGGTTCAAATTGATATTGAACAAAGGCCTCCATGTTAAGGTAAGCAGATGTTTAAATAGCTGTAAGCCATTGAGAAGTTTGAACAGAGAGAGAATAGTAGTCCAGTGCCCCCAGGAGAACAAAATCTCTGTTCCCAGGGATGAAGATGATTTTAGAAATAGATAATGAGAACTTTTACCTTTGAACAGCTCATCCTTAAAACAATACCCCATAAGTCGACATGGCCCATCGACAAGCTGTGGGAAGGCTTGTGGAAGATGAGAGGGACTTCACAACAACAAGGTTCCCTGGGCTGCTGTTATCAGTGAGGAAACTGAGACCTACGAAAGAGCAGCTTTTTCTTGTGGAGAAGTCTCCATAACATTAACAAGAGAGACTTCTCTCCCTGAGTGAACTGAAAAAAGACTATTTTAAAGGTGGCAATCTCACTGGAAATTTTAGGTTTTGTTTCTTTATATTATCAGTGGAAAAGATTGTGGTGGGAAAATAAGTGTTCTGAAGAGTTTATTTTGATTCCTACTACTTTTTTTCTTTTAGTTACTGTTAATATAATTTTCTTTATACCCTTATAAAGTTTCGAACCTGCTTTACCTTTCTCCTAATCCTATCACACAGCAGGAAGTGAGTACACTGGTGATTGGCCAGCACTGAAGGTAACACACTCATTAGTGCATTGACCAGGAAATCTCAAAATTAGTGAAATCTCAAATTAGCGAACCCTAACCACTACACAAAATTGGTTTTTCTGCCAGGTTTCAAACTGAAACCACCACAATCCTCAACTCCCAGAGCAAGGGGGTCAGGGAAATGCTGTTCCTACGGCCCCGCCTAAGAAGAAAGATGGTGTGGGGGGAGGGGGGAAGTATATCATATCTCCCCCTAGAACTAGAAGAGGAACTCAGTTTAAGACATCAGAAGCCCCCCAAACACAAGACACAGGGGTACACCAGATGTTACTCTGCCAAGTTCCTTTGGGGGTCCAGGGAGAGGATTTGGGTTTGTAATTGTACCACTTACTACTCAGGATATAAGAGGGTTGAAAAAAGAATTACCCTCATATTTGGATGATCCCATAGAGGTGGGGGAAAAGACAGAGGAATATTTGGGAAATGCGGATTATACATGGAAGGACTGGGATTTTCTTTTAGGGATTTTGTTTGGGTCATCAGAGAAACTAATGATCTTGCAGAAAGCTCGGCAGCTGTGGGAGGATGAACATCCACAAGCAGTGGGGAGGGCTGGACCTAATGTACCTACAGTGGATGATGCCATCCCCCAGGCTGACCCTCAGTGGGACCCAAGTAACCAGGCGATTCTGGCTGGCCTCCGGGATCACCGTGCTCATTTGATTAGGGCAATTAAATCAGCTGCTCCCAGAACTAACAACATAGCTTAGGCTATGTCATTAGAACAGGAGAAACATGAAAGCCCTTCTCATTGGTTGGAAAGGATTAGGGATGCCTTGCAAAAGCATGGGGGGATGGATCCTGAGGAGCCAGCCTTTGACACATTGCTGAAATTACAGTTTTATTAGAATAAGATCCCAGTATTACCAGGTAGAACGTGCCTGGGCTCATCTGACCGTTGCTGCTGAGCCAAAGGCGGCAGCTGTGGTGTTTGACCTCAGAGACACCTTTGGCTTGGTGGATGTAGCAGCTAGGCACTGGAACAAGTCCAGGCAAGGTTAGAAACTCAGTTTACCTCTGGTGGAAAGGCTTCAGGCGATGGCGAATAGGAAAAGGAGACGGATTCTGCAGAGGGTTTAATCCAGAGTTTTATTCCAAGGTCACAGACATCTGAATCTTGGTTACAGCTCCAACAGAATACTGACTGCATGGTCCTGGCTCAATTTAAGCCCAGGGACAGGGGGAGGGGAAGGCACAGGTGATCACCAACCAGGTAGGAGAAGGAGGGTCTCAGGGAACAAGGGACACATAGACAGGCCAATGACCCCAGGCCTGAGGGATATCTTTCGGACTTGATCAACCACACAACAGCCTTGCTGGAATGTTAAGACTGACTGACAACCCAGCAGGGGGCGAGGGGGAAGGGGAAGAGAGGTATTGCCACACCTGGGAAGGGACTGGGAAGTAAAACAGGAAATGAGCTCACACTGCAACACAGTTTGTTACTAAGACCTGGCCTGATATAAGGAAAGGAGTACAGAAAGATGAAAAGTGGCAAAATAAGCCTCTGGAAGAATTGGTTAGAAAAACACAACAGACATATATAAGAAGAGGTAAGGCAGATGTTAAAGCTAAGGCAAAGATGATGGCAGAATTTTTGCAGTCTCAGAGGAATAAACCGAAGGGTCCAAGGGGTCCCCCGGGACAGAGGGGATGGGGTTGGCCACAAAGAAGTGGAAGAGGCATTCCCTCCTCAGCAGGGGAGGGCCAACCCAAACAGCGATTGGGAAGAAACCAGTGCACTGTCTGCCGGGCAGAAGGGAATTGGAAAAGGGAGTGTCCGCAGTGACAGCTGGACCCTCAGGAGGAGGATGTCCAGAAGATAATGGAAATGGATTGTTAGGGGTGTCAGGGGCTCCTATGATATCAAGGACCCACCACTCTGGAGCCCTTGATAACTTTTAAGGTGGGTCCAGATTGAGAGCAGGTGTGTTTTCTGGTAGACACAGGGGCCTCTCGATCCACCTTGAATTTTATACCTAAGGGGAGGAAAATGTCAAAAAGATCATTGGTTATTCAAGGAGTGAGTGGGAATGATGAATGAGTGCATTTTATTCAACCCCTATTAATAGATATGGGAGACAGGTTTGAAATGCATGAATTCCTGTTTGTTCCTAATTGTGATTGTAATTTACTTGGAAGGGATTTAATAGCTAAAGTGGGAATGCAAATTAGTATTGTAAAAAATGACAGAGTCCAACACTGTGATATCTTTGTGTAAAATGTCTGAGAAGGCCTATGCTGAAATAAATCTGGAAGTGTGGGCAACCCCAGGGAAATATGGAAAACTAGACATAGATCCTCTCCAGATTACTTTGAAACAACCAGGACAAGTGATGTCTAAAAAGAAATATCTGCTTTCAAGGGAGGGGAAGAAGGGACTATAGCCTGTCATTGAGTCCCTGCTAAAGGCAGGTCTCTTGGAGTCGTGTATGTCTCCCTATAACACCCCTATCCTGCCAGTTAAGAAACCAGATGGAACCTACAGAATGGTGCAGGATTTAAGAATAATAAAAGAAATTGTCAAACCAAGACATCCCACAGTTCAGGATCCCTATACAATCCTGAGTCAGATCTCTTCTTCACATCAGCATTATTCACTACTGGATTGGAAGGATGCATTCTGGGGGTGTCCAATTACTGAAGATAGTAAACAGTATTTTGCCTTTGAGTAGGAAGAGTAGGAAGGAGGGAAAATGTTAAAGCAACAATTGACATGGACAGTCCTTCCACAGGGATTTACTGAGAGTTTATTCCACCCTCAGGAGTTAGGTTGTTGAAGTACGTGGATGATTTGCTTTTATCAGGGGAAGAGGAAAAGGTGGTTGAGGAGGCTACTGTAAAGCTGCTTCATTTTCTTGCTAAAAAAGGACTTAGAGTGTCTGAAAAGAAGGCACAGTTGGTAGAAAAAAAGGTTAAAAATTTGGGACACATTTTGATTGGAGGGTTACAGTTTATTGATCCAGAAAGAATGCAATGAATTTTACAAGTACCATTACTCCAGACAAAAAAGGAGTTAGGGCAGTTTTTAGGGTTGGTGGGGTACTGCAGAGCATGGACTGTTGATTTTTCTGTTTTAGCCCAACCTTTATACGACTTTTTAACTCAAGACAGTCCTAACATTGTAGTATGGACACCAGAAGGAAAGCAAAGCCTTAGAAAATTAAAAGACAAATTGGTTAATGCCCCAGTCTTAGCTCTTCTAGACTCAGAAAAGGAATTTGAGTTATATGTGGATGTTAAACAGGGCCATGCTAAAGGAATTTTGGTACAAGAACACAAGAGAACATGGTGGCCTGCTGCTTCTTTTTCTAAGCTGTTAGACCGAGTGGCCAAAGGTTGGCCTCATTGTCTGCAGAACTGTGCAGACATGGCTTTGATGGTAACTGAGGCCTAAAAACTGACAATAGGAGGATATATGATTATTTGTTTCACATCAAGATAAAGCTTTGTTAACTGAAAGAGCCTCTAAGTGGATGACCAGTGCTTGGTTACTACAGTATGAATTTTGTTTAATGGAACAGGAAGATTTAGTATTGAGAAGCAGTTAAAGGTTTAACCCAGCCTCCTGTCTGAATGGACCTGAAGAAGGGGGCTGGGAAAAAACCCATGACTGCATTCAAGTGATAGATCTCCAGACATGGGCTAGGGAACATTTACGAGACACTCCCTGGACTGAGGGAGAAAATATGTTTATTGATGAGTCTTCAAGAGTGGCAAAAGGGAAGCAATTTACAGGACACACAATCATTAATGGAAGGAAATTAAAGGCAAGGGGGAGATTGTCACCCACCTGGTCAGCTCAGACAACAGAGCTGTATGCACTTGTGAGAGCCTGTGAACTATATCAGGACAAGATAGTCAATATTTTTACTGATTCTAAATCTGCATATTGGATGATACATGCATTTGGGAAACTATGGGAAGAAAGAGGTTTATTACCTGCAGGGGAAAGATGTTAGCTCATGAGACCCTAATCTCTCGCCTATTGGAGGTGGTGAATTTACCAAAAAAGTTAGCAATAATACACATCAAGGGGCACCAGGCAGGTTGCTCGGAGGAGATAGTAGTAAATCGACTGGCTGATGAAGAAGCTCAGAAAGCTGCATTGTGTCCAGAAATCTCCAAGATCCTCCCCTTGTTCCAAGTAACCCCACCACTGCCAGAGAAACTGTCTTTTCCACCAAAGGAACTTGAGATAATAAAAAAAGTGGGGCAGAGGAAAGAGGGGATAATTGGTTTACAAGAGATGGTAAGCAGTGGATACCGAAAGCTCTGGCCTTGAAATTGTTAAAACAACTTCATGAATGGAGTCATTGGGGCTTCCAAAGACTGGCAGAAGCCTTCCTCAATATATATGCTAGTGTGGGTCTTTTTATTCTGGCAAAGTGAGCTGTGGAGGGTTGTTGAATTTGTGCTAAAATCAATTACAGGATTACAAAGAAACTTGCCTGAGGAGGCAGGCCTTGGGCTGTACATCCATTCCAGAGATGCCAGGTGGATTTTACTGAAATGGCCTGAGTGACAATGTTTAAATATCTTCTGGTAATAGTATGTCAGTTAACAGGGGGGCCAGAAGCATTTCCAGCCATTTCAGCAACTACAGGATCAGGTATTAAAGTATTTTTGGAACAAAGAATTCCAAAATATGGGATTGTGGAAGCAATAGACTCAGATAGGGGAACTCATTTTACAGGAAAAGTTCTTCAAGGAGTTATGACTACCTTAGGGATAGAATGGAATCTCAATGCCTCAATCTCTGGCACTCCCAGAGTTCAGGCCGGGTTGAAAGGATGAATGGAAAAATAGAGAAACACCTCCTGAAGCTGGTGATAAAAAATAAGATGACGTGGGTATGGCTTTTGCCACTGGCTTTGGTGAGAATAAGGGCCAGACCCAGGGGAGATATTCAATTATCTCCCTTTGAAATGATGTTTGCAATTCCTTACCCTTGTAATTCTCAGCCTAGTGGGGGGGAGGGGCATGATATATTTTCTCCTCGAGCCAGGTCTTATAAGCTCTCAGAGAAACATATCACACCCAAGATAGCCCAGCTACTCCAATGGCATAAAATCAGCAGGATGGCTTTTGAGGTAGTGTTGGAAACACAAAGGTTTTATTAAAAGGCAAAATAACAAAGCTCTTTGAAGAGAAAAATTGAGCCAGGGGCAAGAGGTTCTTTGTCCCAGTAAAAACACCCCACAAAAGTTTTTACTTCCTTTGTTCTCTTCTTTTTCTAGTGACTTACTTTGGCAGGATCTTTTGGCTTCTGTGCAATTGGGTATCCTTAGGTTTGAGGTGAAGTCCCCAAGGTCCTATGAGGTGTTTTTTTACCAAATTGAGGAGAGAAACTTCTGGGCTGTTTTTCCTTTTTAAGGAGACAAAGGATGATTTGGTCACTCCCGTCAACAGAGGGCACATTCCTACAGGGAGGTAGAGATAAGTGATGTATATTTGAAACAATAAGTGGCCAGGATACTGTCTCTTGTGAAATCTCTGACAGGAAGCTCAACTGGCACAGACTCTGCATTTGGACTTTGCTGTTCACAACATCCAGCCAGGAGATTGGGCCCCAGTTAAGGAGTGGAAAGAAGGCACCACTGGCAACAAAGTTGTGAGGACCTTTCCAAGTGTTGCTGACCACCGAAACAGCCATCAAGACAGCTGAACATGGGTGGACCCATCACACTCGGGTCAAGGTCTTTGAAGCACCAGAGATTTGGACATCTCAGATGGAGGAGAAGGATGGGAAGCTGTGACTGACACTCCGCAGGAGTGGACCAGAGCAGCAGCCAGTGCGTCGCCATCGGGGGAAGCCCCGTGTTCCTACCCACAGACTGCCTGCTGAAATAGTTTGTGTGGTCATCCCTCCTCTCAGATCTCCAGTCATTGGGGGGCTAATCCTTGCTGTCATTTTTTTCTTTATGTTAAGCTGTTTCTGTGCCTTCTCTCGCCACAGGTGGTGTGGAAGAAAATGTGAAGGTGAAAATTAGGTTAGGAGATTAGATTACACCATTAGAATGCTTCTCTTAATAATCTTACCCTTATATTGTCAGTTAGGTTGGGGCCAAAAGAGGGAAAATAATATTTCAACCCTGGGAGAAGAAGTAGCAGAAACCTTTAACCTTAGCAATTGTTGGGTCTGCAGAGGGCGAGGAGGATCTGAAGACTGGCCATAGGTGGCCAGCCCAGCTGAACCTAAATGGTGGGTTAGCACCCTGAATGAGGTCCATAATGGAACAGGATTTTGGGATGAAGAAGGAAGTCCATGGCAGCTTCATTCCTCTGAAAGAGGCATTTTTTTTTCTAAATAGAACAGGAAACATATATGTGGGGAAAAGCATTTGTGACTGGACTTTATCTTTGGATTTAGATTGTTGGACTCCCAACTGCTCCCCTTATGATTGTTCCAGATATCAAGGCAGATGAAATCAAACGCATGTTAAGCTCACTGATGGTAACTGGATAAGGTGTTCCTTCCATAATTACTAAAAAAATTTTGAAGACTGTAAAGCAGTGGGGAAGGATAAGTTTTTAATCCCTTTTTTTTAAGCTGCCCCTGAGATAATTCCACAGGTAGGACACATGTTGCCCATGACTATCAGTGGAAGTGGCAACACCAGAATGGAACTTGAAACCTTTTTAATAGGTTCTGGTCTAGATGTAACAAAACAGGTCTGGGATGTAACTGCAGGTGGAAACCTCAGGTGGGAGCTTGGAGATGCAAATACGGTGATTCTTATGGCGGGGTGTCCTGGTTTAGGGCAAATTTGGTAGAGAATCTCCAAAGGAGGGCCCCTCCAGTAAGCAAACCCACACGGCCCCTCCCCCCAACCAGTTCGGGAAGAATTCCTCTGAGAGGAGTGGAAAGAACCTGTTTATTTAACAGGAACAGCACCCCCCAGCACACAAAATGAACAATACTGGATGACACCACTCTGAAAAAAGATGACAAATTCAGAAAGTCTCTCTTGGGGGTGGTCACTCTGTTATCAGTCCCTCTGGTGCTGGGGCAGCTGCTGCAGGCCACAAGGTGCAAACTCTCGGTGTTCACAAGTCCCATTCTGGAGCAGGTTCAAGTTGGTCAAAAAAAAAGAAAAGGAGAAACAGTCCAGGAAGAAATTTGGACTGTTTAGCTAAACTAGCTAATTAGCAGAAGCAAAAGCAAGCAGAAGCAAAGCAGAAGCAAGAGCAAGAGAGCAAAGCAAAAAGCCAAACCAAAAAAGCAAAAGCAGCACTATGTACTACCCTGTCTCTGTGTCCCGCCAGGCTGATAAAAAAACCCAAACAAAACTTTCACTCTTCAGAGCCAGTCTCAAAGGCCCAGAACATAATATCCAGCATAAGCAGAACACATGAATGGGGATACAAGCATCATAACGTCACCCTAGGACATGGGGCAATGATTGTCAGGGGACCACTAGGCCCAGGAAGTAAACTGTGTTTTGACCCACCCATTGATGATGAAAATTGGAAAGGTCCCTTTGCCAATGGGACCTGGGCTTTAAAAGGGCATTACTGGATTTGTGGCCAATATGCTTACCGCAGGTTACCCCCAAACTGGTCTGGGATATGTTATGTGGGGTATCTTAGACCATTGTTCTTTCTGCTACCACAAGTTCAGGACTATCAGTTAGGAATCAAGGTATATGATGATCTAATTAGAGAAAAAAAGTCAATTGATCTGTCCTTGGTTGGAGGGAGCACCCAAAAATGGGGTGAAGATGAATGGCCACCTGAACGAATTATATAACACTATGGACCAGCCACATGGAATCCTAATGAATTAATATCGGGTGCCAGAGAATCCATTTATAATTTAAATTGGATAATTAGGCAACAAGCTTTGAAGTAATAATGAACCAGACAAGTGCAGCTCTTGACCTCCTTGCTGACCAATCAACTCATGAGAAATGCAGTATTTCAACATCCGATGGTATTAGACTATCTATTAGCTGAAGAAGGAGGAGTGTGTGGCAAATTAAATGACTCAAACTGCTGTTTGCAAATAGATGACAATGGAAAGGTGGTGAAAGAAATAACAAAGGGAATAAGAAAGTTAGCTCATGCACAGGTCCAAACATGGAAAGGATGAGAATGGGACATGTTTTCGTGGTTATCTGGTAGACTTTGGGTTAAAAAAATGCTTTTTTTTCCTCTTATGTGCTATAGCAACTCTAATCTTTTTACCATGCATGATCCCTTGCTTAGTACAACTTATTCAACATGTGATCAAAGGGATGCAGGTAGTAGCCATGCCTACTGATCCAGAGATGACTACAAAAGGACAGAAATTGATGCCTCTGCAAATAATTGCAAAACCAAAAAAGACCCAGGAACAGAAAATTAAGTCAATGATAACTAAACTTTGTAAAGACAATTATTAAAAAAAATAAAAGAGGAGGGATTGAGAGGAATAGCGGATTTGTCTTTACAAGCAAGCTGTGGGTCTGCTGGTAGATAAAACTAGCACTGGTAGATAAAAGAAACAATGGGAAGCATTCCACTGACTGATTAATAGAAAAAGATTATTGCTTTTACAAATAAGCTTTAGGTTTGCTGATAAATGAAATTAGACATTGAAAGATGAAAGAAACATTGAGGAAGAAAAACCCCTAAATTACATAAGAATTAAAAATTAAAAGGGACGGTTATACATTAGAGGGAAATCTTTGGTATCAGGTATTCTGGGAAGTCTGTACCTCTCAAGTACCTCAGCCAATGGGGAAAGAGAGAAGGGAAATGCGGCTGGGAAATTAGGATAAAAAGGAGGCTGCGTCCTCCAAAAATTTGAGACATCCCAGGGGAATGCCCCATGGCCTCTCCCTTTTTTCGAATAAAGTAAAAGGACTCCTCTGTCTCCTTTTTGGACACAAACCTCTGGTGTTTGTGGATTAATTTTCCTGACACCTGCATCAACGATAAAGAAAACAGTTTGAGAGCAACAAAACTGCAAGCAGCAAAATCCCACCTAAATGTGATAACCATTTCTTTACGTGAACACTGTCATTTTTTGTTAAGCACTAGAAGTTTTTACTTCTTTGTAATAATTGGTCTAGTAGGCCAAATTTTCACTTTTCTTTTATAGGAACCTGTAGGAAAGACATTTTGTGCTGTTCTTGTTAGCCTGAAAAGGCTTCCTGAAGATAAAGAAAACCCTGTATCTCTCTCAAGGAAGACACCAATGCTATCCCCATGACAACGTGATAGAAGAGAGAAAGTTAAAAGATACAGACTTTAGCTGGCTCACAGAATTACGTGGCTCCTTGTTCACCTATTGAGACCTTTTTTTTTCCTATGACCAATGGGCAGTGTATGTGTCGGTTAAGTAAATGTAATTATATTGAAAAACTATAAAGGCAACATGTTGCTATAATAAATCTCTCTTATGCACCTTTCTGATGGAGGCTTGGTGCTTTGCACTGTGTCGCGCTCTATAGCGACAGGAACCTACCCACACACGAGATGGAGCTGCATAACAGCCAATGAAATTCAAAGTACTACTATAATTACTTGTATTGTTAGTTTGTTAATGTCTGTAATTTGTTTGTGTTTTCATTGCAAGTAACTTAGTGGAAAACCAAATATTAGTTAAAGCATTCTACATAATCTTGAGTTTAATTTTTGTCTAACTTGTTTTGTCTTTTTAGTAAAACATTGTGTGGCTAAAGGTCTTATGAATGTATAATTTGTCTCAACCTATTTTATCCTGAAAGTTGGTATAAGAATTTATACATATTTGAAATCATACAAATATGCACTAACCTTCTTAGTTCTGCCTCAGAAGGCTTCAAAATTATTATAATTTGCCTACATTTTTCAGATTTACTAATTAGTGAATTAAAAAATCTTAACAAAACATTAGCAAATGCTACTTGAAAAATGATTGAATTCCCCTTCCTTAACCAAGAGGGCTTATCATGGACTGCAAATAAGAAAATGAAATTCAGAAAAGCCTTCTACCAACTCTCAAACTAACCTACTACTGAATTTCATGCCATATGTTTTAGGAGAGTATTTTTAACTTTGCCTCACTTCTATTTATGCCAATCAGTGTAGTGGCTATAGCACATTCTGCAATACACATGCTTCTCAGCTATGGGTGCAGAATGTGATAAGGGCAATTTACCCACTAAAATTCAAACAAAAGAACTACTTGAAATAATAAAACTAAATTTGAAAGGGAATTAATTTAATTTTTAATCCCACCAATAATAAAGCCACAGTTTCTGGTTGGTGTCAAGATTAAATTACAACAGTGCTATAATCTCTCTCTTGAAAAACAGAGCATAGCTCTGATGTAAAGATATGTTTGCACAAGAACATTTTGTGTGACAATGTTTTGTGTGTTAATTTTATATCATAAAAAGCAATCCTTCATAATGTATATAACTATTCAGCGGAGTAAGAATATCCCCTATGAAATTCTTCTGACTATGTGTGAATGTAGTCAAGAAAAAAATCACACATCCTTGACAAATCCATTCACATTTATTCCAGGGTGCAGTTAATCAATTATACTACAAGAGCTGGGAATCCTCTTGAAATTCAGATGATTGGCACATGTTAATGCATGTATCTATTGAGGATACCCTCCTATAAAATTTAAAAATTAAAACTCCCTGTATAACTCTAGGACTATTTTCAAAACATATTGAACCAACATCTAAGAGAATATTGTGATATCCCTCACATCACTACCCGTTAAAAAACACTGATTCCTAGCATTCACAGGGTGAGGGCACTGACTAACAAAAATTGAGTTGATAATTACAATTGAATTTTCATCTTGAATTATTAGACACCTGAGGACAACAAACACAATAACAAAAACACTGCATATCCTTACAAAATTACAGCGTGACTGGATGTAGTTTTCAGTTTTAGAGCTAAAAAATGCTTTCTTTTGTCTGCCATTAGCTGAAAACAGTTCAAGAAATTTTTGCCTTTGAATGGGAAAACCCCAAAACAGAGGAAAAAAAGCCACCTTACATGGACTGTATTGCCACAAGAATTCAAAAATAGCCCTACAATATTTGGAGATCAATTAGCTAAAGAACTAGAAGCCTGGACACTGCCATTTGGAGAAAGTACACTTCTGCAGTATGTTTATGACCTACTAATAGCAACAAGAACCCATAAAAATTGCAAGGACTGGACTGTAAGTTAAATTTTCTGAGACTAAGTGGATATAGGGTCTCCCCTGAAAAGTCTCAGCTAGTCCTCCAAAAAGTTACATATCTGGGATATGAACTGGCAAGAGAAGAAAGAGCCTTGAAAATAACAAGAAAGAGGCCATTTGTCAAATGCCCCAGCAAACTACAACCAAAGAGCTGAGAACTTTTCTGGGAATGGCAGGATGGTGTAAGTTATGGATCTACCACTATGGACTAATTGTGAAACCCTTGTACCAGCTCCTAAAAGAAGCTGAGGCGACCTACCTATGCTGGACACCAGAGACTAATAATGCATATGTAACTCTGAAACGTGAGTTAATGTAAGCTCCAGCATTGGGCATAATGGATGTCACTAAACCTTTTCTATTGTTTTCACGTGAGAGATGATGACTGGTGTTGAGACTTTTAGCACAGAAACTGGGACTGTACAAAAGGCCAGTGGCTTACTTCTCCAAGCAATTGGACGTGGTCAGACAAGAAAAGTCTGGCTCCCTGTGTGCAGTGGCAGCCATGATCCTGAACATAGAAAAACCCCGCAAGATCACAATGGGCCAACAGATAACTGTTTGTCTATGATACACTGTCAGCAGTGCTCACACAGAAAGGAAATTGTTGGTTAACTCCATCTCACTTTCTAAAATATCAAGCTGTCCTAGCAAAATCAGCAGATGTGAGTATCCAACTAACTAACATCTTGAATCCAGCATCTTACCTCCAAGGAAAACTTACTGAAGAGCCCGTATAGTATGACTGCATTCAAACCATGGAGGCAGTTTACTCCTGCCGGCCAGACCTAAAGGACTCCCTGCTAGAAAATGTGGAAAACTGGTTCACTGATGGAAGCAACGATGTCAAGAATGATAAGCAGCTCTCTGGATATGCAATTACAACCACAAAGGCAGTCATTGAAGCAAATCCATTACCTATAGGGTGAAGCAAAGTGAAAATTTTCCAGGATAGAAATCCATTTTATTTTAGGTGAAATATACATTTTTAAATTGAGTCTGTGGTTAGAAACCATAGTTATTTAGCCAGACTGCAAGGCCTAAGCTCAGTGAAGTTACTTCAGTGAAGGACAGAGATAAAGGGGGGGAGACAGAAGGTGATAGAGAGAGACAGGGACTGCTGTAAGGGCAAGTCAACCTGACCTCGGAATTCTTTCTGATAAAAAGGAACTAGCAGTAAATGTCACACGAAACCCATAAAAATGAATATGTATGAACCTATTGTGAAACTGTATGCATATGTATTTGAGAGACAGATAAAAAGACACCTGAAGTTCTCAGAGGCATGCATGCCTTTTTTAGGAGAGCAATTTTCGCATGCGTGAAGCACTGTAATAAACATACTGGTTTTACAACTTTTAAAAAGTTGTGGGGTACTTTTTCTTTTCTCCGCAAAACATTATGGCAAGCCAGACGGGAGTTCTCTGTCCCCGCAGGGGCAGGGGCGATAGACGGACCTCCAAGGCATGCCCTAGGATTTTTTTTCCTGGTGGGGCTCTGCTCGACTCGACTCGCCTCCTGCGAGGACAGACAAGGACCTGCTGGCCTGCGGAGGATATGGTATGTACTGAGGGGCCCCCGGGGGAAAAGAGAGCTAGGGAGTAAATCACTCAGAGACATCTGGGTGCAGTTGATGGAGCAGCTGGATTAGAGACGGGGGTACATTGTTCGGATAGGGCGGGCCGCTAGCGACCCTGGGGGTGGGTCAAGTGGACCTCTATGTGTGTGTGTGTGTCAGACACTGTATCATTGTATGGTTAATGCATTGTGTAGTTAATGTTAATGTGTTTGTAATTGTATAAGTGTATGGTGTATAAAAGAGAGTGAACAAGTGAGTACTACCCGTGTTTGAAGCAGCCGAGTGAGGCCTGAGGCACCGGCTCCAGCAGGCTGTAAGGCCAGAGAGAAAAGTGCCCCGTGGAGAAGCGGAACAAGTGGAGAAACGTCAGTGATGGTATTTATTGTGTTTAAATGTAGTGATTTGTGTAGATTTGGTACATTTTAACCGTGAGTACGAGCTCAGAGAGTTCCTTTGCCCTGGATGTTTGGACTTGATCTCTGGACTGTGTGCTGTTATTTTGATTGTGTCCAGGAAAGCTGATGTGAGTAAATGCTGAATTATGGTATGTTGTGTTGTGTTGAGAAAAGTGGGACTTTGAGAGATATGCCCTTTCCCAGTGATATTGTGTAGTGATTTTCTTCCCCCGCATTGTGGTAATTTGATTCTCGGATTGTATGGTGGTGTTTGTGGAGATTTTAAGATTTTGTTTGCAACAAGAGTAGCATTTTACACAGAAGAACTATGGTATGGTGAATTATGTTTAACTATGGTAAAGTGAATTAAAGGAATTTCAAGAATTCTCCCCCTCACAGCAATTCAAGCCTTGGCTCTAGCGAATTTGAGATAAAGGGGGGGGGTGCATGTGTGTCTGTGTCTGTGGGCATATCAGAGTTTCTGCTGTGACAAGTACAGCCTTTTTGCAAGGCAGTAAAACAAGTGTAAGTAGACACAGTGCTTAATTAGATTGTGCAAGAAGAGAACTAGAAAAGACTGATATTTTGTAAAACAGAGTTTATATAGAAGAGCTGAAGGAGTTTAGAGATTTCAGCTGGTACTATAGTAAGTCTGGACTGGGAACAGCCTGCTGTAGGGGATTTAGAGTTCTCTGTAATAAACAGAATAGCCTGCCTCTGCGGGCAATTCCTGAGAGCCTTTGGTATTGCTGCCTCCTGAGAGACGCTGGTATTGCTGTTCTAATAAGCGTCAGGGCACATGCCCCAAGTGTAAATCAAAGGTTTCTGATCAAGCTGATTCAGAACCTAAGATCTTAAACCTCGTGTGTGGAAAATCACATCTGACACCTGCCACCTGGAGTTGTGTGTGGGAGTGTGGGAGGAAGACTAAGAAACTACTGTGAAGCTTTGTAAAGAGAAGTTTGGGTGGAAGCAAGATAGGGCAAGGAGAAAGGGATAATGAGAACTGATCAGAGCAAAGAGGTTCCTAAACAAGCCCCTTTTAGGAGGGGCTCACTGGGAGAAGGCTGCCAGTAGGAGCAGCTCAGAAAATAAAAAGATTTACAATACTTCATTGCAGTTAATACTGTTTTAAAATAGGAAGGTAAATGGGATGGGGGTTTTGTATGCTCATTTGTCTTTTTGTTTTAAGAAATCACCCAGAATGGCAAAGAGATTGTGAGATCAGACCGCCCTCCGGTCTTGGCCCTTGAAAAGGAAAACAAGGCAAAGAGAAAGCAAATCAAACGTGTTGTTCAGCATGCAGCATAAGATAGCAACGTATGAACTCAAACAAAGATTATCATGCTGAAACGCACAGTGATTACAGTTCGCAAAATGAGTACATATGATTTGTTAAAAGCTCCTCCCAAGGTAAGGGAGGAAGGATAAAAATATAAAGATGACCTCCCCAAAAGGGAAGAAGACTTAGGCCCCAAAAGTATACCCACTCGAACCCATCCCCCTCCTGGCAGTTCAATTTCATCCAGAACTAGGATGTAACAGATCCCTCTGCGAGAGGCAGAAAGATCAGAAAAACGAAAAGGGCAGAATTTTAGTTGACACAAGGGCCATATATTCAGTTTTAAATAAAGCTTTAGTACCTGTGGAGAATGTTTATGTTGTAGTGTGAGGAACAACTGGCCAGTCTGAGAAGGCATACTTTTGCAAACCTTTAAAGTAACATGTGTACTATGTGTACTTAGAAGATTTGTACAATTCGCTAAACATTCTCAAATGAGAAAGGCTACTCTGGAGCCAAATGATATAAAGATGTTAGGCTCAACATTAACAGCCATTGAAATTAAGAAAGACATTAGTAAGATGATATTAGAATAAGTAAATAAGTGTTTTCGAGGCTATGGGCCTCTGCTGTACCAGGGATGGTGAAAAATGCCCCCGCATAGCAATCAAGCTTAAGGAAAGAACACAACCACACAATCAGTGAGAATTGAGCTGTACCCTCAAAAGGAAGATAAGGAAGGAATCAGCCCAATAATTGATAGTACTGGATTAAGGGCTGTCAATAAGATAACACAGAATTTATACCCTGTGGTAGCAAATCCATAGACTTTACTAACTTGTTTAACACCTGAGCTAACCTGGTTCACTGTTTTAGGCCTAAGAGATGCCTTCTTTTGCCTCCCTATCCATGAAGCCAGCCAGAAAATTTTTGCATTCAAACACAGCTCACATAGTCCATGTGCCTGAAGGCTTCAAAAATTCCCCACTCCGATTGGAGAACAGCTTGCAAAGACCCAGAGTCCCGGGAAGCTCCACAAGAGGAAAGGAGGCTGTTGCAGTACGTGGACGATCTTCTAGTAGCCACTCGGACGAGGGAAGCGAGAGAAGCCTGGACGGTAAGCCTTTTGAATTTCCTAGGACTCCAAGGATACAGAGTCTCAAAGAAAAAGGCACAGGAGGCACAGGTAGTGAAACAGAAGATAATCTACCTGGGGTAAGAAGTGAGTGCTGAGCAGCAGACTTTAAGGCAGGGAAGCCATATGCCAAACCCTGAAACCCCAGACAACGAAGGAACTCCGAAACTTCTTAGGCATGGCAGGGTGGTGCCGGCTGTGGGTTTATAATTATGGACTGATCGTCAGACCCCTCTATGCTCTTATTGCTAATGGAAACAGAGATCTCCAGTGGACAAAGGATGCCACACAGGCCTTTCACCAGCTAGAGAGTGCCCTCATGTCGGCTCCAGCTTTGAAACTTCCAGATGTAAGTACCTGGTTCACTGACAGAAGTAGCTACATTGCCAATGGGAAGCAACACGCTGGGTATGCAGTGACCACCTCCAGAGAGGTAATCGAATCTAGACCCTTACTAACAGGGACCTCTGCGCAGAAGGCTGAGATAATTGCCCTGACCCGTCCCTTGGAAATGGCAAAAGGAAAGAGAATAAACATCTACCCAGACTCGAGGTATGCATTTGGAGTCGTACATGCACATGGGGCCATCTGGAAAAAGAGGGGACTGCTGACCTCTCAGGGAAAGAACATGAAACATGCACAAGACACAATCCGGCTGCTGGAAGCAGTTCAGCTACCTGAAAAAGCATATTAAGGCACACCAGAGAGTAAGCTTAAAACTGGAAGAAGGAAATGAACTGGCAGATGGAGAGGCAAAGAAAGCAGCAAAGGGTGAGGTAATCATGGACAGATTTTCCTCGAAGGTAAGCCATAATACAATAATACTAATCCAAAGAGACATACAAACACAAGGGGTGGGGTACCATTGAAAGCGAGATAGTAATCCCTTACCATTTTTGTGGTTACTAGTGAAGGAAGAGCACTAGAAAACACACTAGGGCCTAACTACTTAAAAGCTGTTTACAGAGTGTGGCTCCTTTCCCAAAATGACCAAGGCTGCCAGTGATACAGAGTGCGTTGAAATGAAGTGTTCACTTTGAAGTAGCAATTTCCACAGGCTTTCTAGAACACACATCTGATTAAAAGAATCGTTGTATCGTTGTCAGGAATTTATATGCCACTATCACTCAGGTAAGCAGACAATGTGATCCTCTCCTCCAGACTAACCCCAAAAATACCCCCAGGCTGAAACTCGGTCAGACTGGGAGAAGCCATGGGCCTGTACAGCAGTGGCAAATTAACTTTTCAGAACTCCCAAGGAAAGGGGGTATCAGTATTTATTGATATTGACAGATACATTTTCAGGGTGGCCAGAAACATTCCCCACCAGAACTGTCAAAGCTCAAGAGGTGACCAGGGTATTATTACAAGAAATAATACCACGCTTTGGAGTTCCAGCCACAATATCCTCGGACAGAGAATCATATTTCATTTCCAGAGCAGTGCAAAAGATTAGTAGCCACCTGGGCATAGATTAGGAACTTCACACTCCATATTGCCCCCAATCAAGCAGCCAGGTACAAAGGCAATGTCCGTGCAAATTAGGGTGATAACACTGGCCACCTACATGGTGGCTTTAAGCAAACAGCTCAGAGAAATTGAGAAACATGTGGCTGGAACTCGGAGCAGGGAGTTAGATAGTCTGGGGATGATGTATATGTTAAGTCTCTTACAGAGAAGACTTTGGAACCACAGTGGGAGAGACCACTGCAAGTACTTCTCACCCCCTTCACTGCAATCAAAATGAAGGAGCAGAATGCCTGGATCCATCACTCTCGAGTGAAGAAGGCCCAGAAACCCCTTGGGGAGTGACGCCAGGAGACAATGAACTGAGACTAAAACTTACTCGGGCAAAATGAGTATATTGCGGTCGGAAGAAGTTCATACTTTAGTTTACAGAATTGTTTTGTATGTAATTGTAACAGAAGTTTCAGAACTAAAGAGTACCTCTATCCAAAGCAATGCTGAATGGCCTTGGTCCCAGGCTTTTAATTAGTATACTGGATCTATGAGAGAACTTCCTGAGATAAAAGATTTAAACATATCTACTGTAGTAATCCACGGGAATCGGGTATATGAGAAGCAAGAATGGCAGGAATGAGAACTTTGGGCACTTCAAGGAATCAGAGGAGAAGAAATCAAAGTAGGGTGCCAGGTCATCAAGAGGACGACTTATGAGAGACCATCTGCAATTAGTGTTGCAACCTCTCCTGGTGTATACGAGCACCAGGAAGTTTGTGATAGCCTAAGTGAATCGGACTGTTGGTGTAATTTCACCTTGATACAGCCTGTAGAAGTGACCTGCCTTTGAGCTCGAGTTGCTATCAGACTTTCATTTAAATTCAAAGTAGACTCTGCACTTTTTACAACAGCAGGGCCTTATACAACCCATACTAAGACTCAAATAGTTAAGACTCAACCCAAACTTGAACCTAAAGTGTATGAAATAGGCCCCTATGTAGAAAAGAATGTGGGTGAACAACTACTATTATTCAATCCAGAATGGTCTCGCAAAAGTGTTGAGTTGTTAGTGCAAATTAACATCTCAAAAATCCAACCAGCCTGCTCCTCCTTCCTAAAACATCCTTTGAAGGATGGACAACGTAGTTACAAAGACAAGTATATCTCAAGAGCAGAATAAGAAAGGATATAACTGTCATATTGGGGAGAGGATTAGGAGTTTTAAATGGAATTGATTCAGAAATACTGATGAATAAGCTGGCCACTGCAGCAGGTAGCCTAACAAAATTGAAGCAACCTTTACAGTCATCTCTATTGGCATTAAGAACTAGCCAGTGGCAGATTTCAAAAGTACTGCCAAAGTGGGAAAAGACCGGGGACCAAGACCACAAGTTAGCAGTAGAGGCACTTAGTACAGTTCAAGATAATGTGTCTTTAGCTTTCAGTTGTATACAACCACAGTTATGGATGCAGGCAACAGCAGCTCTGATCATACGGGAAAGGGGTGAAGGTAATTTTCCAGCTGAAATTCGGAGAATTGTTTGGGATAATGCAATTGATTTTAAAAGGAAGTTTCAATCCTGGTGGACTATGGTGAATGTCACCTATGATCCTGCTTTTAATGTGGCCACTGCCTTTGTGCTTACCATATGTAATGCCACTGTTTCTGTTATCCATCCCATCATTGCACTAGGATTAAACCATGAGAAAACAATACCCTTCAGAACATAGAGTGTGGGCACAAAAGATGAATAACAAGTGTCAGACATTAAACTTAGAATCCTGCATTACTGGAGAACAGATGAGATTCATTTGTGAAAGCAATACTATTAATGCCCAGGATGTGTGTTTAGACACGGAACAGAGTATTTGTCACTTGGAAGTTCATCCAGTCACTGACCAGAAAACTGTGCTCGTATATACTGGAAAAGAGTGTGTGTGCCTGAGAACTGCTTGTGCTGCTGTAAAAATTGATAGCAATGATGTTATTTTGTCTAGTAGAAATCATTCTAATTTCTGTATTTGTAATTTGTTAAGATTATCGAGCGTGGTTTTTCGTACGTAGACCGAGTGACATCCCACCAGTTGATTGAAATCAATTTCACAATGAATCACAGGCTATCACCTACTCCGATTGGAATGGACCTTAGATTAGTAAAACAATTAATTGAGCACCAAGACGTACTAAGGATCTTGAAGAAAAACTTAAGGTAGCACAGAGAACTTTCCAATGTGATACAAAAAGAAATAACTGGAATTCTGCAAAGAATAAAACACAATGCAGATCATCACTGGTGGGATGTGGTCTTTAGGTGGTCACCAACTGCAAATAGAATCTTTAATAAGTTGTGTTATCCTACTGTAGTTTTGTTAATATTAGATACAATAAGTTTAGGATTATCCGTTATCAAACGTACATGGTAAAGCACTAAAGTACACTTGTTGTCGTAGGAATTTGTACTAAGTAAAATAATGTACTTCCTCCTTTTATGAAAGGGGAGAATGAAGCAAAGTGAAAATTTTCCAGGATAGAAATCCATTTTAATTTAGGTGAAATATACATTTTTAAATTGAGTCTGTGGTTAGAAACCATAGTTATTTAGCCAGACTGCAAGGCCTAAGCTCAGTGAAGTTACTTCAGTGAAGGACAGAGATAAAGGGGGGTAGACAGAAGGTGATAGAGAGAGACAGGGACTGCTGTAAGGGCAAGTCAACCTGACCCTGGAATTCTCTCTGATAAAAAGGAACTAGCAGTAAATGTCATGCGAAATCCATAAAAATGAATATGTATGAACCTATTGCGAAACTGCATGCACATGTATTTGAGAGCAATCTCCGCATGCATCCAGCGCGGTAATAAACATACCGGTTTTACAACTTTTAAAAAAGTTGTGGGGTACTTTTTCTTTTCTCCGCAAAACAGGGGACATCAGCTCAAAGGACTGAAATAATAGCCCTGACTAGAGCCTTGGCATTACATTTAGACTGATTCAAGGTATGCTTTTGGGGTGGTACAAGCTCATGGGGCTATTTGGAAAGAAAAGGGTTTATTAACCTCACAAAAGAAAGAAATCAAGCATGCTACTGAAATATTACAGTTGCTGGAAGCAATGTTAAAACCTTCAGAAGTGGGGATAATGCATTGTAAAGTACACTCCCAGCATAATACAGTTCCTGAACTGAGAAATGCAATGGCAGACAAAGCAGCAAAAGCAGTGGCTAGTGGGGTCCAAATTCAAGCCCTAGCTCTAATCCCTTCTAGCATTCTTATCCCCTACCATATGACATTGATAATTTAAATTAGATACAAGAAGAAAAAGGACAAAATGCAAACATTCCATTAGATTACCTTAGATAACACTTCTTGAGGGTTTAAAGAGATATGGGATAAGCTTACATAGTAGTTCTTCAACTTATCCTTGCTTAAACAACTTTTGTAATAGTGATTGTGTTATTACATTGTTATTTACACTTTATATTAATAGTTGTATAATATCATGTACCTGGAATCACAATGTTTATGCTCAATGGCAAAAGCGCAAACTTAGAAACAAGATTGAGAAGGGTACTTACTTTCAAGACATGCAACATTTGTAAAGAATTACAAATCAACAGAAAAAGGGAGGATTTAAAGGAGCTGATCAATAGTTAACTCATATAAGCATGAGTTAACTTTTAAGAGTCAGCAAATATTAATCACAAGCCTAAGAAGCAGGATGCACCTTATCCTTGTTAAGATAAGACAAACAGGATGCACCTTGTCAAGATAAGAGGAAAAAAACGTGTTGAAACCGAAAATGCTGAACCAGCCCGTGAAGGACTGTGCATGCTTCATAAAGAAAGGTGACAAGTGCAAAGTGAAGAAGACTGCCAGCCTTAATCGGAATGACCTCCAAGGAAGACTTGGAGTCCTACTCAGTGTGACTGTTGTAGATAGGTCATGTGATGATTTGCTCTAGCAATTACGAGATGAATATTGTGTATATGTTAAGAGAAGTTTTATTGATGCATATTTATGTTATTGGGGGTTGTTGTTTGGATGGCCTCTGTTCTCCCCATAGTCCCATTTCCCTCCTCTGTGTTGTTGCCACTGGACAGCCTGGGTTGTCCAGAACATGTGGAGAGAAGGCATGTACATGTGCCCCTTTCATGGGGCAATTGAGAATAGGAAAGTTTATTGCTAAGGGGGGGGCGCGGCATGACAACATCTGACCTCCAGTCAAGTTGCAAGAAGAAAGTAGACTCCACCAATAGAGGACAAAGAAGAGTTAACTGACAGATTTTGAGAGGGTCCAGGGTTGCCTGATGCAACCCCAGGGGTATGAAAGGCGGAGCAGCCATTTTGTAGATGAGCTCGTGGCTGCCAGTCACCAACTCACAGTGCACTGTAATTTTTCCTTACTCAGTCTTTTGTTGTATTTTGTCAAGGTTTAATAAACCTTGGAAATTTTAAAAGTGAGCGTCATTTCTCACAGACCACCAGAGTACACTGTGCTTGCGCGTCATGTATACTAATGATATTAATGACTTCCCAGAAGTCATTTGTATAACCACTCCTATTCCAAGGAATGTAATGAATGTTATAGTTTATGGTGGGGAATCAATCACCGACTTGTGAGTCCAAATGAAATGTAATTTATTAATTGATAGAGCAAGCGATAATAGGCAATTTCAGCGCTGGGTGAAGCCAACAAAAGGCTTGCACCCACCCGGGAGCGCTGGGTGTAGCCGGGGAGTCACTGCTCCACCAACGGCCCACCCCCTTCTGATATTTCATGGGGTTTATATACAGTCCTGCTTCCGGGTTGGCGTGTCTTTCAGGGTAGTACTCTGTGCATGCTCCTCCTGTTGCTAGGTGGTCGTAGTCTGCCTCCCGGTGGTCCGAAGATGAAGGCCGGTAGTCTTCTTCTTCTTGCCCCACGGTCAACCTTTCCTTATTTGGTATGGTTGGTCTGGTTCCTGGAACTTTAAGCTTACTGAGCAGATAAGCAAATATTGTGCTATCAATCATAGCAGGCCCGCTACCCATGTCAACAGTTTTTAAGCTTACTGAGCAGATAAGCAAATATTGTGCTATCAATCATAGCAGGCCCGCTACCCGTGTCAACGGCCTCGCCCCTTACTCCTCGGCATACAATAGGCACATAGCTACGTATAGTTACACATTGCTTATTTAGCCTTTCAACATATTAGCTTCTTACATCTTTCTTTGCGGTTTTTCTATTATTGGCTTTTCCCCTTTTCATAGTCTTTAGCAATTTGATGAACAAACTAAGACATTAACTCATTACAATGAATATGTATTAAATTTACCTATATATTGCGCTGTGTAAAAGTGCTGGATGTGTGTGTTAAGAGGAGCGATACCCCACATACCTGGCACCGAATAAAGCAAATATCTACCTTACTGAGTCAGTCTCTGAGGTGACTTTTAGCTCAGTGTTGGAGCAAATCAGAGGCAGTAAATGGGCAGCAAATTCTCCCCACAGTAGCAGCAACTCAACCATTCTCCGATCAGAAAAAGAGAGAGAGCGTAAGAGAGCTTGAGGAACTGAGCCCAGCCCCTCACCCCCCATCCAAAATCTCCTGGTATCTTTGCACTTCCCAAGAGAAAACCCACCAGCTGAGACAGCAGCCAGCTGCACCCTTCCCTCACTTTGGCCACTTCTTCTGTTTCTTAAGTATTGGTCGTTATCATCTCTTGGGCAACAAATGGGACAAAATTCCCTGAGAGAAAGAAAATAAAAAAGGAACAAACCCTTACCTCCAACAGAAACCCATGAAGTGACATGACTAATTTATATCAAGCTTATTTGTCCTCTCTCCCCTCAGTCACAATGTTTGATCAGAGGCAAGACAGCAGGTGTGAGAAACAGAATTGCCTGCTTAGAATTTTTAAAAGTTTAATAATAATAGAATTAAAAAAGGATAATATTTCCAGTGCTGGAGTGCTCCTGGCCAACAGCCAAAGAACACGCTGGTGTATACAGACAGTGTTATCTTTATACTGTTATATTGCTGAGATACATGCTGTAATGGGTTAAAACTTTAAGTTTGTTCATCAAAGCTGACAAAGTTATTCCAGTAAGACTGTTGCACCACCTCCATTTGTTTGCTTAAGTAAATTTCCAGACTTAAAAGGATAAGGAAGATGAAACCAAAGACAATGGGTTTCACAAACATTTGTTTATCTGTTTAGTAAACTGTTAATATGGGTGGTGGGCTTACTATGATTGATAGCACAGTATTAGCTTATCCGCTCAGTAAACCTAAGATTGCAGGAACTCAGCAGATTGAGCCTAAAATTCCAGGAATCAGATAAACCTAGCAAATAAGGAAAATACCGGCCTTCATCTTCAGACCTCCGGGAGGTGGACTATGACCACCTAGAAACAAGAGAAGAATACGCAGAGTACTACACGTCAACCCGGAAGCAGGACTCTATAAGAACTCCACGAAATATCAGAAGAGCGCAGCAGTGGTGGAGCGGGGACTCCCCTGTCGCCCAGCGCGCCCGAGGCGCTGACTTTGCCTATTATCACTTGCTCTATCAATTAATAAATTTCATTTTATTTGGACTTACTAGTCGGTGATTAATTCCCCACCACAACTAACCTATAACACATGCATATTCATGCATTTCATGCATTATTCAAACATTCTTGTGAACTTTCTGATGCTTTGGGAATTCCTTTGTTTGAGTTCCTCACACTCTGGCTTAACTGCATGACATCCTGTATGTCAGGTCAATATATTTTATTTCTTGTTGCGTCTCCATCCTGCTGTTTCACATCCTCTGATAAGGATTTACTACATCCTCCTTAAATTTAACATTGTATTCGCTAACTGGCCTCAGGTGCTCTGGTTTGTGTCACAGTTATCACTTGGACAGGTTGGTCAGTGGATGGCCTTACACTGTTTTTAGTTACACAAAAGCTTTTTTCACATCTTATGTTTTGCTAAGGCCTATAACACAATACATTCATCACACTATTATTTCCATAAGTGATACATAGATATTATATTCATTACACTATTAATTCTATGAGCAACACAGTGCATACTTAAACTAATAGATTAACAAGTAGCTAAAAAGAGTTATAATTGATGCTCTTTCTAAATACTTATAATCACTAACAACGTGCATAAGTGTGAAAAACGCATAATATATAAATACTATATGTGCTATGTTGGAAAGTTATTTTGTAGTACTGTATTAATCCTTTTTAAGTAGTGTGTTAAATATAGTTTTAGGCTATAATATTATATTAAAATAGAAACTATGCAATGTAAGATACTTTTTCCTACTGGCTCAAGAAATGAACAAGATAATCAAGAAATTCTTCCCACAGAAATAACAGGAACAAGATACCCAAAATCCCAAGAGAAAAATTATTGCCTTCTTATCAGGAAGAACCAGACTTTGAGGAGCCAAACGTTGATTTACAAGATGAGGAGGCAAATTGACAATAACCAGAAAACACCCTTTGTTTAAAAAGAATTTTTGAATCATGTATGAGTTATATGAATATGAATCAGGCTATTGCTTTTAAGGGTTAATCCTTTGTTAGCCAGCCATGCTTTTTGGGGGCTTAGTGCCCAGGAAACATCTGGGACGTCTGGAATTATTTGCTTTTATTGTCCTTATTGTCCTAACTCTGATTGTCCAAATTCTTATTGCTTTAATTTTTATTACTATTTTTATAAGTATTTTATTACTATTAAACTTTTAAAATTTTAGGACAAGTGATTGTTGTTTTTCACATAAGCTAATACATAAATGGGAAAGCAAATATTATCTGGTCATTTTTCGCAATCCCTCCTCTTTGTTTTTCTTACTGTATTTGGCTTGAGCTACAACTTTTTCACTTCTGCACTTTTGGCGTACTGATACTTTTCATAGATAGATCTTAAATGCCTTATTTTCATAATCTTTTTTTTTAATGCCATAATTTTCTGCTTTCGTCGTATGGTTCCCGACTTTGGATTGGTGGGTACTGTCATTATTTGCATGTTTTGGACCACATAAGTGATTAATTGAATAAAGCATGGGATCAAGCATGGAAGAAAAATTAGACCCGTTATTCCACATAGCACTACAAATCCGGCCCTTTTCCACCAGGATATTCCAAAAAAATCTTTCAATCATCCTTTATTCATTATAGATTCCCACTTTTGGACTGGCACATTTTCTGGATGTTTCTGGCTATATCCAAAACTGCATCCCCATTATCATCAATTTGTAGACAGCAATCAGATGTGTTAAACTTTCCGCAAGCGTCTCTCTCTTCTGCTAACGAATAGTCTATTGCTAACCGATTTTGATACACTGCAGCTCTAGTTTGCCTTTGCTGTTTGACTATTAATTCCATGGCCCCGGCCATTTCATTAGATATGATTTCTACCACTGCTTGGAGTCTTATGATGTGATTCAATATATAAATTGGGGTTCGATATCCCCAACCCCCATCTTGTGCCCAGGTAGCTGGACCATCAGTCTGTATTATCCGTTCAGGTGGCCATTCTTCATCGCCTCACTTTTGGTTTCCCCCAATTTCTCCAATTAGTTCTCTCATTTCTTTTTAAGGCATTGTACACTGGCATTCCCAGATCATCTCCATCTTGGCTTGGCAAAACGAAAAATCCTGATTGTATAATTCCCAGAGTGCAAACTTCCTTTCCATAGGGAAGAAAGTTCTGGATAAGCCCTTTTCCCACATATCCAAAATAAGCCATCCAGTGCTTTCTAGCACTGCTTCTTTCATTCTTTTGGTTATTCATGTTTTCCCAAAATTTAGATATTTCAGGGATCCTATAATAGGGGTTCTTCCCAGGGTTATTGCACTGGAAAAGTTTAATTTCTTTTTCATATTTACAATTATTTTTCCTCTCCTGGGCCAAATATTGTGTGGGTTTTTCAGGGATCCACCATGTGAAAGTTCCATTATAAACTTTATATCTTTTACAGGAGATTTGTCCTACATTGTCTGAAAATTCTCTTCCCATATGCCAGAGGCACTCCTCTCCCATTATTTCTGAACCTAATATCCACTCCTCTGGCCGATTTTCCCCTTTTATTTTGGTTCGGTTCCATTTGAGAAGTTCGACTGGGCCTAGGCTACTACCCTTCCATGGCCATTCTTCAGACATTAAAGCTCCCCCACAAACCCAGCAGTTGGTAACATTTAGCTCTCTGCTGATCCTTTCTCCCAGATCTACAAACAAATTTTTTCCTAACTTCGGTACTTCTATTTCATTTTCCAGTTGTTGTCTGAATTTTGCATATAAGCCTCTGCGTGGAGTTGGCTTTCGAGTGGTGGATTGCTGTGTCTGTTTTCTTTGTTTGTTTATCATTATTCATTCTCGTATTAAATCTTGTATCAAATCTTGTTCCTTTTTCCATTCTCGAGTTTGACTTGTGGAGAAACAATCTCATTTATCTCCTCGTGGGCACCTCGGTTTTGACTCTACAATTTTGGTAACTTAATACATTCAGTCATTTTGTATGCAGGTGTCTATCTGAGAGGAGTTATAGCAGTGGTGGCTGATGAAGGTATGAAAGCTAAAGTAAGAACCTTGGGTTTTCCCTTGGTATAGTGGTCTGTAGCATTTGTGGCAGGGATCATCTGGATTCCCAAAGGTGTCATGACTAATAAGGAGTAACAGAAGCCCAGTATAACATTTACCCCCACCTTCCATGCCTGATGGGGTTGCTGCCCACAGCATGTGAATGTGATCTTCTTGGTGGTGAGTATAGTGGTTAATCTGGTCTTGCCTTCTGATCTCCTTATCCCAAAATTACCTATGTCACCTGCTTTTCTTATATTGTGGTTCTCTGTAGTTCCTTAAATAGTCAGCCCTTATTAAGTTCACTCTCAGAATAGGGTCTTATTACCTCCCCATCATATAGAGTAGTTGCCTGCATTCAAAATATGGTCCCTGTTTTTGATTTACTACAGCCTCACACTCAGCTTCTAATAGCTCATGAGTATCAGGGAGCATCCACTCAACTCCACAACTAAGTGTTAGAATTGGTACCTTCCCTCAACTAGTATCGGAACTTTTCCCTTTATCTTGGCAAATTTTGCAACAGGCCTGCTGCCTGGGCAAGTTACAATGCCAGAGATGGTCACAGTTTACACACTGACATTGTACCCAACTTGAATGTCTTGTTCCAGGGTGCTTTAAGCAGGGTATGTGATCAGGAATAAATCTGGGAGATGTCCCAGCAGAGAGGGCTAATGGTTGTTCTTTCTGCACATCAGAGGCAAAAGTGAAAACCCTGGGCTCACCTATGGACCCAGTGTTTGTTAATTTGTATATACCTGATCCCCCTAACTGGGGACACAGCAAACCACAACTCCAGAGTTTGGAAAGCTTCTGGCCTTTGGAAATAAAAAAGAATGGATAAAGCCCGCAGAGAACTCCCCTCTGGTCTGGATTGATGCGTGATTGCTTGTGGTTTACTTGCCACATTGAGTTTGTGCATTCTGTTTTAAAGTACTTTTCAGTCCTTCTGTGGAAGTGATGATTTTCCAGTCTCAGGGTTCTATTACTTATTCTGCAGTTTGTACAGTCCATTTGGTGGTTAGCAGCACCTGAAAAGGACCTTCCCAGTCAGGGGTTAAAGGTTGGTCTTTCCATGATTTAACCATTACCCAGTCCCCAGAATTAACACTATGAATTTTGAAATCTAGGGTAGCAGTCTGAGGGATTATTCCCTTTTCCCGGAGTTCCTCTAAAGTTTGTGCTATGGATAGGACATATTTCTTGACACTGTCCTCCCCTTCTTCATAAGTGGCCATACTATTGGGTGAAGTCAAAAAGGGTAGCCCAAATATCATTTCATAAGGTGAAACTTTTAAGTCTGATCTAGGCTGTGTTTTAATTCTTAACAAGGCTAGGGGTAGGCACTTGATCCATGAGATTTGGTTTTCAATCATAAGCTTTGTTAGAGTTCTCTTGAGAGTTTGATTCGTTCTTTCAACCCGCTCCGAACTCTGCAGATGCCATGGAGTGTGTAATTCCCACTTTATACCTAAAGCTTGGACTACTTGCAGTAGTAGTTTTGAGGTAAAATGTGTCCCTCTATCTGAGTCAATGTGATTTAGCATTCCATACCAGGTAATGATTAATTCTAGAAGAGTTTTGCATGCCGCATTGGCAGTAGCTTTAACTACTGGTACTGCCTTTACCCAATGGCTTAAATGATCTACTATTATCAACAAAAATTTCCACAGTTGCACCTGGGGGAGTTCAGTGAAATCTACTTGGATGCTTTGAAAAAGTTGTAAGGCTAATTCTTGCCTTCTTTGGTGGGCTTTCTTCATGAATTTTTGGTTTACTTTCTGGCATATCGCACACTTTTCAGTTATTTGTTTAGCTATTCCATAAACTTCTATGCAGCCCCAGTTTCTCAAGAACTGATCACTCAAAGCTTGGGTCCCTCAGTGAGTTTTACCATGCATGCTTTCTAATATTTTCCTGGCCAATGGTTTATTTAATAGCTGCCTCCCATCAGATAACACCCAATTTCCTTCATTGTTCATTTTTGCTCCTATTCTAAGGAGATCCTCTTCTTCGGTTTTACTGAATACTGGTACATCCTGAATTTCTCCAGTAGGGGTCAGTATCATTATCACCTTTTCTTCCCCAGACTCAGCTGCATTCTTTGCTTCTAAGTCTGCTAAGTTAGTCCCTCTTATTTCTAAAGTGGTCCCTTTCTGATGCCCCTGAACATGCACAACAGCAATTTCCTCTGGCAACTGTAAGGTTTCTAACACATCTGAGATGAGTCTTTGTTGCGGTGTGAAGCAATATCCTTTCCCAGTTCCTTCCTCAGGTATGCCAACCTCTCCCTTCCCCCCCCCCTCACCCCCTTGCTAGGTTCTGTCAGTCAATCTTAACATTCCAGCAAGGCCGTTGTGTGGTTGGTCAAGTTCGAAAAATGCTCCTCAAGCCTGGGGTCATTGGCATAGCCAAGTGTCATTTGTCCCCTGAGACCCTCCTCCTCCCACCTGGTTGGTGCTCACCTGTCCCTTCCCCTCCCCCTGTCCCTGGGCTTAAAAGGAGACGGGACCATGTGGTTGGTATTCTGTTGGAGCTGTTACCAAGATTCAGATCTGTGAACATGGAATAAAACTCTGGATATAACCCTCTGTCAGAATCCTCTTCTTTTGTCTTCACTGTCGCCTGAAGCCTTTCCACCAGAGGTAAACTGAGTTTCTACAAGCCTGGCCTCTTTGCAGTGCCTAGCTGCAACATCCAGCCAGCCAAAGGTGTCTCTGAGGTGAAACACCACAGCTGCCGCCTTTGGCCCAGCAGTAAGGGTCAGACGAGCCCAGGCACAATCTACCTGGTACTATTGGGATCATATTCCAATAAGTCTTTCATTAATTTATCCTTTCCTTTAGAATTTAACAATCCTCTTTCTTCTCAGATTTTCCCAAATGTATGCACCACCCTGAAGGCATACTTGGAGTCAGTATATACAGTTCCCCTCCCTTGTGTCAATATCTCGAGGGCTCATTTCAAGGTGTACAGTTCCCATGCTTAAGCAACAGGGGGGTAACCTTCTCTTCTCTATGGTCACTAATCCTTCATCTACTGTAGCATATCCTGACATTCCTGACATTTGCTTCCCCTGAATCACCCTCAAAGATATGTCGATGTATAATTGTTCCCCCCCCTGCAGGGGTTGGATGTCAAATCCTCTCTCATTTTGGTCTATTAGTTTTTAACTTCTAAGCAATCATGCACTAGTTTTTCTACTGGTTCCCCATAGAAAAACTGGGTGGGATTGAGGTGCTTATCTGTAATTAGTTCTAGGTCATCTTTATCTATCAAAATTGATTCATATTTTAGCACTCGAGAATCAGTGAGCCACTTTTCAGCTTTCTGGTTCAGAGTATTTCTAACTGCATGTGCGATGTGCACTTTTAATTTGCTCCCAAAAGGCAATTTTCTACTTTCTTCTACTAATAGGGCAGTGGAGGCTACTGCCTGGATACAGGTTGGCCACCCTCTACTAACAGGGTCTAACAATTTTGACAGAAAAACTACAGGTGTCTTGGATCCCCTGCATTCTTGGACTAGGACTCCATGGGCTACCCCATTTTCTGTCATGGTTTGATGCTGGCGCAATGCCAGTGCCCCCATGAAAATATACTTTCCCTGGTGTCTACTGTGAGATGTGATCAGAAATAGAGCAAAGCAGGCTCCAGCTTAGGAATAAAGGAAAAAAAACTTTATTAACTTACATTATATAAAAGAAACACACAGAACTCAGAATGAAAACCTTCCAAAATATTCCTCCTCCCCCAAATTTAAATTTCCAATACATCACAGTAAGACAAAATCTTGGATTCTCAATTCAGTTACCACCCCTCAGATCACCAACTCTCAGTCCATCACCACCCTTCAGATAATCAATTATCAGTTCATCAAGAAGAGAGGAGTCCCTCTTGTACCATAGGCTTCCTCAGGAAACACAGTTGATACCTCCTGTGTTTACATGTCACACGTGGCACCGCCCAGAGAACATTTACCATCATGACATCTTCCTTCCATGTCCAGTGCTCTCACCACTGCGCATGGACCAGAGCTGCTTCTAGGGTCCGCCTTTTAAGGATGCTTGGCTCAGTTCCTAAAAAATCACCGTCTCTCACTTTTGGGACACCTGTCCCCCCCCCCCAAATTCACCCCTGGGGCTGAGGGGTCTCGAGGACACAGATCTTCTTCCCTGAAGACAGGGGGCACCACCCTCCTCACCTGTCTCTGTTCATGCACTCCTTCACATAACAACACTGCACTCTCTTGGCTCCAAGCCATTGCCTCCTTCCTAAATGCAGTCTCTGTGTCACAGGAAAAAAAAATGGTTCCGTCCATGGCTATACAAGAAAAGTCCAGCCAAAGGCCACTCCATCATCTCTTCCTACCTAGGATTCTTCTCAACTTCTTCTGACATCTTTCACTTGCACGAACTTTCATCACACTTGCCCATTTCCTCCTATTTCATCTCTATCTCTCTTCTCATTCAGCTCCAGGAGGATCAGTATTTGTAAGGTTTCCATCATTCAAGAAAAGAGTTAAAAATCTCGAGCTCTGCCTGCCCAGAATTCCCACAGTTGCCCTGCTGGGCACTTTTGGGGAGGATGGAACAGGAAAGCCTTATAAATATGATTGCCTGGCAAAAGATTTTGAGAATATAGAAACTATAAGCGAGATTGAAATGAAAGCAAGTTTTGAGATCCCTTAGTTACTGAACAACTGGAAAACAATGGTGTGGCCAGCCGAAGGTAATCCCCTCTTGATGAAACAATACCCTCTGCAAGCTTGGCAGGTCCAAGGGTCAGAGTAGACCCTGCACCTTGCAGATTGGGCCCAAAGAGTAAGATTTAGGGTTTAAAGTGTAACACAGTATGGTAATGTAGTGATTCTTATAGGCTGTATAGAAATGCTATAGGATTTGTATGTTGTACTAGATTGGTTAGTGAGAATCTGAATATTCAACACTGAAGATGATTTATTGTATTGTAACGGGAACTTCGCCCTCTTTTCGTGCTCACTTCTGCACTTCTTCTTCTTCTTACTTTCTCACTCACTCACCTACTTACTTTGCATTTACCCTCTTATGCTTTTACGTTCTTACTTCTCATACTCTCTACCCCTCTCTTCTCTCGGGCCTGCTCCGAGCTGCGGCTGGCAGCTCCCAGCAGGGCCCTGCACCCACGGCCTTTGCAATAAACTGCAAGTTATATGACTTGGCTCCAAAGAGATCTCGTCTCCATCCGTCCCGACCGTGCGTGACCCCCTGTCACTCCTACAGACTCTCCTACAGGGCACCTTCTCGCAGCACCCCCCTTTCTCCTTCACAGCCAGCTGTGATGCCAGCACATGATAACATGATATCAAATTTCAAGTTGGCACAGGCGCTCTCTCTCTCTCCTGGGAAGGGGTGGGGGGGAAGGGGGGGGGGGGCTGCCTGATGCCTCTCAGTTTTCCCTTCCATCCCTTCTCTGTCCAAAGCTCCAGCCTACCTCACCCCGGACGCATGGCTTCCCCTCCCCCACCCAGCTCACAACTGGGCAGGGGAGGTCTGACCTCTTTCACTGACCGGAACCAAGAGAAAGTTCCCCTGGGAATTCTCTGCTTATAACACCCTGTGTTCTCAGAGGCATATCCATGTCCTCAGTGGCCACACCAGGTGCCAATATTCAAATCTGAGCACATATTGATTTGATCATAGCCTCCCAAAAACCTCACTTCCTTTTCAAACCAGGACACCAGACAAGTGCAGCTCTTGACCATCTTGCTGACCAATCTACTCAGAGAAGAAGTACAATACCACAACATCAGATGGTATTAGACTATTTATTAGCTGAAGAAGGGGGAGTGTGTGGCAAATTAAATGACTCAAACTGCTGTTTGCAAATAGATGACAATGGAAAGGTGGTGAAAGAAATAACAAAAGGAATAAGAAAGTAAGCTCATGTACTGGCCCAAACATGGAAAGGATGAGAATGGGAAGGGGACATGTTTTCATGGTTATCTGGTAGACTTTGGGTTAAACAAATGCTTTTTTTCCTCATATGTGCTATAGCAACTCTAATCTTTTTACCATGCATGATCCCTTGCTTAGTACAACTTATTCAACATGTGATCAAAGGGATGCAGGTAGTAGCCATGCCTACTGATCCAGAATCCCCCGAAGGAGCTCCGGTGGGAAAAGCAGATCCAATCGGCCCCCTCCCCCCAACTGGTCTGGGAGGAAAAAATACCTCCTTGGAGAAAGGTGGAAAAAAAACTGTTTATTAAACAATAAGACCAAAACAATATCAAAACAATGAGACCCCTTGCCACTCTAAAAGAGATGACAAACTGAGAAAACCCCGGGTTCAAGCAGCAGCTCACTCAGTCTCTGATAAGTCCCTCCGGTGCTGGAATTGTCGCAAGCCAGGCCCGGCCTGGTGGGCCACAGCTGCAGCTGCCGGTGCTCTCCTGGGTGTTCAGTCCAGAGCAGTTTCAAGAGGTCCAAAGAAAAAGGAAAAAAAACAGTCCAGGGAACTTCTTTGCCTCAGCTAGCTAACACTAAGTAAAAAGCAAAAGAAGAGCTCTCTGTCCCGCTGTCTGTCCGCAGACAACACAGTCCAGGAGCAGGAATGTGGAGGAGTGAGTGCAGTGTCTGAAAACAAACTGCGTGCTTCTTCTCTCCCCCCCTTCCCTCTCTGTAACACTCTTAAAGGTACAAAACTTATTATTATTCAATATAAACAGAATGAGACGACCGGGGATAAAAGCATCATATAGTCAACCCAGGACAACAAGAAATGAGGGAGGATGGGCTGAGTCCACAGAATAGAGTGCTGAAAGCAATTCATGCTATGAATCATCTACAGTTAGTAAGTAATTGTAGTGAACTAATCAATCAGCGTCACCTGAAAGCATCTATTACCCTCAGAACTGTGGATGCTTTTACTGTCCTTGGGTGAGATTAGAACATGTGGAGCATAGATCAAATAGCTGTGAGTTTAGAGGAGGAAGTTTCCCAAGGTGTGGAGAGTGCAGACACTGGCACACCCAAAAGTTCAATACCTGGGTGGTGTTATCCCAAGTAACAGGAATAACAGTTAATTCCCCATAAACCTCAAGAAGCACTGGACTTGTTTCCTTTTCATGCATCCTGGTGCCCATGGGTTTATGGCCATGCAGGCCTTGCGGGAGGCAGGGTTGTTTGGACTTTTTCGGTGTTTTCTAGGGGTCCTTGTTCTGGATGGTGGATGAACTCTTTGGCTTTTTCTTCATGGAGTGTTGTTGTCTATCCTTGTTGTGGAGTGCTGTGTTTCTTCTCAGCTTTGGATTGGGTTTGTTGGTGCTGTCTCTTTTTGCTTCCATCTTGTTTTTCAGACTCTAGCTCATTTGGTAGAGGAGCTCGTGGTTTTACCTCTTTGCTGAGGCTGGTCTTTTTGCACTGGTCGGCTGTAGGGGTTGGAGTGCTAGGTGCTTCTCTAAATTAACCCTCCAGGATGGCATCAACAGAACACGTGGCTTACTTAGGCCAATGCTACTGGGGTAGATTCCTTTTGTTTATCCTTAGCCATACCAGGAGATCCTTTCCATACATTTTTAATTAGTATCCAAATAAGTGACTTTGCTGGGTTTGCAAAATAGGTAGGAGCTGGAGGAAAACCATACATGGAAGCCAGTAAGCTGAACACGAAGGATTGCTGGTATAACATAACCAGCGGTGGTACAAAATTGAACACGTGCAAAAGGTTGGGGATAAAGCCAAACAGCGAGGGCTTCCAAACAGGTACAACAACACAATTACTGAATGAAAGTGGACTAGAGACTCAAGAACTAGACTTACTAGGACCGGTACCTGACGCTGTTGAGTTGGGGACGGAAAGAAAGACTCCAGTCTTCAGGTGGATCAAAAGGCTCAAGAAGAATCTTTATTAGTAAGGAACCCAGACCGCAGGGTGGGGGACCGGGTCCCGATGGGCGGGCCAAGGGGCCCAGACCCGGCCCGCGGGGTGGGGTGTTCATTTTCACAGCCCGCCCCCACCATGCTGCCAATGTCCCGGCACTTCCTCTGGCATCTCGCCCTTCCCCCACTAGAACGGGAGGAGAGATATTTCCGGGAATATGAAATTTCACCCTGAATTTGGGGCTCATGACTCTATCCATGCCTGCCCAAGACAAGCGGGTGATCTGTGCACCCTCCTGTGCCTCCCTCCCCCACAGTACAAGTGATTGTTGCCCAGCTCTGTGATTCGTGGCACCACCCCTGTGGGAACTCAGCACATCCCTCTGGATGTTATGAGTTGCCGAGAACCCTCTGGGGGGCTTGGAGACCCTGGCATGTTGCTCGGAACACCTGGTGGCTTGATTTAGATCCTTATAACGAAGTGCCACCTGTGTATGAGGACATGAGAGCCGCACAAGTTTGAATGGTGCAAGAATGATGTGTTCACAGGGTGAAAATATAGATTTTAGGATTTTTGGTATAGGGGTTAGGGGGACAAGATGGAGGAACCTGGCCGTGTCTCGTCCTTCTTCTTTCTTCTTCTTGTTCTCCATTTTCTGCTGTGATGTTGGCACTTGGGGATTGGTTTAGAATAGAAGTGCACTGTCTAACCTAGGTGATAGGTATTGGGAATTAAAAGTAAATATGATATACGTAGTTTGTAGTATAAAAGACAATACCGCCTCGGGGGCGGTGGAGAATGCTCGTTGCTGCCTTGCTGAGTGGACCTCGGCTGGGCAGAGAGAAAACTTTGTAGATAAGAAATAATAAACAACCTGAATGAAATAAACAGGGCCAGGAGACTTCTTCTCCTTTTAAATGCCTTTATTATAAGTGATCAGCTCAGGATTGGGCAGCTCGGCGGGGCTGCAGTCTCCCGTCGTCTCTCCCAGGGCGACTCAGAGGAGGAGGATATGCGCAGCTTTGTTCACTAGGGGCAGAGCTGGGGATCAGGTCCTCGTGGGAGCCTTTAGGGCGTGGTGATCCCATCCAATGTTACTTTTCCCGGCCCCTTCCCGCTGGCTCCTGGCATCGGGACGACTCCCATGGTCAGGGCGAGAGGGACTCCGAAGGTGTTCCGCAATCTCTGCAGGCTCAGCACTCGGCTCCTCACGTCCAGACATCACTCCAGTCTCTCAGCTCTTAGGTGGCTTGTTTTTGGGGTTCTTCCTGCACGTTTGGAGTAGGGGTCCCACACAGCATGCTGGTCCTTAGAGTTATTTTGCATATCCCTCCCCTCCAAAGTCTCTTCTCTTCACTGTTCGGGGAGGTCCCCACCCTTTACTGTCTCGGAGAAGGGCCATTACCTCGCCCCAGCCAGGGCTTTTACTGATACAAAAACAACTATTAACAACAAGGACCCGTAATTACCATAACACAGGCAGCAGCCCAGCAGTAGTGGTAACCTTTTTCTCACAGAAAAAATCAACTAAATTTTTGTTCATAACAATCCCCCCTCTTTTTCTTTGATCGAGCTTAAATTTTAAGCTCGCATCAACTTACAATTTTTTTGTTTTGAATCGACTATAAATTTCTTGTGCACTTTGGTAATCACGGTTACTTAACTTTTTTACTTTCCTTTGTTTTTCAGGTTGGTCTGCACGGCAAACACTATTTTACTGAAACAGATAAATAAGCATAGTAAAAAGAGCAATCCTCCAAGTACACACACAGGGAGAAAAACTACCTTTTCCCATACATCCTTTTTGAAAATCTCCAGGTTCTCCCACCAACTGGAATCAAGTGTAGGAGTTTGTTCTTGATTATTTACACATGCTAATCTTTTTATTTCATTTGAAATGTTCCTAATAATTGAATTCTTTATTTTGAATACTACCTGGAGCCGGATGACTTTGTTTAACATAGATATTGGGATTCAAACTTGGCTTTTACAATTTTGGATTTTCTCAATTTCTATTTCACTTTGCCTGTTTTGTTTAATTTCTCCCAAATCATTATATATAGGAACTCCCAAACTAGATCCAGTTTCTTTGGGTAATAAGAAGAAAATTGGTTTTATCACTCTAGCGGTGCAGCTGCCAGACCAGTCTCCTGACAAATTGGTGTGTGCTGTGGTATCAGAGATCAAACCTAGGGGTTTAGAGCTCCCCTGAAATGCGTTCCAAAAGAGGTTTATCTCTTTTTCAGTACACTTGTTGCCCGATTGATAAATGACACAAAACTCGGATAAGTTTTGTGGGTGCTTTATTAAGGGCCCGGGGAGCTGGTGGACTAATGTCCCAAGTCCGAGCCCCCAATTTCACGTATGGATGCTTCCCTCTTATACATGCGATTCATAACAAAGTCTCCAAGAAACAGTTCCCCGTTCCCCTTGCCTAGTCACAGACCCCTTGTGATACATTCCTTGGTTCACAAACAAGATCATTAATCTTCTGCTTATCTTATTCTAAGAGCATTGTATGCTGCCTCCAGACAGGTTAGCATTCTTACTTTCCTGCACTAGTTTAAATATTTATTAAATCCCTAAGACTACCTGCTAGGTTACACACAAAACCCAACACACTTTCAACGGCTACAAAACTACTTTTTAACAAACCAATTCACACACAACTCACTATAATTAAACATTTTGCTAAATTTCATTTCTTTTCCAACATTTCCCCCCTTTTGAGCATCCTTCAGTCCTGCTGCAAGGATGCTCAATCAACAGTATTGACAGTAACATCTTCATAACGAGGTGGGGAGTGTTCTTCATTCTGCCGCCCGCGGGTCATCGCCTTCAGCAACTGGAGAGATCGGCTCTTTTCCTTTTCGATCACACCTAAGAGGCATCTATATACAATCCATATAGTCACTAAAAATACTAAAAACATTAGTACATACTGGATAGCAGACGTAATCCAGCCAGACAGGTGAAGCCCCAAAGAATCAAATACTGCTCCTATCCAGTTATGCTGTGCTTCCTTTTCAATTTCCTTGGTTTTTGTTTCCACTTCTGCCAGTTGAGAAATATCTTTCTCAACTTCAAGTGTAACATTTGGAATGTGTACACAGCAATGATCTATTCTCCTACTCAGGTAACCACAAACTCCATGTTCTTTTAACAGTACCAAATCCAATGCCATTCTGTTTTGTAGGGTCATTCTTGATGTAGCTTGCAATTGCAAATTTAGATCTTTAAATCCCTTTTTAGTAGCTGCTGCCAACCTTTCTGTCTGTCCTAACAAATTGTTGAGCATTTCCCTATTTCGATATGTCGCTACCGGAGGGAATAATGACTCTAATATCCATCCAAATTGTACTCCTGAGCCAGGTTCATGCCACTGCTCCTCTAGGGATTCTTCCCTCTTTCTGAGTCCTTTCCTTTGGATCAATCTATTCTGTTTCCAGTATGGACACAATGTGGGAACCCCTAGGGTGATTTGTGTTACTGATCTATCTAGAGGTAAATGTGTGGTCCACTGTCCGTGTCCCAACACCCAGACTAAATTTCCAGGGCTATGCACAGTAGTATATCTGCAATCTATAGGTCCATCCATGGACTCTCTGCTAACCGTGTGATCATACCCCCTACACTCACATCCCCACTTTAATGCCATTTTCACTGGTACCAATCCAATTCGGTCTTCCGGTGTATCACATGTAAAAACCGCAGTACAATTCCAATCCTCCTTCTGCGATCTGAACTCTCGGGAAGATGTAGACATGATGAGGGCCCTATAATGTGACTGATTCTTTACTCCTGACCACTGGATGCACCATTGTACTTCCCCAAGGTAATTATAGTGTTCCAAAACACTAGGTCCCCATAATGTCTTCCAACTATTCCAGGTGTCAAAATTCTGTGTGACATTCTGACAACTCATCTGATTTCGGTGGGATTTCGTTCTTATTCGTACTGTATTGCATGGCTCATCTATTGGGGTTGCAATTAAACACCTCCTGGTATTTTGAATCCAACCATAATGATTGGATTTCTTTTCACATTCCTCTCTAGTCATAGCCCGAATGGTCATACACAAATCCTTCCATACATCTACTGGTTTGGGAACTGACTGGCAGGACCATGAAACATTCTTGAATGTTTCAGGCATTTTGGTTACCGGTATTATTCCCCAGGGAATTGGTTCACCTGCAGCCTGTGGTAATGGCAGGCAAGCTGTTATTTTAGTCACGTTCTGCATGATCCCAAAATCTCTGATTAATCCTACCATTAAGTTTTCCTGATCAGTATTTCGTTCTATTGTATCATTAACCTCCCGTCTACTCCTTCTACCGTGTCTCTGTGAGGATAACATCATTCTGTCATGCCTCCACCATGCATTTCCTATTCTAGGATTAGTGACATTCGACCACCCACAACCTTTGCCTTCCTTCTCCCACCAACTGGTCCCGTCCTCTATTCTGTCCCAGGTCAGTTCCCTATTTTGCTTCCACCATTTGACCCAAAGGCTCCTTTGATATCTTGATCTTACTAGGAAGGAACAATTTATTCTGAGAGATGGCCCATCCCACATGTCCACTGCCATTGATACTGGATTAACCTTTATGTTTTCAGCACGATCCCCTGTCCATGGCAAAACCCTCATACTCACTCTTTTGTAATGAAAACTATCCCGTATTTTGACCAAACATGTATATTCTCCCGTATCATTTGTGGTTACCTTGGTAAGATTCAGTACCGTGGCTTCTTTCAGCCCCCCGTTGCCATATTGCAATAATTTCACCGGCCTCAACTTTCTGGCTGTCAAATATAACACAAGTTAATTGAACATCCATCCCTTCCATGACTGTAACCTTTGTTTCTTCAACCTGTACTAGAGTAGACCCTTGAACGGGTACTAGTCTCATGATCACTAGCAGTAATATAATTAAGAAGGCGGCTTTGCGCGGAAGATCATCCGGGTTGGAGACACTATCTGGGTTTCCCACTGGAACGGTGCATTCTTTACCCTGGTGTAATGGATCCAAGCATCCATCCCCTGGACCTTCACCGCTGTGTAGGTCGTCATCATCACCTGGTGGGGTCCGCTCCATGATTCCACTAGTGGATCCGTGATCCACTTCTTGACGTACACCTGGTCCCCAGGCTGGATGTTGTGGACAGAATTCTCCAGCGTGAGCGGTCTATTCCACTGTAACGTATTTCTTAAAGAATTCAAGATCTTATTAAGTGACATAACATACTCTGCAGTCGCCTGGTCCCCACTCACATGTACCTCCCCTTTTAATACAGTTGCATGATATGGTTTGCCATATAATATCTCATATGGACTTACGCCTACCTTTTCCCTTGGTTTAATTTGAATCCTGAGTAGGGCCAAAGGCAAAGCTTGAGGCCAGTGCAGTTTAGCTTCCTGGAAAATCTTTTTGATTTGTCCTTTCAGGGTTTGATTCATCCTTTCCACCTGCCCACTAGACTGAGGTCTCCAGGGGGTATGCAAATTCCAGGTTATATCTAACAGTCGTGCTAATTCCTGCACTACTCCGGCTGTAAAATGCGGACCCCCTATCTGATGACAATCCTAAAGGTACTCCAAACCTTGGTATTATTTCTTTTAACAAGGTTTTTACCACCTCCTTAGCCTGATTAGCTCTACATGGAAAAGCTTCCGGCCACCCTGAGAACGTACATACGTACACTAACAAGTATCTGTATCCCTGTGCCCTAGGCAATTCAGAAAAATCAACTTGCCAGTAATCTCCTGGTTGTGGCCCGACTTGCAACTTTCCCATTTGTATTTGTCTCCTAACTACTGGATTATTTTTCAAACATACCGGGCACATTGCATTAACTCTTTTTGCCATTGTTAACATCTGATGGGAGATTATCTCATTCTTCAAAAGTTTTACCAATACTTCTGCCCCCCAATGACATTTTTTATGTTCTGATTCCAAAATAAATTTCATTATGCGGGTAGGTACCACTATTTGTCCCATTGGTGTAACATACCACCCAAGTTGATTCCTCTGTGCCCCTAGCAAGTTTATTAGTTTTCCATCTTCTATTGAATATTTGGGCTTCTGATTCAGGTATGGGGTAGCGGGATTTGTTCTTACCGGTACCAATGCCATTTGAGTCCATACTTCCCGTGCCACTTGCCGTGCTGTAACATCAGCAAATCGATTTCCTCTGTAAATGTCTCCTTCTGCAGTCTGATGTCCTCTAACATGCATTACTGCAACTGCTTTGGGACTGTGTATCGCATCCAGTAGCTGTAGCACTTCTTCCCGGTGCTTGATGTTGGTTCCCTGTGAATTCAAAAGCCCCCTTTCCTTCCATAACGCCCCATGTACATGAACCACACCAAAGGCATATTTAGAATCTGTCCAGATATTAACCCTTTTCTCCTTGCTCAAATACAGGGCTCTGGTGAGTCCAATCACCTCTGCCTTCTGGGCCGAAGTTCCAGGTAACAAAGCCTTTGCTTCTATTACCTGATCCAATGTTACCACTGCATACCCGGCATAGAGAGTCCCATTCTCGACAAAACTGGATCCATCAGTGTATAGTTCCCATTCAGGTTCTTCCAATGGTTCATCCTTTAGGTCGGGTCTGCTGGCATATACTTGTTCAATTACCTCTACGCAATCGTGCACCAGTCCCCCAGCTTCCTGGTCACTGCATAAAAACTCTGCTGGATTAACATGATTAGTAGTCTTTATTTCAATATCATCCTGTTCTCTCAGGATAGCCTGGTATTGCAACATTCGACTGGATGATAGCCAGTGACCTCCCTTTTGCTCCAAAACGGCCATGACCATATGGGGAACAAACACTTTCATTTTTGCCCCCAAAGTCAATTTCCGGGCCTCTTGAATAAGAATTATTGTTGCCGCCACGGCTCGTAAACACGAGGGCCACCCGGAACTTACCGAATCCAGTTGTTTAGAGAAGTATCCCACTGGCCTCTTCCAGGATCCCACCTTCTGGGTGAGGACCCCCAATGCCAGTTTTTGCCTCTCATTCACGTACAACTGGAATTCCTTGGTCAGGTCAGGGAGTCCTAGGGCTGGGGCCTCCTTTAGTGCCTGCTTCAATTCCTGGAAGGCCTTCTTTTGCTGTGTCGTCCACTCCAACCGATGCTGCTTCAAGGCCTCATACAGTGGCTTGGCTAGGAGACCAAAATTCATGATCCACAGTCGACACCATCCCACCATTCCTAGAAAAGATCTCAATTCCTGATGGTTACGAGGCAAAGGAATAGCACATAATGCCTCTATTCAGTTTACTCCCAAACGTCTCTGCCCTTGTGTGATCTCACAACCGAGATAAATAACGCTATTTTTGACCAATTGAGCTTTTTCCTTAGAAACCTGATACCCTGCTTAGCCAAGCATGTTGAGTAATTTAATTGTTAATTCCACACACATTTCCCTTTCCTTAGTAGCCAGAAAGATGTCGTCCACGTACTGCAGGACTACATACAAGGATGGGGATATTGTTACCTGGGTTATCTTCCATTCCTCCAGCTCCTTGGCCAATTGGTTTCCAAAAATAGTAGGGGAGCATTTAAATCCCTGTGGGATTCTGGTCCATGTAAGCTGCTTCTTTCTCCCAAAATCAGGACTCTCCCACTCGAAGGCAAAATATTTCCTACTCTCTACTGCCAGTGGGATGCAGAAGAAGGCATCTTTAAGGTCAATCACTGAGAACCATTTAAACTCCTCCGATACACATGTTAACAAGGTATAAGGATTAGCAACAACTGGATGCATGTCTTTCACTATTTCATTAATAGCCCTTAAGTCCTGTACCAAACGGTACTTACCATTAGGTTTCTTTACTGGAAAAATTGGTGTATTATACTCCGATTCACATTCCTGTAATATTCCTTGAACCAAATATTGTTTAATTAACAGGGCTACTCCCCTCCTTGCCTCAAGCTTCAAGGGGTATTGCTTTATCCTCCCTGGTTGGGCCCCTTCCTTTAGTTCCACCTTTACTGGCTGCATAGCTTTAGATTTTCCGGGGACCCCTGACTCCCATACCCAGGGTACTACAGCCTGCTCAATTTCTTCTGGAATAGGAGAGGCATCCACTTCCTTGATCACAAAAATGCCTGCTATTTGTTCCTCAGGTATTTCCAATTTCACCCTTCCCCCTTCAAATATTATTTTCACATTAAGTCGGGACAACAGATCTCTGCCAAGAAGGGGTGTGGGGCAGTTTGGCATATACAAAAATTGGTGATCTAATTCCTTCCCCCCAAACCTAAGATTTAAAGGTTGTAAAAATGGTTGTTCCTCTAGCTTCCCTGTTGCCCCCACCACCTGTACCGTTGTGTCACTCAAAGGTCCCAATCGTCTAGTGAGTACAGAATAAGTAGCTCCAGTGTCTACCATAAATTCTTCATCCTTTCCATTTGTCTCTAAAACTACCCTCAAATCCTTTTCTAGTCAGCTTTGATTCTGATAGTTTCCCAAAACTAGTGCTTGAGCGGCCTCTGCTGATCCTCCCGTGAATCCTCCCACAGGAGCATTCCCCATTGGACCCGTCCTTAATCCTATGTTTCCCATGGCCATATCTCCTCTAACCGGGCATTCATTTTTCCAGTGTCCCAATTGTCGGCAAAACGCACACTGGTTTGGATCCAACCTCCCCATGTTAGGTGCAAACCCAAATCCTCCCCGACCTCTTGCCAACCCCCTCTGTCCGCGATTAGCTCCTCCCCGACCTCGACCCCTAATGGGTCTTCCTCCTGCCCCTGTCTGTTGCATTACAGCCAGAATACTAGCTTGTTGTCTTTTTGCAGTTTCTTTTTCCCTGTTGTTGTATACCTTCCATGCTACCTCCAGCATTTTATCCAAACTCCTAGTATCCTCTCCTTCTAGCTTTTGTAACTTTTTCCTAATATCCTCTTGTGATTGCCCCATAAACAACAATGCCAATTGAAGTTTTCCTGATTGATCCTCTACATCTAAATTAGTAAACTTCCGAGCCATGTCTTTTAATCATTCTAAAAAGGCAGACGGAGACTCATTCTTGTCCTGCTTGACCGAATACAACTTAGACCAATTCATAGTCTTAGGTATTCCTGTCCTAATTCCTTCTACCAACAATTCCTGATATCGTTTTACAGCCCTTATTCCTCCCGTAGAGTTAGGATCCCACCTAGGTTCCTCACTTGGTACCAATTCATCAACTGTCTCATTTAGTTTTCTCAACCGAATCTCCTCACGAGCCTTTTCTCTAGTGGCTCTGATAACCATTTCCTTTTCCGTGGAATCCATTATAGTATCTAATAATACCTGTAAATCATTCCAGTCCGGATTCTGAGTCTTTATTACCATTTTCACCACCCTTGCCACCCTTTCAGGACCCTCCCGATAACTCCCCGCTGATTGCTTCCATATTACCAAATTCCCGGGGGAGAAAGGCACCTTTATAAGTATCCTTTCTCCCTGTGGTCCCACAGCTTCTCTTAACGGCGCAATTAACTGTGGCCCCTTCTGCCCCTTCCTTCCCTGGCGAGTCCGCCCTGCTAACGGAGTTCTTTTAACACTCTCATTCTTTTCACCATCACCACCATCACTATCACACTCACTAGATCCCGTTTTTATAGATATATCCGCAGGGGGGGCAGGGGGCACATTAGGAGCAACCGGAACCCTCGAGGGCGGTATACAATAGGACAAATCTTCCTTGATTGAAGGATACAAATTACGCTCCTTTCTTTCTTTACATCCCACACACTCCCTCTCATCATTCACTTCTAAAACCAAAATACCACACTCCTTTTGCCATTCCTCTATCCGGTGTAAAACAAAAAACAAATCCAAATATGGTATTTCATCCCATTTCTCATTTCTCCTTAAAAATTGCATCAAAGATTCCATTATCCCCAATTCCAGTGTACCATTCACCGGCCATCCCGCTTCCCCAATCTCATATTCAGGCCACCAATGATTACAATAATCTATCATTTTACTTTTATCCAATTCTTGATAATACCCCTCACTTTTCCGTCGTTTCAATATACAACCTAATGGTGTATTTCCAGGTATTTTACCATTGGCTTGCACTAAGGTTTTAAAAGTTTTAAAAGACATCATATTACAGCCTTTAATTCCACCTTTAATCCCAATAAACCAATATACCTTAAACCAATATACCTTCTTGCTGTCCTTCCCTAAAAAAAACAGGAGGCGAGTTCCGGTCCTGCGTCCTTAGACGTCTTATGGCCGGAGCCTAGGCTTTTTACCAACCACCAAATCCAAATCCAATTATCACCTTTTTCCAATATAAAGCACCTTCGGGCTTACCTTGGCAGTTGTCCGACAGGCGCGGGGTGGGGCACGACCGATGTCTCCCCAAGAAGTGCTCAGTGCCGGCTTGGAGTGGATCGGGACGCGAACCGTCCCAGCAACCTTCGGAGTCCTGCCGCGATCGCCAGAAAACTGTTGCCCGATTGATAAATCACACAAAACTCGGATAAGTTTTGTGGGTGCTTTATTAAGGGCCCGGGGAGCTGGGGGACTCACGTCCCAAAAACCCGAGCCCCCAAATTCACGTATGGGTGCTTCCCTCTTATACATGCGATTCACAACAAAGTCTCCAAGAAACAGTTCCCCATTCCCCTTGCCTCATCGCAGACCCCTTGTGATACATTCCTTGGTTCACAAACAAGATCATTAATCTTCTGCTTATCTTATTCTAAGAGCATTGTATGCTGCCTCCAGACAGGTTAGCATTCTTTCCTGCACTAGTTTAAATATTTATTAAATCCCTAAGACTACCTGCTAGGTTACACACAAAACCCAACACACTTTCAATGGCTACAAAACTGCTTTTAACAAACCAATTCACACACAACTCACTATAATTAAACATTTTGCTAAATTTCATTTCTTTTCCAACACACTCATAACATTCATAAACTTCTTGGTGAGTACACTTGTCTCTTTTTTTTTCAACAGACTCTAATTTTTTTGGATCTCTTGGGATCCCCTGGGTGGCTGAATACTCCACTGCTAAATACTTGTTACAAACAATTTTTCTTACCATTTTCACCATTTCTTTTCTTTTTACTAGATCTGCTGAGCTTGTTCCAGCAGCATCACATTCAAAACACAACCAGGCTTCCCCTATAGGGCACTCTCCTAGGAGTGGCTGCCTAAAAGTGGCAGTATTGTGTGCTATCCAATACATTCTCTTATTTTTCTGATAAAGGACCAATTGGAAGAGGTTAACACAATCAGGGTTAGAACTGATATGGACTCTCGTCAAGGAGCTCACTTCCTCCTCATAGAGGGGTTGGTAGCATTCACTGCACGGCTCAGCTGGGCTTCCCAGAGTACCACCAGCAATCAGAGCCATCATTACTACCCTTCCCAAGAGTCCGGTATGGGTCATCTTGCACAGCCTGCCCACCTGGCCTTGCCTCTTGGGGAATTTTACTGAGAAGAAGCTTCCAAGCTCTTTAGAGTCACTTCTACCCGCTTCTCTGGTTAAACCTCTCTTGGTCTGTTCCCTACCAATTTTGGTTTCCCCCAGGGGAGTGTTCTGTAGAGGATTAACCTGGAGTCTTTAGAATTAAATTGGGGAACTTAAACCAGAATTAGTTATTTACAGTCTTAAACTTTTTACCAACATAGTTTACACAGAACAGTCTTTAAACATTTTAAGCAATGTTAGAACTCTGATACCAATTTTTCCCATACAGTTCAGTCTTTTTGACTCTTCCTCCTGAGAGTCAACTTTAAATCCTTTGGTTTTTTTATCACAGTATACTCAGGTGATTTAGCTTGTGAAGCAGATGAATCTTGTCCAGTGCCTGGAGGTGAGAGTGGTGTGGACTCTGGCCCAATGCCAGAGGGAGAAGCTGATGTTGGATCCGGTCCTGTACCTGGGGGTGAGACTGGCCCTTTTATTCTTGTAATATGAATCCAACCTTTTTCTTTGGTCCGCACAGCTGAATTAGTGATTAGGGGCACCTGGAACGAGCTTTCAAACACAGGCATTAATGCTCTGCTATTTAATGATTTTATCAAAACTCAGTTTCTCTGTTTAATGTCTTAAATACTTCTTTCAACCCCTTACACTTAAATTATTTTTTTTTCTTACACCATTCTTCTACACAATACACTTCCCTCTAAGGAGATGTGGTAAAACTTATAATGCACAGTCTACATTACCTCTATTCTAATTCGTCTATATTCACTCTCACACATTCCTTCACATCCCCAAGACACAAACTGGATCATCATTGCTAGTAAATCACAGGTCCCTGTGGCCCCCCTCACCTTGGGGTTGGCCCACAGGTCTCACTATCTCTGGGCCTCTTGGAGGGCCCTGACTCTGGTTGCCTCTGGTGCACATTCACCTGTGAGGCTGTCTGCGTGTCACTCACGCTCTTACAGCTACGGCTCCCTCACACATCTGGGGAGCACTACTCTCATTTGCAGGTCACACACATTCTTTGGCCACAGCCCCCCACCTGCCCGGGGGACACAAGCCTGGTTTGCAGGTCACACACACACTTTTGCTTGTGACTCACTCTCACACACACAACAAGACAACAATAGGATACCTTTTACTTTCACATCACTTATTACAAGTTTAGTCTAACTGGCCAGTTTTGGTGCTATTGGATATCCTTTCTACCTAGCTGGTTTTTTGTCTAACTTCAGATGTTTTTTCACTATTACTATACTTCTTAGTACTTTGTTGAGACAGGACTTATCTGTTCCTGTATCTACTCAAAAATTCTAATTCTTCATTTAGGGGTCCCACCTTAAAGTTTACCAAAGGCTCTTCTAGATGTCGCATCAGGTCCCCTAAAGTGTAAAGCCCCTGACCCTCTAATCGTCACCTTTAAGGATCTTCCCTAAATTATCTTGTTCCCTGGCTATTGCCGCATCGAAACTAAGCTTTCTACAAAACCTCCTGACCTGTCCTGCCTTTCCACACTAAGAGCAATGTCGTTCTCTCAAAGGGCCTTGAGGTGTCTCCATCTCTCTTGTACCTGACAGTACTGACCTATCCTTGCCTCCTCCTGGTGGTGGACCCACCCACCCTGCACTTTCTCTAGCTACAGAAACCATGATCCTAGCCTTGGCCTTTGCTTTATCTTCCTCCCTCCTAAAATACACCTTCAATGCCTCTCTTAATAACTCATTTATGTCCTTCTCTTGCCAGTCTTCAATCTTTTCCAGTTTTCTCCGTATATCTGGCCAAAATTTGGTAACAAATTGGACCTTTAGTAGCACTTGACCTTCTGGGGTGTCTGGGTCTATTCTGGAGTACAGCTGGAAGTTCCGCTTTAGGCAATTAAGCCAGGCAGCAGGAGCTTCATCCTTCTCTTGTGTACCCTCAAATGCCAATTGGGTATTAGTTCCTTTGGGAACTGACTCTTTGATCCCCCGTATTATCAAAGACCTATATTCCCTCATGGCCTTCCTCCCCTCCTCCTGGTTAGGGTTCCAGCTGGGATCCGTAAGTGGCAATTTATGTTCACCTGTTGGCACCTGGGGTCCTGGATGGTTCTCTTTCTCCCAAATTCTTATGCCAGCCACCCTAATCATCTGGACCTCTTCTGGGGAAAATAATATACTCAGGATGGAATTCATCTCCCCCCAACTGTAGATATTCGGACCTAGAAATTGATCCACTTGGTTGGCTATGCCCACTGGGTCCTCAACTAAATGCCCCAACTCTTTCTTGAATCCTCTCACCTCAGAAGCAGTTAGGGGAGCATTCACAAAGCCAACACCTCCCGCTACTCCTCCCATAGGAACCTCTCCGAGGGGAAAGAGTTTCTCTGCCTTGGAGGTCTTGGATCTGGTACTACAGTACGGCCCATCTTCAGATGCCAAACTACTTTGAGGGATATCCGGGTTACCCTGAACTTTCTGCCCATCAGCAGGTGTATTTGCTGATAGCTGTTTACTGGGAAAGGAGGCATTTGTGTCCCAACTAGGAGGAGGTAAAGGGACAGCAATAGGAGGGGGAGAAGAGCCTGAGTGGATATTAAGTGGAGCTGGAGAAGGGGTGGAGAATGCAGCAGGTGGAGGAGGCACTTGTGGTGATGCAGAAGGAACTGGAGGAGCTGAAGGGGGTGGTGAGGGAATGGTTACTGGAGGAGATACTGGGTTTATCATAGGGGAAGCTGAAGAGGTAGAAGGAGGAGTTTGAGCAGGTGGTAATGAGATGGCAGCCGGGGGAAGAACCGGACCTGCCGTTTGAGGTGCTTGAAGAAGAGGATTATAAAGTGGAGAGGCAGAAGGAGGCAAATAATCCAGGGGGTCCCATCTTTTTCTAGTCCTATCATCCCCTCCTTCATTTCCCTCTTTCTTCCTCTGTACCTTACAAATTTGCACCTCTTTATCTTCAACAGCGCTCTTTACCCAGCAAGATACATACAGTAATTGCTCAGGATCAGTATCGCCTCAAGCTGTCAGATAATTATTTAGTTGTTGGCACATCCACTTATCTTTTGTCCCACACCAAGGCCATCCTCCTTGCACCTCTAATTCTGGCCAGACTTCCATACAATATTGGATAATTTTCACTTTATCTAGTCCCTCCATGGCCTCTATAGAATCCCATTTTACTAACAGTTCTAAGGGACTATTGGGATGTATATACCTCAGTCTCTTGCTGGTCTTTTTACTATTACACCCTCCCATTTTTCAGGTGTCAACAGTAAAAAATCCCAAAGGTGCCTCTACTGACAGGTAATTAAAAAAAAAACAACCCTGTTTGAGGAGCTTCAGCCTCCACTGAACTTCAAATTTCTGCCTGATGCTCAGGACTTTATACTGAAACAACTGCCTGATCTCTTGATTGCCCAACTTTCCCAACGTCAGGTCTTACATCTATCGGGACTTGAACACACGAAGCCTGGGCCTAAGAATCCGGGTCGTGCCTGACTCCCTCAGTCAGAAAAAACAACTGCCTGATTTTTAGTTTGCCTAACCTGCCAATTTTTAGGCTTCACCGTATCAGGACTTAAAAGCAAACCACAGTCTCCTTCGCTGGGGTTTGTGCCTGACTCCTTTGTCAGGACTTACTTTGCCTGCAGGGCTTGTGAGCTACCTGAATCCTTCTCAGGACTTACAAATCTGCCTGACTTCCCACTGTCAGGACTTCCTTTGGGTGCGTGCTGCTCATACAACTATTCCCTCCGCAGGCCCGGAGGGAGGGGGGCCCTTTTTTCCCCCTTAGGAGACGACTCACTCATGCTAATTTCAAGCACTTCCCCCTGTTCCCGGCCGGCTTTCTCGCGAAAGTTCGGAAACGCGGTACTAAGGGTCCGCTCTCAGTTCGAAGGTCCGGCTGCCGGCCCTCGTCTCACTCACACACTCATGCGCACGTCTCCCACTCCCGCCACCGGATTTCTAACCAGCCCGGTGCTCCGGTGCTCCTCTGTGTCGCTGCTCCTGAGCCGATCCCTCTGGTCCTGGTAGCCAGCTGTCCTGGAGGTCCAAGATGGCCAGTCCTGGCATCCTCTTGTGGCGTGGCTATCCCGGACGAGCACCCCAGCTGAACTAAACAGGGCCAGGAGACTTCTTCTCCTTTTAATGCCTTTATTAAAAGTGATCAGCTCAGGATTGGGCAGTCTCCCGTTGTCTCTCCCAGGGCGACTCAGAGGAGGAGGATATGCGCAGCTTTGTCCACTAGGGGCAGAGCTGGGGATCAGGTCCTCGTGGGAGCCTTTAGGGCGTGGTGATCCCATCCAATGTTACTTTTCCCGGCCCCTTCCCACCGGCTCCCGGCGTCGGGACGACTCCCATGGTCAGGGCGAGAGGGACTCCGAAGGTGTTCCGCATCTCTGCAGGCTCAGCACTCGGCTCCTCACGTCCAGACATCACTCCAGTCTCTCAGCTCTTAGGTGGCTTGTTGTTTTTGGGGTTCTTCCTGCACGTTTGGAGTAGGGGTCCCACACAGCATGCTGGTCCTTAGAGTTATTTTGCATATCCCTCCCCTCCAAAGTCTCTTCTCTTCACTGTTCGGGGAGGTCCCCACCCTTTACTGTCTCGGAGAAGGGCCATTACCTCGCCCCAGCCAGGGCTTTTACTGATACAAAAACAACTATTAACAACAAGGACCCGTAATTACCATAACACAGGCAGCAGCCCAGCAGTAGTGGTAACCTTTTTCTCACAGAAAAAATCAACTGAATTTTTGTTCATAACACTGAAGACCGAAAAGTGAAGAGTCCAGACTCATTCTTCGGAGCGCGGGCTGCCTCAGAAACATCCCACGTATCTCGGGGCAGAGACTAGACAGTCAGACCCGAGACACCCCCATCCCCCCAGGGCAGGACACCAGCGGCAGCATTCTTGGAAACTGTCTCTCCTGCTCCGCAGATGGAAGCGGGGGGGTTGAGGCGCCCTGAGTCCCGGGGGGAGCCTCACAGGGTGAGGGCACCTCGAGACCAAGCTAATGTTGGCCTGAGAAAAATGCTTTTCCCCAAAAAGCCACTGAATTTCAGAGTTCTCAGCCTGGATGAACGAACTAACAGCTTCCGCAAGGCGCATCCGCTTGAACGCAGTGGGGTCAGCGACCAGCCGCTGCAAAGGCAGGTTGTGGAGTGGAGGTTGCAGCATCCACTTATTGCAGGGGTTTTTTCCCCGTGGCATAGTGTTCGGAGAGAGAAGCAGCCTCCGGTGGGGAGGCCAGAGACACGGCTGTCATAGGCGCGCGAAGAAGCACTGCTGCAGTTTTTCACAGTTCCGGGGAGGGTGGCGCTGGCAGCGCCTTCGCTGCTGCCAGAGCATTGCCTGGCAACCCGAGGGAAACAGCGGGGGGCCACGCTGCCGGGGGCGGCAAGGCAGGCTCCTTGGGCGCAGAGGCAGGAAAATCCAGCGACCGAGCTGACCGGGGATCTTACTTAGCATCCCGGTTCACATCCCAAACAAAGCCTGAAATAAACAGGGACAGGAGACCTTTCTCCTTTTTAATACCTTTATTAAAAGTGATCAGCTTGAGTGGGAAAAACCGACAGGTCCGCACTCACGGCGCCGCTGCTCCCAGGAGCGACTCGGAGGAGGAGGAAGCACTCCTCTTTGTCCACTAATCTGTGGGCAGAGCTGGGTGTTCTATCCTCATGAGAGAATCAGGAGATTCACAATTATACGGTTTGACATTCGAGGGCATCTATCTAGTCAACATCTTTTAGGTTAGGGTGACAGGTAAAAAGGGTCTTAGCAGATACTAGATTCTGTTCCTCACGTCTAGACATCACTTTGATTAGTCAATTTTGTGTTGGTTCATTGTTTTTAGGGGTTTTTGGCTAAATTTGGTGAGGGGCTTCTCCCATTGCATGCTGGTTGCGAGGTCATTTGCATGCTAACTCCAAGGTCTCCTCCTCTTTACCGTCCGAGTGCCATCCTCCAGGAAGCAGCAGGGTGTCACTCAACAAAAGGGGGAATTCTTAACCATCAATGACAGGAGTTAACGAAAATGAGAGGTGATTACAATAACAAACAGTTAGAACTCCATCCTGGCAGCAACTAGCCCAACCTGTGAACTCTGCAACCTTTTTAAAAAATGGGCAGCTTTTCTACTCATAACAAAGCCGGGCCGGCTGGAGGCGACGGGGCTGGCTGGACTGACCCACACACCTCACAGGGGGAAGGAGGAGGGGTGGAGATGGCCCCTCCTGCACGTGCTCCGGTGAAACAGAAGAAAGCTGCTTCTGAGCCGTGGGCAAAGCTGTCTCTCTCCACTCTGCTTGAGGGGTGTGGGGGGGTGGGAACCAACGGAGCCAGTTGAGGCGGCAACCCGTGACTTGGGACCGCTTTTCCCAGTCCAGGGGGATTCGGCGCCGGGCGACGTGAAGCTGGTCAAGACAAAGAAACACCGGCTGCCCCATCCAGAGCGGGGGTGGGTGCCGCCGGTGGCTGAAGCACGGCTGTCCACGGTGGGGACGAGCCAACCAGTCTCTGCAGGGCAGGGAATGCTGGAATTGTCAGTGAGTGCAACTGTACTCCAGCCGCCCCTCTCGGTCCAGGGAGAGTTGGAGCAGGCGGAAATGGAGCGGGACGTTCTGCCATGGGCGATCAAGACACGGTTCCCCGAGACATTGCAAGCGAAAAACCTGCTGACTTTGTCACCATCCTGTTCCCTGGGGTCCCACGCCGGAGGGCTTTAGAAATGCGTCTCCAGGCAGGTGGTAAAGACCTTGTGACCGCATTGCCTGTGGTGACTGCAGTTAGCAAACAATCACCTAGCGATTCCCAAGTCTCTGAACTGAATGCAGTGCTCACATCTGCTGTGAACCCGAGATCTCTGGCCCAGGCCAGCAGACCGCAGAGCTCTCCATCAGAGACAGCGAGTCTCATGGGAGGGATAAAAGCCCTCCACGAGATCAGAACTACTTGTTCGTCTCTAGAAAGTTGGTTCCCCATTTTTAAGGAAAACCCATCCCTCAGCCGGCTTCCACTTCAAGAGACAGTCTGCTGTGTCAGGAAAAAACATCCCCACTCAGTTCCTGGCCTCTCGGGGCCGACGTCCGTGGTCTTAATGGGACCAGTCTTCTCAGGAAAACATGGGGCACAGTCAGTGTTACCTCACTCAAGAGGGCAAATGGTGTCTGATCCACGAGGGGTCTCCAGATCCCTCCGTGTTCAGCCTCGGCTGAGAACTTGGCTGGACCCTCGAGGGTCCCGTGCCTTCAACCTAGGCTGCAGATCACTTTGGCGGCCACCAGAGGACGCTGTTGAGTAAGGGACGGAAAGAAATACTCCAGTCTTCAGGTGGATCAGAAGGCTCAAGAAGAATCCTTATTAGTAAGAAGCAGCAAGTTTTATAGTCTCACTCGCTAAGTGGGACCGGATTGGTCTCAAAGTAGAAAACATCTCACATTATTGGTGGCTATGAATAGCACGCTGTAAAGAACCATAACTATAAACAATGGTTACAGAAAGAGAGATAATAATTTTTTTAATTCTTTCATCTAAGATTCCCAGGCTCAGCCTGGGAGAAATTCTCTCTGTTCTTTCTTCGACTGAACTGAGAATATCCACAGGTATCTAGAAATTATTACATGTTTTTTAACTACTTTTGAAACCCAAAATCAACTAATATGAACAATGTTCTAGTCCCCCGTCCCAAAAATTATAGCGTCATTCTTAATCCAAATTCTCCATGGTATAAGAATGTGACCAAATACTACCATAATTGGGCTTATCTTGGCAGTGCTGGTACAAATGCAACTGTAAGAAAGCTTCCACCAAGTATCTTTTTAATTTGTGAGGAGTTTGAAGGAAAGTGCTGTATGAACCTCTCTGACCATTCTGCATCCATTCACAGGAAACTCAAACAACTACAAGATAACATGAAAAAATTGACTGTGAGTGACTGGGGTTTGGATGAATGGTTTAAGGGATGGGGAATAACTGGATGGTTGATAGATATTGTAAAGGGAACTCTGTTAGTTTTAGTAGTCATTATTTTATGGCTTTGTGTTATTCCATGCATAAAGTTGGTGACCTGCTTAGTAGAGAATACAGTAAAGAGGGCCTGGCTGGTGCAAGGAGAAGAAGAGGGAATTGTAGCAGTGTATCTAAACAACTTAGGCCTCAGTGTGCACCAGCCATACCGTCTCTAACTGTTCTTATCAGAATTTTCTCAGGGCACTGTGGAATTCATCAAGGTTGCTAAGACATAAACTGTGCTAAAATAAGAACAAAGTAGCTGAGACACTACATACCAGGATCACAAGAACTAGATAACAGAGGACTGTAGAACACCTACACGGTAAACAATCATGGATGCTGAGAAATGGAGGCAGAGAACGAGGGAAGAAGACAAAGGCACCAATCAGGAAGTGTGATCTTAGTAGTTTGCAGAAACTATAAAAGTGTGTGTAATGTAAACAATAAAAGGCTTCTGCTTGATCATATTGGTCAGTTATCAGGAGTCCTGGATTTCCTGCAAATTAGTATTGTGAAAAATGATACAGAGGCTAACACTTTGGTAACTTTGTGTAAAATGTCTGAGAAGGCTTATGCTGAAATTAATCCGGATATGTGGGCAGCACCAGATAAATACAGAAAATTAGACATAGAATTTCTCCAAAGTACGTTGAAGTAACTAGGAGGACAAGTGGTGTCTAAAAAGTAATACTTTATTTCAAGTGAGGGAAGGAAGGGGTTACAGCCTTTCACTGAGTCTGTGCTAAAGACAGGTCATTTGGACCCATGTATGTCTCCCTACAACACTCCTATCCTGTTGGTTAAGAAACAGGATGGAACTCTTATAATGGGCAATGTGATGGTTGGGTCTCACAATTAAGAGATAAATATTATGTGCATGTTAAGAGAAGTTTTATAGATGCATAGTTATGTTATTTTTATATGTTCTCCCCATAGTCCTCTTTCCCTTCCCCCATTGTATTGTGGTCACTAGTTGGGGCATTTAGGGGAGGGCAAGCTTGTTACTAGGAGGCATGGCATGGCAACATCTAACCTCCAATCAAATTATAAGAAAGTGATCTGCACCAATGGACGTCAGAGAAAGAGTTGATTGACAAAACTTTAGGAGGGGCTAAGGGTATAAAAAGCAGAGCATCCATTTTGTAAATGAGCACATGGTTAGTGATCACAGAGACTCCCAGCACTGTAATTTTTCCTTATTCAGTCCTCTGTTGTATTTTTGTTTGGGTTTATTAAAACTTTGAAATTTTAAATGTGAGCATAGTTTCTCAGAGAACCTACAGAATGGTGCAGGACCTAGAATAAGAAATGAAATTGCCAAACCGAGGCATACCACAGTTCTGAATCCCTATATCATCCTGAATCAAATACCTTCTTTACGTCGTGGATTTGAAGGATGCTTTTCTGAGGGTGTCCAATTGCAGTGTTATAATGAGATGATTGACTCTCGCAATTAAGGGATGACTATTGTGCGAATATTAAGAAAAGCTTTAGTGATGTATAGTTATGTTATTATAGTTTAGATGTCCTCTGTTGCCCCCATAGTTCCCTTTTCTCCCCCTCTGTATTGTTGCCATCAGACAGCCTGAGTTGTCTAGGACAGGTAAAAAGAAGGTGTGCACAAATACCCCTTACATGGGGCAGTTAGGAATGGAAAAGCTTGTTGCTAATGGGGTGCGGCATGGAAACACCTGACCTCCAATCAAGTTACAAGAAAGCAGTCTCCACCGTTAAATGACAAGGAAGAGCTGACTGACAGGCATTGGGAAGGGGCACGGTTGGCTGATGCAACCCCTAGGGGTATAAAAGATGGAGCATCCATCTTGAAGATGAACCAGCCACATGGTATGCACGCAGGCAGTTCCCAGCGCTGCAAATTTTTCCTTATGTAGTCCTTTTGTTGTATTTTTGTCAAGGTTTAATAAATATTTTTTAATTTTCAAGTGAGCAGTTTTTTCTCACACAGAGGACAGTAAACAGTATTTTTTGCCTTTGAATGAGAAAAGGAGGAAGGAGAGAAAATGACATAACAAAAATTGACATGGACAGTCCTCCCACAGGGATATACAGGGTCACCAGTTTTGTTTGGGTAAGCCTTGCAGAAAATATTAAAAGCATTTACTCCACCCTCAGGAGTTAGGTGATAAAAACAAGGGCAAGCTCCTGGACTAAAGTGATTTCAGCTTTTATTATAAGAAAAAGAAAGGCCTAAAGCAAGGGGGCCCATGGGCAAGCAAGAGCGTTCCCGTTGAGGGTGCTGCAGCACTGGCACTGGGTCTTCTTTTCAGAAGCAATGTAGAGATGTCCCAGATGGAGCAGCACAAATTCAGTGGGTCAGAAGCCCCCTTTTTATCCTGTTTTTTGTCCCTTTGGATTGGTTTCTTTTTGGATTCTTCACTTGCATGAAGGTTTAAGGCGCTTGATTGGCCCCTTACAGTTCTGTCCAGGCTGGCTGGTTTTGCTTGGGGGGTGGTGCACTTAGGTGTATTATGGTACATTGAGTACCGTATTTCTTATAACTACCCTTTTAACACCTTTGAAAATATAATAACCAAACTAACAGTACATGCTTAAAAATCTATCAACTATTTTACAACAGTTTCTAACCAATTTTTAACAATTCCCCCCCTCTAACTATTTGATCAGGCTTCCAACCTGCATCAACCTTTTAAAGTTCAACTTCTACTTTTTTCAGTTTCTCGTACCGTTCAAGCATATCTCTGGCATTCTGATCATTCTGTTCTTTTATTAACATTACTTTTCCGCCATTTTCCCATTCTTTGTTACCTTGCAGCATGATGCTGCTTTGGACAATGCTGTTTTGATATTTCTTCCTTGTGTAATCCCCTGTTTTATTTTTGCAAGCTTAGTCCAGAAGATGCAAGTAGACAAGAAATATTGCTCAAGCCCAATGATTTACAAAGAATAAGAGGGGGGATTGTGAAAACTGCGTATTTTATGATTGGCTTTTCGCAAATATTAAAATGAATGTTATATGTGTTATGTTAGAAAGCTATGCTGTATTAATTTTCTTAAGTAGTGTGTTAACTATATTTTTAGGTTATAACATAATGTTAAAATAGAAACTATGCTATGCTTAGTATATGGTAGAGATAATTCATGCTATTTATGTATAAAACATTGTAAAAACCAAGCTATGTCTTTTGACCACCCCTGCCGGGAGCAGAGTCTTATTTTTATTCAGTTAGCTCCCGGACTATGTTAAGATAATAGCAAGTCTGTTAACGTATGAATTGAACCTTCCTGAGCGATGATCAACAACTTCCCTAGAATGTAGGCGTGATCTCGCACCTCAAAGATTGCATCTACTACACTTATCACCGAGCAACACCCTGTTATATGTGAATGCCGACTTCTCCGAAGTGTTCTGACAACATCTAGACACCTGGAACTGAACTTTTGTCTATCCCTGCACATGTATGGCCCCAGTTCTGCATGTGAAGGGACACAAAGGAACATTCAGTCATCTCTGCCTCAGGCAGAATAAACTGTATATAAGCTCACTGCCTGAAGCAGTTGGGGTGAACCGAAGGGGAGACTCTGACATTTTGGCAGTCAGATCCAGGTTCACCCAGTGCCAATCCCGGGGTTGAGGCTGCCCAAGGCTGTGGTGGTTTTTTGATGGAAATTCTGTTTCACTGACAATCTAATAAATCATCGCTAAATTTTCTTTTAGATTTGGCCCCTGATTTGATCATTTATAACAATTTGGTGACAGACTGAATTGATTTGATACTGGGGTTTGGGACCCCCTTCCCACCCTGGGGGTGCCCTGCTGATTTCAGCCACCCGAGCGGGATTGGATTCCGAAAAAACCAATCAAATTCACAAAGAGCCGCAACCGGAGTTGTGAACCTCAACCAGAGCCACAGCCAAGGGGGATAAAAGGCCCCAGTTCTTGGCAAGCTCGGATTGATCTATAGATATCGCCGAGACCCGAGGTTTTTTTTCACTTGTAAAAATCAATGTGCATGAAGAAATCCATGTGGGAAAAGGAACCGTAAATATCGTGTGGTTGAGTGGAGCGTGATCGGACGCGTGTGTGAGACGTGACTTTGTCACGAGGCGAGAGCGGATCCCATGATCGCAGTTCCACCATCCCACAAGGGACATGGTCGACCAAGAGGGAAGTGAAAGGCTTTGTCGGACACACAAGACCCTAGGCTCGGGGGGCAGACTAGGGGGAAAACCGGTCACAGTTGGGATCAGGACGGGGGAAGAGACGAGCCTGGAAAATTCCAGGAATCCATCTGCCTTCTGAAACTGGAGGAAACAGGTAAAATCAGCCCAAAAAGTCAGCAGAGCAGTTCGCTGTTTGACTGAGTCTGGCTGGCGGCTTTTCACAAGCTGGAAGACCCGACATCAAAGAGAAAGACGGGACCCGTGATGGACGTCCTGGCGAAATGAGAAAAGGTAAGAAAAATTGTAACACTTCTTGAGAAAATGGGGTTGGGAAAGAGCAGACTCCAGAGAAAAGCTCAGGAAAAACCCTCCCAGGTCCCTGGAAGAATTCTACCAGAAATCCCCAGAGATAGTTCCCTGGGGTGGATGCTGGAACACTGGGACGAAAACTCGCGGAGGGGGGGAAAGCCCAAGGAGAAAATGATCCATTTTTGTATGGAAAAATTGGGAGGGAGGGAGATTGGAAAATACGTGGTCTGGCCGATAGTCGGCATGTTTGAAACCTGGACATGTGAGTCTTTGTATGACCACGTGGCCGGTTGCTGTCCCTGGGATCCTGAGGAGATCAAGTACACCGACATGTGGAAGCATGCTTGTTCGGGTCTATACCTGATACAAGCTCTCTGGCGCATGGCAAAAGCGGGAAAGGAATGGGAACCGTTGGAAAATCTTCCACCCCCTTACCTTGTGGCCCCGCAGCAGCCTGATCCTGCACAGGCACAAGCGGCTCCAGGGATGTCTCCCAAGGCTGGGGGCTCCACAAGCCCAGGCGACCGCACCGCCACTGCCACCAGAGCAGGCAGCAGCATCCGCTTTCCCGCATGGCCACGCAGTGACGGTGCAGCCGCTGCCGCAGGCATCTCCAAAAATTGAGGAAAGAAAGGTAGACGTCTCTAGGGATGTCTCTCCCCCGGCACGCCGAACGAGGCGGCAAACAAGGAGGGCGACCACAAGGGAAAGTGGGGATGAGGAGGAAAAACCTGACATCTACCCTTTATGAAAGGTGCCGACAGCTCCGGGTTGACTGGATACGTACACACCCCGATTGACACAAGTGATGTGAGGGTGTTCAAAAAGGAAATGGGAAAATTAATGGATGATCCTTTGGGGATGGCGGAGAGGTTGGATGAGTTTTAGGGAACCAGCATATACACCTATGAGGATCTCCAAGCGATCTTAAGATCGCTGTTTAACAACGAGGAGAGAGACATGATCTGGCAAGCCGTGATCAAGGATTGGGAAAAACAAAACCTGAACGGGGGGGCAGGGGAGGAACGGTGGCCAAACCAGAAGCCGTCTTGGGAAGCCCAAACAGACAAGGGGAGGCAGAAAATGATAAATTTTAGAAATATGGTCATTCAAGGTATCTAAGAGGCGGTACCAAAGGGGCAGAACATGAGCAAGGTACTCAGAGAATGTCAGGGGAAAGATGAAACCCCCACAGAGTGGTTGGAAAGGCTCCAGAAGGGTCTGAGAATGTATTCAGGAACAGACCTTGACTCCCCGGTGGGAATGGTGATGTTGAAAACGCAGTTTGTGGTGAAGTTGTATTGTGTATTGTTGGCCAGGGACGCGGACTTAAATTTGCTGGGGCGGGACATGATGGTTGCTCTGGGAATTGGGTTAGCGATGGAAAAATTGCAGCTCTAGATGAGACTTTACAGCCTCACTGTTCAAGGCGAGGAAAAGATAGATCTGAGGGTGTGGTATGTTCTGGGCGAAGCTGGGAGGCTGGACATAGAACCAATTCGGGTTGAAATTGAAAGGCCAGAAGACCCGATACAGGTCAAACAATATCCCCTCTCCATGGAAGGGAGGAGGGGTTTGAAACCAGTGATTGATGAATTAATAAAGAAAGGCACACTGGAGCCGTGCATGACAAGACACAACACCCCAATTCTGGCGGTGAGAAAAGCAGACAGCAGCTTTAGGCTGGTGCAGGACTTGCGGGCTGTGGATCAGAGAACTAAGACTTTGTTCCCCACAGTTTCGAATCCTTACACCTTGTTGAACAATATCTCTCCTGAGGACACTTGGTACAGTGTAATTGACTTAAAAGACGCTTTCTGGACCTGCCCTCTCGCCGAGGACAGCCGCGATTTTTTCGTGTTTCAGTGGGAAGTTCCAGAGACGAACAGAAAGCAGCAACTCAGGTGCACTTCTTTGCCTCAGGGATTCGTGGACTCTCCAAATTTATTTGGACAGGCACTTGAACAGGTTTTAAGCCATTTTGTACCAACCGAAGGGACAAAGCTTCTACAGTATGTAGATGATTTGTTGGTTGCAGGTCAAAGGGAGGAGGCGGTAAGGACAAGCACAATTGAACTTTTGAACTTTTTGGGGGAAAGAGGGTTGAAGGTTTCAAAGTCAAAGTTGCAGTTCACAGAGCCTGAGGTCAGGTACTTGGGACATTGGTTAACCAAGGACAAAAAGAAACTAGACCCGGAAAGGGGGGCAGGGAGTATTGCCTTGACACCTCCGCAGAGAAAAAGGGAGGTCAGACAGCTTTTGGGGTTGTTAGGATATTGCTGGCAGTGGATTGAAGGGTACAGTGAAAAGGTGAAATTTCTATATGAGAAACTCACTATGGACCGGATCAAATGGACACAGAAGGAGGAAGAGGAATTTAAGGGAGTCAAGGAGGCACTCACAGCAGCACCAGTGCTGAATCACAGCAGCACCAGTGCTGAGTCTCCCTGACGTGAGAAAACCGTTTCAGTTGTTTGTGGACCCTAGCAATCACAGGGCACACGGGGTGTTGACGCAGGACTGGGCGGGGGTCAGGAAACCTGTGGGGTATTTGTCCCGGCTTTTGGACCCGGTCAGCAGGGGTTGGCCATCATGCTTGCAGGTGATTGTGGCCGTGGCTTTGCTAGTGGAGGAGGCAAAGAAGGTAACCTTCGGGGCACCTCTGGTAGTATTCGCACCACACAACGTGCGGGGCATACTACAGCAGAAAGCAGACAAATGGCTCACTGATGCGAGGTTGCTGAAGTATGAAGCCATTTTGATTCACTTGCAGGACTTGGAATTGAGAACTACTACTGCGCAGAACCCTGTGCATTTTCTGTTTGGGGAAGCTGCAGAGGAGTTGGTTCATGACTGCGTGGAGGTGGTCGAGTTGCAGAGCGAGATCAGGGAGGATTTGGAAAAAGAGGAATTGGACGAGGGGGAGAAGTGGTTTGTGGATGGGTCAAGCAGAGTGATCGAAGGGAAAAGGAAATCGGGATACGCAGTGGTGGATGGGAGAATGGGAAAGGTGATTGAGGCAGGTCCCCTGAATGCGAGCTGGTCAGTGCAAGCATACGAACTGTACACAGTTCTGAGAACATTGAAGGGACTGAAAGGGGAAAAGGGGATGATTTTCACAGATTCAAGGTATGCCTTTGGGGTAGTTCACACATTTGGGAAAATTTGGGAGGAAAGGGGACTGATCAACACGAGAGGAAAGGGACTGATGCATGGGGAGTTAATCTGGCAAATTTTAGAAGCTCTAAAGGGGCCAGAGGAAATTGCGGTGGTCCATGTGAAGGGACACCAGGCAGGAATTCAGTTCTGAACCAGGGGGAACAACTTGGCATACCAGGAGGCCAAAACCGCGGTGTTGATGATGGTAAGTACCCCGGAGACCAAAAGGGAAGAAACCCCTGACAATCTTCCTCAGCTCTCCCAAAAAGAGATCGAATGTTATGAGAAAATTGGAGGAAAATTGAGGGAAGGTAAGTGGAGATTATCTGACGGGAGGGAATTGTTTTCCAGAGGTTTTACCAGAAGGATTTTGCAGAAATTGCACCAGAAAAGACATTGGGGGGCACAAGGCCTGGCAGAACAATTTTTGAAATTTTTCGGGTGCAAGGGAATTTATGAATTGGCAAAACAAGAGGTACAAGGGTGCCTGATTTGTCAAAGGGTAAACAAATCAAGAGCCAAACAGGCTGCCCTGGGGAGTCGCCCCATTGCATACCGACCATTTGAAAGAATCCAAGTTGATTTCAAGGAGTTGCCAAAAGTGGGAAGGTTCAAATTTGTACTGGTAATTGTGGACAAATTGACTCATTGGGTGGAGGCCTTTCCCAGCTCACGGGCAATGGCCCAGACAGAGACCAGAAAATTATTAGAGGAAATTGTACCCCATTATGGGGTAGTGAATTGCATTGATTCAGATCAAGGAACACATTTCACATTGAAGGTTATTAAGCAGATGGCTGATGCACTGGGCATCCAATGGGAGTACCACATTCCGTGGCACCCCCAGAGTTCAGGACAAGTGGAGAGAATGAATCAGACCTTGAAGGCACAGTTATCTAAATTAATTTTAAAAACAAGGATGTCCTGGCTGAAGTGCCTGCCTTTGTCACTGATTATTATCCAAACCATTGTTTTGCGGAGAAAAGAAAACTCACAACTTTGTAGAAGTTGTAAAGCTTGGTATGTTTATTACAGCGCTGGACGCATGTGGAGATTGCTCTCCTCAAAAAAGGCATGTGTACCTCTGAGAACTTCAGGTCTCTTTTTATCTGTCTCTCAAATACATATGCATACAGTTTCAGAATAGGTTCATACATATTCATTTTTATGGGTTTCATGTGACTTTTACCACTAGTTCCTTTATATCAGAAAGAATTCCGAGGTCAGGTTGACTTGCCCTTACAGCAGTCCCTGTCTCTCTCTATCATCTTCTGTCTCCCCCCCTTATCTCTGTCCTTCGCTGAAGTAACTTCACTGAGCTTAGGCCTTGCAGTCTGGCTAAATAACTATGGTTTCTAACTACAGACTCAACTCAAAAATGTACATTTCACCTAAATTAAAATGGATTTCTATCCTGGAAAATTTTCACTTTGCCTCACCATGCCTCACTCGGAGACAGGGCTCTCACTGTTCGAAATGTTATATGGAATGCCATATAGACATGGAATGCTGGTGGGACACTCCAGAGGTTGAGGATGGTCAGATTCAACCATATGTGGTTGCAATCAACAAGAATTTACATGAACTCAGAAAACAGGGAATAGTGGCCCAGAGCGCTCCTCTGGGATTCGCTATTCACAAAATCCAATCGGGTGACAAAGTGTTTGTGAAAGTGTGGAAAGAAATGCCACTCTCTCCTCACTGGGAAGGTCCTTTTCTTGTGTTCCTGACAACAGACACGGCCATTCGGACAGTGGAGAAAGGCTGGACACACGCGTCTAGAGTGAAGAAAGTCGAACAGCAGGAGGAAGCACCCACAGTGGAGGGTCACTTCTTCCCCCGGCGACTTGAAGATCAGACTCCAACATCCTTGTAAATGACCAACGGCGAGCGGAAAAGTTGTATACTGTCAGATTGTGTATGCTATCCATTTGTACACTTTAAGTGTGAATATTGTCAAGGGGTTTTTGTTATTCATTGTAGAAGGGGACAGAGGCCAAAGGGACTGTGTACTCAGTGTTTAGAGGAGGAGCTTGACTGACCATATCCTGACCTTAGCCACCAATTTGGGAATCATTGAATTGGACTCACAGGAGTGCTTCTGCATTTTTCAAAACAGGGTGCGTGGGAAGCTTAGATCTCAAGCAGAATGTGGAGTGCCGGAAATCCATCAGGGTCTCGTGCAGTTCCGATACAATCAGAGTGTCGCAGTGGGGTGCCTTTAAGAGGAGGTATGCAGCTAGGTCCGAAGGCGTCTTCCCTGAAGAATACTCCTGCTGCCGCAAAGATGGTCTTCCTTGCCGCTGGTGGCACCCCAGGGGGCCGAGGCAAAGGCAGAGGAGTACGCCTGGTGGGGATGCTGATTGGCCTGAACCTAGTCGTGTGCGGGACACAGAGTCTGCGCACTGAGGTCCCAAGGAAAGGCGGAAGTGAAAGCTCCACAGATGAGTGCGGAAAGTGCACTCAGGTGGTCCCAGTCGCAGGGGATGGGGGACACTCAGCATACCAAGTCCCAAGAGAATGTCTCAGGGAAATTGGCAGGTACTGTTGGAAGAATGGCACTCGGGTAAAATTATGTGAATTGGAGATTGGGACTTGGTGCATCAATCCCGAGGCAGGACTGAGGAACGGGCAGTCAAGTGAACATAAGCATCAAATGAGAAAATGAAGCGTGGAACCAATGTCAATCCCCATTTGTAACCAATGTAACTGAACCATGTGTGTTGGGGGAAGACAGAATCTATCTTTATTGCATATCACCAGGTAAATCCATTGTGCTACGACAATGCGAGGCTGGGAATATGCATGATGAATGGGAAAATGTATTGGATGGAGAGGAATACAAAATCTGACAACAAATTTACCTGGAACAAGGACCCACTCATATTGGACCTGGCACAGGCAAATGATGACAGGGTGTGCTTGCAATATGATCAGGTTGTTTGTTTCACGAAAAACAAAAATGATGAGGATCCTGAGAGAAGAATGAGAGAGATAACTCAGGAACTGAGGCGAAGGGAGTCAGAATTGAGGAAGCAAAGAGTTGAACAGGAACGATTGAAAACATTGGGCGAACAGTATGAAATACTGGAAAAATAATATGCTGATGGGGAATTACATTCCCCAGACAGGAACCTGTTCATTGATTTGATGCAAGAAATCGCAACAGAATTGGGTTTGTTGAATTGTTGGATTTGTGGGAGGCTGAAGTCTGCAGAAAAATGGCCTTGGAAAGAGGAATGTTTGGCTCCAGAACAGCTCTTGAAATGGGACAATCCGAGGGTCTCAAAATTGGCGCAGAGACCTGAGGGGTGGATTTTGGACCAAAGGGTAATTGGTACAATCTGCATCAGTCGGGAAGGAAGGGAGTACACTGAGATGGTGGGATGCACTCCTTGTGCATCTACCCTGATGGTGAACTCAGACACAAAAAGCAAGGTCTGGCACCCAGCCCCTCCTTTGGGGTACTGGAGCAGGAGGAATGAGACAAATTGTGAGTGGGACAAAAGAATGGGATTGCGCTGGGTCAAAAATCCAGGAGCCAACCCTTTCCAAGCCTTGGAAAGCATGAGGGAATACTGGGGAGACCCAGGGAAAATAAATATTAAATGGAGAGCCCCAGATGGAATTTAGTGGATCTGTGGGAAGAAGGCATAGAGTGAGTTACCCCCAAGGTGGAAGGGATCATGCACCATAGGCATGATCGGACCAGATGCACCATAGGCATGATCCGACCAGTGTTCTTTACTCTCCCAAGGACAAAGAGTAATCTGCTAGGGGCTCCATTATATGAGACCCTGAGAAGGAAGAGAAGAAGCTTGAAAAAGATAATACTGGTGATAAGCGGCAAACAAACCTGGGGGGAGGAGGAGTGGCCAGCGGCAAGAATAATTGATTATTATGGACCGGCCACGTGGGCCCAGGATGGAATCTATGCATATAGGACTCCAATTTATCTGCTGAACAGACTGATTAGGCTACAGGCAGTGGTGGAAATTGTGTCAAATCACACCTCTGAAGCCCTGGACTTATTTAGCCGGCAGCACACCCAGGTACGGGCTTTTGTGTACCAGAATCAAATAGCTCTAGACTATTTGCTGGCTGAGGAAGGTGGAGTGTGTGGAAAGTTCAATGAATCAGAAGGTTGTATTGAGATTGATGATTATGGGGAAACCATAAGAGGTTTGGCGGCCGAAATCAAAAAGGTGGCCCATGTCCCTGTTCAAAAATGGAATTCAATTTTACAGTCTTCATGGTGGGACAAGCTATTTGATGGGGCCTGGTGGAACAAAGTGATGTTTTTTGTGCTCTGTTCAGTAGCCAGAATCCTATTCCTCCCTTGTCTGATTCCATGCTTTACCAGACTGATCCACTCTGTGGTCCAGGGAATGCAGATTGCAATAGTTCCCGTGGATTTGGAAGGAGCCTCCGGAGGCAACACATCTAAGATCATGCGATTGGGAGAAAGGAAGTATGCCAGCAATGCTGCAGAGGCATTGGCAAAATTCGAAAAACAGGCAAATGTGAAAATGAATAATGTAGGGTATCAGGGCATCCCACAAGGGGAGTACCGAATAGTGTAAAGGAGTACTCTGTTTGTGAGGAACCCGTAATAGTGATGGGTAGATGTAGGAAATAGAAAATTTAGCAATTTATAAGCATGAATTAAATTAGTGAAATAAATGGGGAGGGATTGTAGTATATGGTAGAGATAATTCATGCTATTTATGTATAAAACATTGTAAAAACCAAGCTATGTCTTTTGACCACCCCTGCCGGGAGCAGAGTCTTATTTTTATTCAGTTAGCTCCCGGACTATGTTAAGATAATAGCAAGTCTGTTAACGTATGAATTGAACCTTCCTGAGCGATGATCAACGACTTCCCTAGAATGTAGGCGTGATCTCGCACCTCAAAGATTGCATCTACTACACTTATCACCGGGCAACACCCTGTTACATGTGAATGCCGACTTCTCCGAAGTGTTCTGACAACATCTAGACACCTGGAACTGAACTTTTGTCTATCCCTGCACATGTATGGCCCCAGTTCTGCATGTGAAGGGACACAAAGGAACATTCGGTCATCTCTGCCTCAGGCAGAATAAACTGTATATAAGCTCGCTGCGTGAAGCAGCCAGGGTGAACCGAAGGGGAGACTCTGACATTTTGGCAGTCAGATCCAGGTTCACCTAGTGCCGATCCCGGGGTTGAGGCTGCCCAAGGCTGTGGTGGTTTTTTTATGGAAATTCTGTTTCACTGACAATCTAATAAATCATTGCTAAATTTTCTTTTAAATTTGGCTCCCGATTTGATCATTTATAACACTATGTAAGATACTTTTTTTAAAAAAAGGACTTGCAGTGAGATAGCAGCCACAGGACACCTAAATCTTTCAGAGAAAATAATTTATTGCTCTCTTATCAGAAGTAACCAACTTCTTCCTGCCTCGCTCAGGCCTAAAGATGCCGTTAGGCTTAAGAGGAAGAAGTTGACAATGACCAGACAGAATCCTGTGTTTGAATGGAATTTATGCATCATGTATGAAATGTATGAATATGCAACAGGCTATTGTTTTTACGGGATGATCCTCTGTTAACGTGTGTCCTTTTTCAGGCTTATGTTGCCCAGTAAAAGGTACCCGGACTGTCCGTAATTCTTTGTTTCTATTGTCTCATATTGTCCTAATCCAAATTTTTCCAAATTTTTATTACTCTGATTATATCACTAATTTGATAACCATTTTATTATCATTAAACTTTTAAAATTTTAAAAACAAGTGATTGGCATTTTTCACATCCCAGATGGAGCAGCACAAATTCAGTGGGTCAGAAGCTCCATTTTTACCCTGTTTTTTGTCCCTTTGGATTGGTTTCTTTTTGGATCCTTCATTTTCATGAAGGTTTAAGGCACTTGATTGGCCCCTTACAGTTCTGTCCAGGCTGGTTCATTTCGCTTGGGGGGTAGTGCACTTTGCTTAGGTGTATTATGGTACGTTGAGTACCGTGTTTCTTATAACTACCCTTTTAACCCCTTTGACAATATAATAACCAAACTAACAGTACATGCTTAACAATCTATCAACTATTTTACAACAGTTTCTAACCTATTTTAACATTAGGTTGCTGCAGTGTGTGGATGGTTTGCTTTTATCAGGGGAACAGGAAAAATTGCTTGAAAAGGCTACTGTGAAGCTGCCTAATTTTCTTGTTTAAAAGGGATTTGGAGTGTTTGAATAGAAAGTACAGTTGGTAGAGGAAAAAAATTTAAATATTTGTTACATATTTTGACTGGAGGCTTATGGTGTATTGATGCAGAAAGAATACATGGAGTTTTACAGTACCATTACCCCAGTAAAAAAAAAAAAAAAAAGAGTTATAATTGTTTTTAGGGTTGGTGGGGTACTGCAGAGCATGGACTGTTGATTTTTCTGTTTTAGCCCAACCTTTATACGACTTTTTAACTCAAGACAGTCCTAACATTGTAGTATGGACACCAGAAGGAAAGCAAAGCCTTAGAAAATTAAAAGACAAATTGGTTAATGCCCCAGTCTTAGCTCTTCTAGACTCAGAAAAGGAATTTGAGTTATATGTGGATGTTAAACAGGGCCATGCTAAAGGAATTTTGGTACAAGAACACAAGAGAACATGGTGGCCTGCTGCTTCTTTTTCTAAGCTGTTAGACCGAGTGGCCAAAGGTTGGCCTCATTGTCTGCAGAACTGTGCAGACATGGCTTTGATGGTAACTGAGGCCCAAAAACTGACAATAGGAGGATATATGATTATTTGTTTCACATCAAGATAAAGCTTTGTTAACTGAAAGAGCCTCTAAGTGGATGACCAGTGCTTGGTTACTACAGTATGAATTTTGTTTAATGGAACAGGAAGATTTAGTATTGAGAAGCAGTTAAAGGTTTAACCCAGCCTCCTGTCTGAATGGACCTGAAGAAGGGGGCTGGGAAAAAACCCATGACTGCATTGAAGTGATAGATCTCCAGACGCAGGCTAGGGAAGATTTACAAGACACTCCCTGGACTGAGGGAGAAAATATGTTTATTGATGAGTCTTCAAGAGTGGCAAAAGGGAAGCAATTTACAGGATACACAATCATTAATGGAAGGAAATTAAAGGCAGGGGGGAGATTGTCACCCACCTGGTCAGCTCAGACAACAGAGCTGTATGCACTTGCGAGAGCCTGTGAATTATATCAGGACACGATAGTGAATATTTTTACTGTTTCTAAATATGCATATGGGGTGATACATGCATTTGGAAAATTATGGGAAGAAAGAGGTTTATTAACCTGCAAGGGAAAACCGTTACCTCATGAGACCCTAATTTCTCACCTTTTGGAGGTAGTGAATTTTCCAAAAGGGTAACACACAATAACACACGTTAGGAGACACCAGGCAGAGTGCTCAGGTAATAGGTAGCTGACTGGCTGATGAAGAAGCTTGGAAAGGTGCATTGTTGCCAAAAATGTCTAAGATCCTCCCCTTTGCTCCCAGTAACTGCACCACTGCCAGAGAAACTGTCTTTTCCACCAAAAGGGCTTGAAATAATCAAAAAGAGTGGGGCAGAGGAAAGAGGGGATAGTTGGTTTACAAGGCATGGTAAGCAGTGGATACCAGAAGCTCTGACCTTACAGATAATAAAACAACTCCATGAAGGGAGCCATTGGGGCTCTCGATGACTGGCAGAAGCCTTCCTCAAAATGTATGTTACTGTGGGTCTTTTTACTCTGGCAAAGTGAGCTATTGAGGATTGTTTGATTTGTGCTAAAACCAATAACAGGGTTACAAAGAAAATTGCCAGGGGAAAGAAGCCTTGGGCTGTGTTATAGATGAATGATGTGATAGTTGGCTCTCACAATTAAGAGATAATTATTATATATATGTTATGAGAACTTTTGTAGATATATAGTGATGTTATTGTAGTATGTCCTCCCATAGACTTCTTTCCCCTCACCCTTGTAATAGCCTTGGTAGTCAGGGCATTTGGGGAGGGCTGACTTATTACTAGGAGGCACAACATGACAACACCTGACCTCCAATCAAGATATTAAAAAGTGATCTCCACAAATGGACAGCAGAGAAGGAGTTGAATGACAAAACTTTGGGAGGGGTAAGGGTATAAAAGACAGAGCATCCATTTTGTAAATGAGCATGTGGGTGCTAGTCATGGAGATTCCCAGCACTGTAATTTTTTTCTGTATTCAGTCCTTTGTTGTATTTTTTTTCTTAAGGTTTAATAAACCTTGGAAATTTTAAAAGTGAGCATTGTTTCTCATAGGTGCTATGTCCCTTCCAAAGATGCCAGGTGGATTTTACCAAAATGCTCTGAGTGGCAATGTTTAAATATCTTCTGGTAATAGTATGTCAGCTAACAGGGTGGCCAGAAGCATTTCCAACTGTTTCAGCAACTACAGGATCAGTTATTAAAGTATTTTTGGAGCAAATAATTCCAAGATATGGGATTGTGGAAGGAATAGACTCAGATAGGGGAACTCAGTTTACAGGAAAAATTCTTCAAGGGGTTATTACAGCTTTAGGCATGCAGTGGAACCTCCATATCCCCTGGCAGTCCCAGAGCTCGGGCTGGGTTGAAAGAATAAATGGAGAAATAAAGAAACACCTTCTGAAGCTGGTGATATAAACTAAGATACTGTGGGTATGGCTCTTGCCACTAGCTTTAGCAAGAATAAGGGCCAGACCCAGGGGAGATATTAAATTATCTCCCTTTGAATTAAAGTTTGGAATACCTCACCTTTGTGATTCTCAACCTAGTGGGGGAGGGGGGAGGGAGTGTGAAAATAAGTGATATATATTTAAAACAATATGTAGCCAGGACACTCTATCTTGTAAAATCTATTTGATAGGAAGCTCAGCTGACACAGATCCTACCTTTGGACTTTGCTGTTCATAACATCCAACCAGGAGATTTGGTCCTAGTTAAGGAGTGGAAAGAAGCACCACTGCTGGTGAAATGACTTGGAACTTTCCAAGTGTTACTGTCCACAGAAACAGTTGTCAAGACAGCTGAACACCGGTGGACCCATCACATTCGGGTCAAGATCTCAGAAGCCCCAGAGATTTGGACATCTCATCTGGAGGACAAAGATGGGAGGCCCTGATTGACACTCCTGAGGAGTGGACCAGAGCAGTAGCCAGTGCGTCAACATCAAGGGAAGCCCTGTGTGCCTACCCACAGACTGTCTGCTGAAATAGTCTGTATGGGCATCTCTCCTTTTGGATCTCCTGTCATTGGGATGCTGTCATTGTTTTCTTTATGTTGTTTCTGTGACTTCACTTGCCACAGGTGGTGTGGAAGACAACGTGAAAATTAGATTAGGAGATTAGATTACACCATTAGAATGTTTTCTTAATAATCTTACCTTTATATTCTCAGTTAGGCTTGGGCCAGAGGTGGGAGAATTTTTAGTCCTAGGAGAGGAAGTAGCAAAACCCTTTAACCTTAGCAATTGTTGGGTCTGCAGAGGGCCAGGATGATCTGAAGACTGGCCATAGGTGGTCAGCCCAGATGAACCTAAATGATGGGTCAGCACCCTGAGTGAGGTCCATAATGGAATGGGATTTTGGGATGAAGAAGGAAATCCATGGCCACTTCATTCTTCTGAAAGAGGTATTTATTGTCTAAATAGAACAGTAGGCATATACATGGGAAAAAGTGTTTGTGACTGGACTTTATCTTTGGGTTTAGATTGTTGGACCCCCAGCTGCCCTCCTTATGATTGTTCCAAATATTGAGGCAGATGGAATCAAATGCATGTTAAGCTCACTGATGGTAGCTGGATAAGGTGTTCCTTCCATAATTGCTAAAAGAATTTTGAAAGCTGTAAAGCAGTGGGGAAAGACAGATTTTTTACCACTTATTTTTAAGCTGCTGCCAAGATAATTCCACAAGTAGGACACATGTTGTCCATGACTATCAGTGGAAGTGGCAACACCGGAACGGAACTCAAATAATTTTTAATGTTTTGGCCCAGATCCAACAAAACAGATCTGGGATGCAACTGTAGGTGGAAACCTCATGTGGGTGCTTGGAAATACAAATATTGTGATTCTAATGGTGGGACAACTGTTGTTGGAGGACTGTTAGGCCCAGGAAGCAAGCTGTATTTTGACCCACCAATTGATGATGAAAATTGGGAGGGCCCCTTTACCAACAGGACCTGGGCTTTGAAAGGGCATTATTGGATTTGTGGTCAACATGATTATTGCAAGTTACCCCCAAACTGGCCAAGGATATGTTATATGAGGTATATTAGACCATTGTTCTTTTTGCTAGCACAAGTTCAGGGAAATCCCTTAGGAATCAAGGTATATAATGATCTAATTAGAAAGAAGCAGTCGATGCATCCCTGGCTGGAGGGAGCACCCAAAAATGGGGTGAAGATGAATGGCCACCTGAGTAAATCATATAACACTATGGACCAGCCACTTGGAATCCTACTGAATTAATATCAAGTGCCAGAGAACCCATTTATAATTTAATTTGGATAATTAGGTTACAATCTCTCTTTGAAATAATAGTCAACCAGAGAGCTACAGCTCTTGACCTTCTTGCTGACCAGTCCACTCAGATGAGGAATGCGATATTTTAACATCAGATGGTATTAGATTATCTATTAGCAGAAGAAGGGGGAGTGTGTGGAAAATTAAATCACTCAAACTGCTGTTTACAAATAAATATCAATGGAAAAGTAGTGAAACAAATAACAAAGGGAATAAGAAAGTTAACTCAGGTACTGGTCCACATGTGAAAAGAATGGGAATGGGACATATTTTCATAGTTACCTGGTAGACTATGGGTTAAACAAATGCTTTTTCCCTCTTATGTGCTATAGCATCTCAAATCGTTTTACCATGCATGACACCTTGCTGAGTGCAGCTCATTCAACATGTGATCAAGGAAACGTAGGTGGTAGTCATGCCTACTAATCCAAAAATGGCTGCAAAAGAACAGAAAAAGATGTCACTGCAAATAATTGCAAAACCAAAAAAGTCCCAGGAACAAAAAATAAGTCAGTGGTAACTGTTTGTAAAGACAATTACTGAGAAAATAAGAGGAGGGATTAAAAGGAATGAGAAGGAGGTGTCTTTACAAACAAACTGTGGGCCTGATGGTAGATAAAGCCAGATACTGAGAGGCAAAAGAAGCCATGGGGGCAACCATGAATTCCAGAGGAATTCCACTAATGTACACTGTGAGAAATTATACTCACTTTCAAAAAATTTAGAAAGTTTATTCAAACCTTATTAAAAATACAACAGAAGACTGAATAAAGAAAATAATACATCACCGGGAGCAAAGGATTCAGTCACTATGTGCTCGTCTACAAAATGGATATTCCGCCTTTTATACCTCTAGCCCCTCCCAAAGTATTATCAATCGTCTTCTTCTTTGCTGTCCAGTGCTGGAAGTCACTTTCTTACATCTTGATTGGAGGTCAGGTGCTGCCATAGAAACAAGCCAACCCTCCCAAATGCCCTGACTACTAAGGCTATCCCGTGAAAACAATGCAAGGGGGAGGGGAAACATAAGTATACATCTACAAAACTTCTCTTAACATATACATAATATTTGCCCTTTAATTGTGAGACTCAACCATCACATTACTCATCTATAACAACACAGACTATTACTCACTCAAGACTGTGCTAAATCCCCGGACTTAGAGAAAACAAACAGCAATACAAGGAAAAAGAAAATTGAGGGGGTACATATTAGGAGGGGGTCTTTATTAGGCAATTTGGGAAGTTTGTACCTCTCAAGTACCTCAGCCAATGGGGAAAGAGAAAGGGAAATGCAGCTGGGAAATTTGGATAGAAAAGCTGGCTGCATCCTCTAACAATTTGAGAGACCCCGTGGGAAATGCCCACAACCTCTCCCTTTATTCAAATAAAGTAACCAGACTCCTCTGTCTCCTTTTTGGGCATAAACCTCTGGTGTTTGTGGATTACTTTTCTTGACAGTGCCAAAGCTAATGGCAAAAGCCATACCCATGGCACCTTAGTTTCTGTCACCAGCTTCAAAGGCTGTTCCTTTATTCCTCCATTCATCCTTTTTATTTGACCTGAATTCTCAGGGTGCCCAGGGGGTATGGAGGTCCCACTGAATGCTCAAAGCAGCCATAATCCCTCGAAGGATCCCCCTGTAAAATGAGTTCCCCCATCTAAGTCCACTGGCTTCACAATCCCATATTCAGAAATCATTTGTTAATTGATCAAATAATTGCTGACATGACTAGAAACACCTCTGGCCACCATGCCAGCCGGCATACCACTACCAGAGCATATCTAAGCCCTCCTGCCCAGGGCATCTCAGCAAAATACACCTAACCTCTCTGGAAAGGACATATAGCTCAAGGTAATTTCCTTGCCCTGTAATCGTCTTTGTAGTCTGGCTATTAACTTTAGCCAGGCACCCCTCAATAGCTCGTTTTGCTAAAACAAAAAGACCCAAGGCAGTACATCTTGAAGAACATCTCTGACAATACTTGAGAGTCCCAACAACTCCCCCCATGGAACTGTCCCAATATGTGCAGGCTCAAAGTTCCTGGCATCCACTGTTTAATGTCCTTTGTAACTCAGTTCTCCCCTCTTTCTTCTGTCCCACCACCTTTAATTATCTCCAACTCTTCTGATAGAAAAGACAGCACCACCACCACCACTTCCCCCCTCCCCCTGGCAACAGCTGAGCCACAGGGAGCAAAGGGAGGATCCAGGACACCTCTGGCAAAAGTGCTGCTTTCTGAACATCTCCATTGGCCAGTTGATTGCCTCTTGTCTCTTCTGAGTACCCTGCCTGATGTCCCTCAACAGCTCCTATTTCTACCTCTCTTGGTAAATTCACCACCTCCAACAAGTGAGTAATTGAGCTTTCATGAGCAGGACTTCTTCCCCTGCAAGTTAACAAACCTCTCTTCTCCCAGTTTTGCCAACACATGTGTCCTGGTTCAGGGCAAGTTTGGGAGATGAAAGAAATAGGGCAGAAGATCTTTCTTCTTTTTAATGACTTTATTAAAATCAGCTTGGGTGGGGAGAACCAATGGGTCGCGCACACGCCGCCACTGCTCCCAGAAGTGGCACAGAGGAGGAGGAAGAGTGCAGCTGTGTCCGCTGGTATGCAGGCAGAGCTGGGGTTTCCATCCTCATGCGAGCACCAAGAGATTCCTAGTTTTTCAGTTTGACATTCGAAGTCCTCTTTCTAGTCGACATCTTTTTAGGTTAAGGTGAAAGGTAAAAAGGGTCTTAGCAGACACCGGATTCCGTTCCTCACCTCTAGACATCACTTAGATTCCATGGTGGCTCATTATTTTAGGGGTTTTTCCTGCTAGATTTGGTGAGGTGTTTCCACATTTGCATACCAGCCCCGATGTCACCTCCACCTCACAGTCCCGGGTGCCATTTTCCAGGAAGCAGCAGGGTGATACTCGACAGAGGGATTTCTAACTATCAACAACAGGTAATTAAAGGAAAACTATTAACAACAGCTGATTACAACATGAAATTATTACCAACAAATAGTTAAAACCTGTTAACTCTGCAACCTTTAAAAAAAAAAAAAGGACAACTTTTCTACTCATAACAGGAGAGAACCCCCAAAGGGGTTCCTCTAGAAAAGCAGATTCAATTGGACTTTCCTCTAACTGGTTCAGGAGAAAGTACCTCCTTAGAGGAAACTGGAAAAAATGTGTTTATTAAACAATAAAACCTAAACAATATTAAACAATAAAACCTCTTGCTGTTCTAAAAGAGATGACAAACTCAGAAAAGTCCCCTCCCAGGGCTGTAGCTTGGCTCGCTCAGTCTCTTTTCAGTTCTTAAGGCACTGGAAATGTTGTGGCCCAGGCCCAGCCCGGTGGGCCACAGGTGTGAGCTGCCGGTCCTCTTCTGGGTGTTCAGTCTAGAGCAGGTTTAAACAGGTCCAAAGAAAAGGGGGAAAAAACCCCACAGTCTAGGGAATTTCTTTGCCTCAGCTAGCTAAAACTAACTAAAACAAAGGAGAGCTCTGTCCTGTTGTCTGTCCATCTGCAGACAACAACAGACCAGAAGGAGGAATGTGGAGGAGTGAGTGCAGTGTCTGAAAACAAACTGCGCACTTCTTCTCTCCCCCCTTTACTCTCTGGAACAAGTCTTAAAGGTGCAAAACTTATTATTCAGCATAAACAGAACAAGACGATTAGGGATAAAAGCATCATATAGTCAACTCAGGACATTTCACTCTTTATCCCTATATCCTCAGGTTACTACTAAAACTAATATATATTTTAACGCTATAAACACATCCCTTATACATCCAATATGCAGCTATACACAGACAATGGTAGTAATATTCAGAAAACAGTGATATTTACACATAGTTCTTACCTAATAATCAGATCTCCTTGAGGTACGCATCGTGTTCTTCTATCTTTCTGCATTATCTAACATGCACAACCTGGTTTTTGAGCAAAAACAACTCCACGAATGGGTTTGCCTGTACTCGAGGCAGAATTGATCCAAACTGTCTTTCTTAATAAACCTTTGACATGCACCACTGGGACTTTGTCTCTTTCTACTCTATGCAAGGGCTCAGATTGGGCAGGGCCGACTCAGTTAGTAGAGCCTCGGGTGTTAACTAACCAGGTGGCTTTTGCCACATGCTGCTCCCAGTTTTTGAAAGATCCTTCACTTAATGCTTTTAAGGTGGGTTTTAACAGTCTGTTGTACCTTTCCACCTTGCTTGTAGCTGGTGTGTGGTAGGGGGTATGGTACACTTACTCAATGCCATGTTCCCTAGCCCAGGTGTTGATAAGGCCGTTCTTGAAATGAGTCCCATTGTCTGACTCAATCGTCTTGGGGTACCATGCCTCCAAAGGACTTGCTTTTCAAGGCCTAGGATGGTGTTACGGGCAGTAGCATGAGGCACAGTGTAGGTTTCTAGTCATCCTGTTGTGACTTCTGCCATTGTGAGCATGTAGTGCTTGCCTTGGCGTGTCTGGGGCACTGTGATGTAGACAATTTACCAGGCTTCCCCATACTTGGACTACTTCCCACCATATCATAGGGGCTTCACTCGATTGGCCCGCTTGATGGCAACACGTCTCACAGTCATGGATAACCTGCAAAATACTGTCTATGGTTAAATTTACCCTTCGGTCTCGTGGCCAGTTATAGGTGTCATCTCTATCCTGATGACCTTGTTAGTAAAGGATTTTAAAATCATAGCAAATTTGGGGAGCTAGAAAGAAAGTTAGGCTTAGTAGGCCCTGGGAAAATGTTAAAGGTAGCCCCTGGGAAATGTTAGGCCTTGTATTTGCTAGATCATGTGAAACTGCACCTGTGTAGTCAGTATATGATAAATGATATAATTGTTAGATGTGATTAGATATAATTATTGTTTAAAGAATCATGATAAACTATGTTAGGGGTTTGAGGGGGATCACAAGAAAACCATGCTTGGATGAAATCAATGTATACAATAGAACAATGTAAGTTTAATAATTAATATGCAAGCTATATAACGATAGAATATAAAACATGTTCGCCTCAAAACCATGTCAGAGTCAAATTTGGGTCTGTGTACCCCTGACGTCCAAAGCTCTTTAATAAAAGCACCTGCATATAATCATTCTGTGATTATGTGCTCCTGAGCACTAACATTTTTGGCAACCCCTAGATGGGACCCTGTGAGTGCTGCTGAGCGAGTTCACGACCCGATCACGCCCCAGCCAGCACCAAGGGATTCTCGGGAAGCCCATCGGCCGCAACCGTCTCCACTGCTCACAATGTCCCTGGGAGAGAGGTAAGGTGCTTTTACCCTGGTATGGTTACCTGCCAATAAGATGCAGTGAAAGCTGTGCTTGGTTGGGTTAAGGAATTCCTGGTGGTATTGCCTAGGCGCTGTCTGTTAGACAATCGCGAAAGTGTTGCAGGCTCGGCATTTGTGGTACATTGTACTTGTAATATGGTGAAGCTTAAAGGGATTTTGGGTGGCAATGTCCCCATACTGCAAACTTCTCCTTTGGGGTGCTTATTAGCACATTGGAAACGGTAATTTTGGGGAAGACTTACGTATGGCTAAGTTGATTGATTATTATAATACATGGTGGCCAGAATATGTCTTGGAGGATGGTGAAAAGTGGCCAAAAAATGGGTCTTTGCAATATAACGCCATTTTGCAGTTGATCTCGTTTTCTAAGCAAGAAGGAAAATGGGACAATGTATGTTGATTTGTTTTTCTATTTGTGAGGTAAGCCAGAATGGCAGGTTGAATGTAGATTAATGGTGGTTAGAGCATCTGCAAGTGATAAGTGTAGGGTTTGTGTAAAAGAGAAACTTTGTCTAGAACACTTGGCGTTGAAAGAAAGTCTGAGTAGGAAAAATGATAGATGTTGATTTACAGGTAGCTCCTACAAGACCAAGAGAACCTAACACTATCCTGCCAGCTTCACCTGCTGCTATTCCACCATCTGCTCCTACTTCACCTAATTCTATCTTGCCTATACCTACTTCACCCCTCTCTCTTTATCCTCCTCTCCCGCCAGCACCTGATCTCTCTTCCTCAGGAGATGATCAAAATCTAACTGTGATACAAGGAAGGGCAGGGGGGGGGGGATGTAAGTGAAGGAGATAGAGATAGTGGGGGTGAATCAGTGACACCAGTATCTCACAGGACTCGAAGTCAGTCAAAGCTTGCCCCAGTCTTGGCTAGAAAAGACCTGGGCAGACAAAAGCAGACTGTGATTGCTCCCTTGCAACAAGGAGTAGGAATGGAGGGGCCAATGTTTGTAAAAGTGCTTTTTTCTCCTGCATATTTAGTAATTTGTAAACAATCAGCTGGGACTTATAGGGAAAAATTCAATAAGGTGGCACAGGTGGTAAAAATGGTAATGAAAACTCAGAATCTGGATTGGGATGATATACAAGTAATATTAGATACTTTAATGGATTCTACTGAGAAAGAGATGCTACTTAAGGCAGCCAAGGAGAGGGCAAGGGAGGATATCAGAAATGGACTCATAACAGGAACTCTAGATTATAATTTTCCAATGGAGGATCCAGGGTGAGATCCTAATGCACCTGGGCATATGCGGAGGCTGAAGAAATATCAGGAGTGGGTCCAGATAGGAGTTCAGAATGCTGTGCCTAAGATTATGAATTGGTCTAAACTGTATGAGGTCTGACAGGAAAAGAAAGAATCCCCTACTGCGTTTTTGTAAAGGCTTAAGGAGGCAGCAAGGAAATATACAGATCTCCAAATAGACACAGAACAAGCGAAGGTTCAACTTGCTCTCATATTACTGGGGCAGTCACAGGATGATAGCAGAAGGAATATGCAAAAAATTAGAGGGGGAGGAATGAAGTGTGTTAGGAAAATTAATCCACAAACACCAGAGGTTTATGTCCAAAAAAGGAGACAGAGGAGTCCTTTTTTTGGCTTTATTCGAATAAAGGGAGAGGCCATGGGGCATTCCCCTGGGATGTCTCCAATTTTTGGAGGACGCAGCCTCCTTTTTATCCTAATTTCCTGGCCGCATTTCCCTTCTCTCTTTCCCCATTGGCTGAGGTACTTGAGTGGTACAGACTTCCCAGAATGCCTGATACCAAAGATTTCCCTCTAATGTATAACCCTCCCTTTTAATTTTTAATTCTCATGGAATTTAGGGGTTTTTCTTACTCATTGTTTCTTTCATCTTCCAATGTCTAATTTCATTTATCGGCAAACATAAAGTTTATTTGTAAAAGCAAATATCTTTTTCTATTCATCAATCAGTGGAATGCTTCCCATTGTTTCTTTTATCTCCCAGTGCTAGTTTTATCTACCAGCAGACCCACAGCTTGTTTATAAAGATGTATCCACTATTCCTCTCATAAGGAATCTGGATAAACTACTTGAGGTAGGCTGGAAGGTATACAATAATAGGGGAAAAAGGCTGGTAAAAGGCAGCAGCAAAATCTTTTGGCAGTAATACAAGGAAAAGGGAACCCAGATTTCAGGGGACGTGGCAGAGGTGGTCATGGACTGGGTAGAGGCGGGTTTGGCAGGGGCCCTGGAGCACCATTCATACAAGGGTTAAGCTTAAATCAGTGTGCGTACTGAAAGCAGGAGGGGCATTGGAAGGGAGAATGCCCAGCGACCCGAACAATCTGTTTAACCAGGGCAATCAGTTCCAGCAGGAAGATGTTGTCAAGGCTATGGTACTAGGAGGATATTACAGCTGACTAGAAATGAAACAATCCACACAGGAACCCTTAGTGACTTTATTATTAGGCGATAGAGAGGTGAAATTCCTGGTGGATACAGGGGCCTTATCTTCTGTATTAAATGATTTGCAAGGGCAAATTGGGGACAAGCAAACAACAATAGTTAGGGCCACAGGGAAGAAGGAAAATTGGCCATTCTTGCAACCTTTATATTTGTGTTTTGGGAACAAGGTTTTAATGCATGAATTCTTTTATGTACCTGAGTGTCCAATTCTGCTTTTAAGGAGGGATTTGCTGGAAAAACTTGATGCGGTAATAACCTTTGAGAACGGGGAACTTCTAATAAAAATACCTGAATCAAAGATGGGACAAATTTTAATGATCAAAGAAAAACCAGTCCCATCTATCCCTAGGGAAGTAGAAGATGCAGTGATTCCTTCTGTATGGGAAACAGATATACCAGGAAAATCTAAATTGGCATAGCCAGTACATGTAGAGTTAAAAGAAGGGGCGAGGGCTGTACAGGTCAAAGAGTATCCCGTAAAACCAGAAGCACGGCAAGGAATAGTAAATATTATTGATAAATTCTTGAAATACCAAATTCTAGAGGAATGTGAATCAGAATTTAATACACCAATATTTCCAGTAAAGAAACCAAATGGTGAGTATAGATTAGTGCTGGATTTGAGAGCAATAAACGAAATAACAAAGGACATTTATCCAGTGGTAGCAAATCCCTGCACATTGCTGATATCCGTAAAAGAGATATATAAATGGTTTACTGTAATTGATCTAAAAGATGCCTTTTTCTGCATACCCCTTGACAAAGAAAGTAGGAAACTGTTTGCCTTTGAGTGGGAAAATCCAGGGAACAGAACAAAAACCCAGCTCACCTAGACATGACTTCCGCAAGGATACAAGAACTCGCTGACCTTATTCGGAAACCAACTGGTGAAGGAGCTGGAGACTTAGACTGAGAATGGGCAAGTATCGAGAGACCAATACCTGTTATTTGCACTATGTTGATGATATACTGATAGCTACCAAAGAAAAAGCAACCTGCATAAAGGTAACAATCGAGATTTTAAATTCACTGGGAATGGGAGGTTATAAAGTATCCAGAGAAAAGGCACAAATTGCCCGACAGACTGTGATCTACCTGGGATGTGAAATTTCACAAGGGCAACGAAAACTAGGTACTAAGCATATCCAAGCTATTTGTGTTATTCCCAAGTCCCAGAATCTACATGAGTTGCAAGTCTTCCTTGGGATCATGGACTATGGACTGATTGCGAAATCCCTGTACAAAGCCCAGAAGATGCAGCCCTTCACCTGGGGCAAATCACAGAAAGAAGCCTTCCTAAAATTAAAAGAAGCACTGACAACCTCTCCACCATTAGGGTTACTTGATCTGTCTAAAGATTTTCAGCTGTTTGTACATGAAAGGCTGCGCCTAGCAGTGGGAGTCCTGACCCAAAGTTTGGGAAGCTGGAAAAGGCCCGTGGGCTATTTTTCCAAACAACTTGACAACATAAGTTCCAGATGGCCTTCATGTCTACGAGCAGTCGCAGCCACTGTGATGCTGATACAAGAAGCCAGGAAGCTCACTATGGGAAGGTACATAGATGTCTATGTATCACACATGGTAACCACTGTCTTAGAACAGAAGGGGGGCCATTGGCTATCTCCAAGAAGGATGATAAAATTCCAGGTAGTCCTGACTGAGCAGGATGATGTCACATTAAAAACAACTAACCTTTTGAATCCAGCTTTGTTCCTAGGTACCACAACTGAAGAAGACCCAGTAGAGCATGACTGTGTAGAGGTAATAGAGTATGCCTATTCAGCAAGAGAAGACCTGAAAGACGTCCCACTAGAGCAGCCAGAGTGGGAGCTATTTACAGATGGGAGCAGCTTTGTGGAAAACGGAACCAGATACGCTGGATATGCGGTAACAACAGTCAGTACAGTAGTGGAGACAAAAGCACTACCACCAAATACATCTGCCCAGAGGGCAGAACTGGTTGCCTTAACCAGAGCACTAGAACTAAGTGAAGGGAAAAGGGTAAACATATGGACTGACTCAAAGTATGCTTTTGGAGTGGTGCATGTACACGGAGCACTGTGGAAAGAAAGAGGACTACTGTCTTCTCAAGGTACGCACATTAAACATCAAGATGCAGTCCTGCAATTGATAAAAGCGGTACAAAAACCTGAACAAGTGGCAGTTATACACTGTAAAACACATCAATCAGGAAACTCCAAAATTTGTGAGAGAAATTGAAAGGCAGACTAGACAGCCTGACAGATTGCTCTAGAAGTGCAAACAATGGCATTGATACCTTTAAAACTTAATGTATCTCAATTCAATTTGCCTCCAAAACCAAAATATTCAGTAGAAGATGAGAGATTGGGACGCATTTGCTAAATGTACAAAAGAACTCAGAAGGGTGGTATGTGACGGCACAAGGACAGATAGTGGTACCTCCCTTGATAATGAGAGAAGTTCTACAAATTAAACATAACGAGTGTCATTGGGGTGTGGAGGCTTTGGTAAAATTGCTAAAGTGAAGTTTAATCTCGGTATGGATGTTAACAATGGCAAAATCAGTAATGTCAAAATGTGAGATCTGCTTGAAAAACAACCCAGTGGCTAGACAGCAGGCACAGTTAGGAAGGATTCAGACAGGAACAGAACCAGGAGACTATAGGCAGGTGGATTTTGTAGAATTGCCAAGAACTTGAGGATACAAATACCTGTTAGTGGGAGTTGACACATTTTCTGGATGGCCAGAAGCCCTTCCCTGTCGCACAAACCAAGCAAAGGAAACTGTTAAGTGGTTACTACAGGAGATCATTCCTAAGTTTGGGGTACCCCTAGGGATATCATCAGACAGGGGGGCCCATTTTATAGCCACAGTAGTAAGAGAAGTAAGTAGATTGCTGGGAATAACTTGGGACCTTTACACACCATGGAGACCCCAGTCAAGTGGACAGGTAGAGAGGATGAATCAGACACTAAAGAGGCAAATCAGTAAAATATGCCAAGAAGTCAAATTGCAGTTGGCCCCAAGCTTTGCCAATAGCACTGTTGAGGATTCAGATAAAGCCTAGGAGTGGGATGTCAGTCAGTCCTTATGAGATATTGTATGGGAAACCATATGAATCTCCTGAGCCTAACCCTAATGTACCCATCACAGGAAAGCAGGAAGTGTATAATTATGTTCTGTCTCTTGGGAAAACATTAGCTTGGCTTTGGAATGCCCTCGTGTGGAATAGACCACTGACTCTCGAGAATCCAGTTCATGACATACATCCAGGAGACGAGGTGTACATTAAAAATTGGAACGAAGAACTGCTGAAAGAAAAGTGGACTGGACCCCATCAGGTACTGTTGACCACCTTTACAGCAGTCAAAGTAGCCGGTGTGGACCCCTGGATCCACTATACTCGAGTGAAGAAAATCCATCCCGGATCACGGACTGTGTAAACTGTGGAACCAACAAAGCTGCAGATAAGATGTGTTTAATTGCTTCAGCAATGTTATCAGTAATGGTGCCAATGCTCATTTTATGGTTATTAATGTCTTTGGGATGTGGAATGCAAAAAGATCAACTAACCACTCTTCATTCTAGAATGGAGGGGTACAAGCAGAAACACAGGTGATAAAAGTTTCTAATGCAATTCGGGCTGAGAATGTAATGATTGGATTAGTCAAAGACTTTGCCAAAATGCAAAACACCAGCAGAATAACTGCCTGTCTGCCAGTGCTGAAGGCAGCGGGAGACCCAATAATTTGGGGAATCATAACGTAAAAATTACCTGAAATACAAAAGAACAAAACAATTGTATGTAAACGGGTACCGGAGTCGAAGCAAATAGAGAAACCTAGAAAGCAACAGGAGAGTGGATGAGGCCTCTGAGAAAACAGGATTGTATTTTAAGTCATGGCAGGGTAGGACAAATCATAGAGTGGTGGGTTAAAGATCAAGACATCGCAAATTGGGAATGCTTTCTGTCACACTATAAAAAGATTACAAAGAATGTTACAGAAACCACTCTGATAGGGAAGTGTGGGGCCAAAGATCAGAAAGGTCACATAGAGCCTTGGGACAGTGCGTGGTCCATGAATATACTTCAAAAATTCCAATATATGGCAAACATCCCTTGGTGTATTAAATGGGAAGGCTCTGAGAATGAAACAGATCCAGCAGTAATGAGCACTGCCACTAGTAGGAGAGCAAAGGCAAACAAAGTGGGTTGGTGGGCATGTTATAAAACTTATAACTGCACTTCTGATGATATAGAGATAAAACAGATACCACTCCTGATAATAGCCCTACAAATTGGTTGTTCCTGGAGAGGGATCAAACATAAACAAGGTAAAGTGAATTACAAAATAGTTGTAGAATGTATCAGAAGTACAATCTGAAGTCCAGGACAATTTGTATGGCCAACAAGTGATGGCACCTGGACAACACATCTGCCTGTAGATGGGAAAGTAAAAGAAATTACTTTAGGCCTCCCTACTTTATGTCCAATTTGGAAAAAGTCCCCATTTAATGGAAAACCTGAACTTTTCCAGATAAGAACAAGACAAGAAGTTCTAGACAATGAAAATCAGGATGACACTTGGCAAGAACCCTCTAGTGGAGTGAAATTTGGGTGGGCCCTAGAGTCTTTGCTTGGTCCTATAGCAAACTATCAGAGTAGAGAGATGCTGTACAAACTTACAGGTCAGGTAGATAGACTGGCAAGAGTCACCCAGGAAGGATTTAAAGAATTAAACGTACAATTACAAGCCACCAGAAAAATTACTCTACCACATTGATTCGCCTTAGATTTGTTACTCCTGAAAGAGCATGGAGTGCGTGGATTTTTAAAAGGATGGACTGATCATTGCTGCGTCCACATCCCAAATGTAACTGCAGATGTAGAATATGACATCAATCAGTTGAAACAAATAGAGCATGAAGCACAAGAAGAGCAAAACAATTTGACTACGAGCTGATTAGGCAAAATCTTCAAAGGGTTAGGGTAGAATGTGAGTTCATGGATAAAATCTATCATTGAGAATGTGATAATCTTACTATTTGTATTCTTAGCAATTTGGTTAGTTTACAGCATCTTAAAGGGAGAAATACAGAAGAAAACATCCTGGAACCGAAAAATAATAAAGGGACTGACACGAGATCCACACCCACCATGTTCTGGTTCTCCAGTTCATGACAGCATCCATGGCAACATTTACATCAACCATGGATTCGAAGAACATAAAGTATAAACTCAGAAACAAAGGACTGTATCAAGTGAAAACATTTGCACTTATAGTGAAGTGAAAATGCTTTCAAAGTGTGAAAAATGATAGTAAAAGATTTTAAAATCATAGCAAATTTGGGGAGCTAGAAAGAAAGTTAGGCTTAGTAGGCCCTGGGAAAATGTTAAAGGTAGCCCCTGGGAAATGTTAGGCCTTGTATTTGCTAGATCATGTGAAACTGCACCTGTGTAGTCAGTATATGATAAATGATATAATTGTTAGATGTGATTAGATATAATTATTGTTTAAAGAATCATGATAAACTATGTTAGGGGTTTGAGGGGGATCACAAGAAAACCATGCTTGGATGAAATCAATGTATACAATAGAACAATGTAAGTTTAATAATTAATATGCAAGCTATATAACGATAGAATATAAAACATGTTCGCCTCAAAACCATGTCAGAGTCAAATTTGGGTCTGTGTACCCCTGACGTCCAAAGCTCTTTAATAAAAGCACCTGCATATAATCATTCTGTGATTATGTGTTCCTGAATGCTAACAACCTGAGGCATCATGGGCTCATCGAGCTAGGAATAACTCTCCTTTGTGTTGTTGTAGTGTGTTCGTTAAGTTCATTTATTCCTCCCCCATTTCATGTATTCTCTCCCCCCCATTTTGTGTAAAATGGTTCTGCCCTCCTCAGTTTTCCCGCCACAGCCCTGCCAGTTATATTGTCAATCTTTTAGGTTATATAATTCCTCCTCCCCTTTTTCCTTTATATGTATGCTTTTTCTCCTCCCTGGGCCAAGTCAATCACCCCCTCACTCCACCTAGTATTCCAGAAGCTTCTCCTCTTTGGGGGTTGTGGTTGGCTGTGGTCCCAGGGCCCCTCCCATACCTGGTACCTATTGGGCTCTCCACTATGTCATTTGTGTTAAGCTCATCCCCTCTTCTCTCCCTATTGGTCTTTTGTAAACCCCTCCTGGATCCACCCCTTCCCTTTATGACCCTGATTCACCTTTTGTTCTGCGTCATTCGCTGGTACATCAGGGGGTCCCTCCCTGGCTGGCATCATGGGTTTTCCAATAAACCTGCTTCACCCCCAGCGAGTGTCCAACTCCTTCCTTCTCGTCATTTAGCAGCGATCCAGTCCGCAACCAGCACAGCCCGAGGCCTTACGACGCCGAGGGGTGCTGGCAGGATGCAGCTGGGTGTCGGCCTTCACCTCAGCTAGCCGGACTCTGACCTAGAAGGCCAGTTACACCCTCGCTGCATGTGTTGCCAATTTAAGTCTATATTTGATACCTCTATCTTTGCAGCTTGATCTACCTCCTTAATGATTTGATGCTCTTCATTGGCTCTACTTTTGGGGACATGGGCATTTACATGGCGGACTTTCACCGGTAGCCTTCCTACCTTGGTAGCACTGTCTTTCCTCTCATTAGCAGCCCTAATTGGTTTTCCTCTATGCTGCCAGTTAGCCTCTTTCCAGCTCTCCAGCCATCCCCACAGAGCATTGGCTACCATCCATTAATTAGCGTAGAGGTAGAGCTCTGGCTACTTCTCTCTTTCAGCAATGTCCAGGGCCAGTTGAACAGCTTTGAGTTCAGCAAGTTGGCTTGATCCACTTTCTCTTTCAGTAGCTTTTGCGACCTGTCATGTGGGGCTCTATATGGCTGCTTTTCACTTTTGTTTCATTCTCATAATGTGGCAAGAACCATCAGTAAAAAGACCGTATCGTGTTTCTTCTGCTGGCAGTTGGTTATATGGTAGCACTTTTTCAGCACATGTTACTTCTTGTTCCTCTTTATCAGCAAGACCAAAGTTTTCACTTTCTGGCCGGTTTGTAATTATTTCTAGAATCCCAGGGTGATTCACTTTTCTAATACGGGTGCACTGTGTGATGAGAGCAATCCATTTGGTCCATGTAGCACTGGTGACATGGTGGGTAGAGGGAACCTTTGCTTTGAACATCCACCCCAGTACTGGTAGTCAGGGTGCCAGGAGGAGTTGTGCTTCAGTGCCTATTACTTCTGAGGCAGCTTGGACTCCTTCATAGCCTGCTAAAATTTCTTTCTCTGTTGGAGTATAGTTGACTTCAGACCTTCTGTAGCTTCGACTCCAAAATCCTAGTGGTCGGCCTCGAGTCTCCCCAGACACCTTTCACCAAAGGCTCCAGGACAAGGCATGGTTCCTGGCTGCAGAGTAGAACACATTCTTCACATCTGGTCTTGTCTTGACTGGGTCAAGGGCTAATGCATGAGTGATCTCCTGCTTAATCTGGGCAAAGGTTTGTTGCTGTATAGGGCCCCAGTGGAAAGTGTTCTTCTTACGGGTGACTAGGTAGAGAAGGCTCACAATCTGGCTGTACTCAGGAAGGTGCATTCTCTAAAAACTTACGGCGCCTAGGAAAACTTGTGTTTCCTTTTTGCTGGATGATGGAGACATTGCTGTGATCTTGTTGATGACATTGGTGGGAATCTGATGCCGTCTATCTTGTCACTTTACTTCTAGAAACTGGATCTCATGAGCAGGTTCTTTGCTCTTCTTGATGGTGAAGCCAGCTTTCAGGAGAATCTGGATGATTTTCTCTCCTTTCTCAAACAGATCTGTTGCCGTCTTCCCCCACACAATGATGTCATCAATATACTGCAGATATTCTGGAGCCTCACCCTTTTCTAGTGCACTCTGGATGAGTCTATGGCAGATGGTAGGATTGTTCTTCCACCCTTGGGGCATTTGGTTTTAGGTATACTGCACACCTCTCCAGGGGAAGGCAAATTGAGGCCTGCATTCTGCTGCCAGAGGAATGGATAAAAATGCATTGGCAATATTGATAGGAGCATACCACTTTGTTGCTTTGGACTCAAGCTCGTACTGGAGTTCCAGCATGTCTGGCACAGCAGCGCTCAGCAGTGGAGTCACTTCATTCAATGCACAGTAGTCAACAGTCAATCTCCATTCTCCTTCAGATTTACTCACAGGCCAAATGGGGCTGTTGAAGGGTGGGTGGGTCTTGCTGACCACCTCTTGGCTCTCCAGCTCACGGATTATTTTGTGGATGGGGATCACGGCATCTTGATTTGTTTAGTACGGTTGGTGGTGCACTGTCGAGGTGGCAATCGGCACTCGTTGCTTTTCTACCTTTACGAGTCTTACTGAAAATGGGTTTTCTGATAGTCTAGGCAAGGTGTTCAATTACTTGATGCCCTCTGTCTGTACAGCAGCTATTTCAAATGCCCATGTGAGTCCCTTTGGGTCTTTGAAATATCCCATTCGGAGGAAGTCTATGCCCAAAATGCATGGGGCCTCTGGGCCAGCCAAGATAGGGTGTTTCTTCTACTTATTTCCAGTCAGGCTCACCTCAGCTTCCACCAAAGCAAAATCCTGTGATCCTCCTGTCATGCCAGCAATAGAAACAGATTCTGCCCCCACATGTCTTGATGGGATTAATGTGCACTGTGCACCAGTGTCGACCAAAGCTTTATATTCTTGTGGTTCAGATGTGCTAGGAAAACAAATCCACACAGTCCAAAAAACACGGTTCTCCCCAGCCTCTACTTGGCCAGAGGCAGAGCCTCACTAAGCCTGGTTATCCTTCTTTTCCTGGGCATATGTCTTGGAGTTGTGTTTAAGGGGATTGAAAATATCATCATTATCATCATATATGGCAGTTCGGCTGCAGGCAACTGGAGCAGCTTCCCTTTTGGAATTTCCTCTCTGAGTCTTCCATTTTTTCAGTTCACGCACCCGTTGTGCCAGAGCAGCAGTAGATTTTTTTATCCCATCTTTTCATATTTTGTCTGCAATCATGCAGGAAGAACCACAGGTCAGCTCGTGGGGTGTACCTTCTCTCCCCATCTGGGGAACGTCTGTCTTGGATACCAGAACCTCTGATCTGTACTGCCAAGATTTAGAGAAAGCCCTCTTTAATCTCCTCCCCGAGTTTCTTGTGATTCTCCTCCATCTTGTCTTCTAATTTCTGCAGATGTGTTTCCACCGCTGCAATTTTGGCATGTGTTGGGCCATGTACAGCATTTGCATATGCTTGGACCTTCTTTGCCATATTAAGCACAGTCTCCTCACTGTCATTCCGCTTCATTATGGCAAAAGCAGAAGCATATTCTTGTGGCCCAAGTCGTTCAAGCTTTCGCCACATCACGGATGTACATGGTAAGAAATCTGGATTCATGGTGCTTACATCACCTGAGAAGACAATCTGCCACTGCCATTTCTCTCAGGCGTTGGAGCCCTTGCTCTATGGTCTTCCACTGTGTTTGCTGCATATAGAGATCGTCTGCACACAGGTACTTTGTGCTACACTTTCCAGGACCCGTGCCCAGAGGCTGTGAGGATTATCCCTGCTCACTTTTCTTTGGTTGATGACGGGATCATGTGTCAGGGATCCTAGATGCCTCGCTTCACTACTGTCCAAAACTGTAGCCTTGCCTGCAGCACCCCAAAGACAGACTAATCAACTAATTATAGATTAATCAGGTCTTCGAATGTAATCCTTTCTTAGGCCACAAAGGTCCTTCAGGGAATAGGACTCGTTAGTGGCTTCTGATGTTGTGCCAGTTGCTTTAACTTTGGCTTTTGTATTAGTAATTGGTGTTGAGGGTCCTTCCCCCAGATCATCATCGTTGGTCACTGGCTGATTGGTTTTGTTTGTGCGCTTCTTTTCTGCGGCGACTGCCAGTGGCTTAGGCTCACTGTCTGGTTTAGCTACAACCTGAGTAGCTGGGGTGTTGGCTGTAGACTGAGTAACTGGGATAGCTGCTGATTTATCTCCTGCCCCCTGCCTCTATCTGCCACCCTACAGTATCTAGCAGTGTGCGATAAGCATATGCAGGGGCCCAGCTTATTGCAATGACCTTTTATTCCTCTAGAGTCATCATGGCACTTCTCTTTCAGATATTTCCCCAACTCAGCTGGGTTCTGAATTTGCTCATGGGGAAAATTCCAGTTTATAGGGTTGAGACAGAGTGAAAATCCCCAAGAGTAAAAATCCATTTTGAATTAGGTGAAGTGTCTAGGAGAGGTGAAAAGTCTGTAAGGCCAAAGCTGAAGGAAAAACTGCAGGCCAGAGACAGTGAGGTGACAGAGAAAAAAACCAGAAACGACCACAAGGTCGATTTGCCCCCGACCTAGGAATTCCTTTGATAAAGAAGAACTGGCGATAAATGTCACGCGGAATGAATATGTATGAACCTATTGTGAAACTGTATGCATATGTATTTGGAAGGGGAGATAAAAGGAGATCTGAAGTTCTCAGAGGTGCGCATGCCTTTTAGGGAGAGAAATCTCCACATGCGTCCAGCGCTGCAATAAACATACATACCACTTTACAACTTTTACGAAGTTGTGGAGTTTTCTTCTTTTCTCCACAAAACATTCTGGCGAGCCAGGTAGGAGGAAGAGATACCTTCCGTCTCTGTCCCCGCAGGGGCAGGGGAGAACAGACAGACTCCTAGGCGAGCCCCAGGATTTTCCTGAAGGAGGCTCCGCTCGTCTCGACTTGCCTCCTGCGAGGACAGACAAGGACCTGCTGGCCTGCGGAGAAGAATATGGTATGTACTGAGGGGCCCCCAGGGGAAAAGAGAGAGATAGGGAGTAAATCACTCAGAGACGTCTGGGTGTAGCTGGTGGAGCAGCTATATTAGAGACGGGGGTTCATTGTTCTGATAGGGCAGCCGCTAGCGACTCTGGGGGTGGGTCGAGTGGACCTCTATGTGTGTATGTGTGTAGTGTCCAGGCACTGTATCGGGGGTTCATTGTTCTTATAGGGCGGACCGCTAGCAACTCTGGGGGTGGGTCGGGTGAACCCATGTATGTTTTTGTGTGAGTATGTGTGTGTGTGTGGTGTCCGGACACTGTGTCGCTGTATGGTTAATGCATAGTGTGGTCAGTGCACTGTGTTTGTAATCGTGCAAGTATATAAGTGTATGGTGCATAAAAGAGAGTAGATCTATAGTGCTCTACAGTGCGGGGGGGGGGAGTTTCCTACCCGCAACTGGAAGGGCTGAGTGAGCACCGGCCGGGGCAGGCTGTGGGGGCGGGGAGCGCCCGGCAGAGAAAAATAGAGCAAGCAGTGGAGAAGCATGGGTGAGAATGTTCATTGAGTAAAGGTGGTAAATTGTGGTGTAGATCGTGCACGCTTTCACCGTGGCTAGATGAACCAAAGGGGTTCCTCTGCCCCAGTGGTTTGAACTCAACCCCTGGGAGTTTGTGAATCCTGTGAATTATTGGATATATAGAGGAGACGAACGAGTTTATTTAGAAGGGCTCTACTGGACTTCAGCTGGTACTATAGTAAGTCTGGACTGGGAACAGCCTGCCGTAGAGGATTTAGAGTTCCCTGTAATAAATGGAATAGCCTGCCTTTGTGGGAAATTTCAGGTACCCTTTGGTACATCAAGAGGCTGGCACGCTGCATGGGTATTATTGCAGTGCGGAGTTTGTGAGAAATGCTGGTATTGCTGTTCTAATGAGTGTCAGGGCACATGCCCTGAGTGTAAATTAAAGGTTGCTGATCAAGCTGATTCAGAACCTAAGATCTTAAAGCTTGTGTGTGGGAAATCACATCTGATACCTGCCACCTGGACTGTGTGGGAGGAAGACTGGGAAACTACTGTGAAGGTCTGTGAAAAGAGGTTTGGGTGGAAGCAAGATAGGGCAAGGAGAAGGAGATAATAGGAACTAACCAGAGCGAAGAAGTCCCTCGGGCTAGCCCCTTAGGGTGCCTCTTGGCCCACTGGAAGGAAGTCACCAGCAGGGGGGGCTCTGAGAATAAAAAGGATCTAATCCAATATTGCACACGCTGGTGGCCCTTATACAGGTTAGAGGACGGAGTAAAGTGGCCACCCACTGGAACCCTAGATTATGATACCTTACTGCAGTTAATGTTGTTTTTAAGACAAGAAGGCGAATGGGATGAGGTTTCGTATTGTTTTGCGGAGAAAAGAAGAAACCTCACAACTTCATAAAAGTTGTAAAGCCCGGTATGTTTATTTACGGTGCTGGACGCATACGGAGAAAATTCTCCTCAAAAGGCATGCGTACCCCTTAAGATCTCAGGTCTTCTTTTATCCCCCTTCCAAATGCATATGCATACAGTTTCACAATAAGTTCATACATATTCATTCCGTGTGACATTTAGCACCAGTTCTTCTTTATCAAAGGAATTTCTATGTCTGGGGCAGATTGACCTTGTGGTCATTTCTGTTTTTCTTTCTCTGTCTCCTTGTTGTCTCCGGCATCTGGCTTTTCCTTCAGCTCTGGCCTCACAGACCCCTCACCTCTTCCAGACACTTCACCTAATTCAGAATGGATCTTTACTCTGTCTCATTCCCCCCTTTCCTAGGAAATAAGTAAATTCTTTTACTTAATGAAAATCTTCACGACAATAAGTGTCTTTTTGTGCTTCACCATGTACGTTTGACAAAGAGGTTAGTACAGCTATTCGTTGTAGCATTCTCCAGTTCCAAATTAACAATATAATAGATAATCCTAAGCTTAGCCCAACTAATATTAGTAAAACTAAAATGGGGTGGCACAACTTATTAAAGATTCCATTTGCAGTTAGTGACCACCCAAAGATCACATCTCACCAGTGATGATCCATATTTTGTTTTATTCTTTGTAGAACTCTGGTTATCTCCTTTGTATCATGTTGGAGAGTAATTAAGGTTTTCTTTCTACTTTCTTGGATTTCTTTCAAGACTTCCAATAGGTCTTGGTGCTGAATTAATTGTTTCATTAATGTAAGGTTCATCTCAATAGGGGTAGGTGGTAGTCTGTGATACATTGTGTAATTGGCTTAAATCAGCTGGTGGGATGTTACCGGTACCAAATACCAAAAATCACACCCGATAATCTTAACAAAATTACAAATACAGAGATTAGAATGGTTTCTACTAGACAGAATAACATCATTGCTATCAATTTGTACAGCAGCACAAGCAGTTCTCAAGCGTATACCCTTTTCCAGTATATACGAGCACAGTTTTCTGGTCAGTGACTGGATGAATTTCAAAGTGGCAAATACTCTGTTCAGTGTCCAAACTCATCAGTTTACTGTCTGCCACTTTTCGTTCATCTTTTCGTGCCCACACTCTATGTTCTGAAGGATAGAGTATTGTTTTTTTTCATGGTTTAATCTTAGGGCAATGATGGGATGGATAACATAAACAGCGGCATTATGTACGGTAAGCACAAAGGCAGTTGCCACATTAGAAACAGGCTCATAGATGAAATTCACCATAGTCCACCAGGACTGAAACTTCCTTTCAATATCAATTGCATTATCCCACACAATTTCTTGAATTTCAGCTGGAAAATTACCTTCACCCCTTTCCCATATGATCAGAGCTGCTGTTGCTTGCATCCATAATTGTGCTTGTATACAACTGAAAGCTAAAGACACATTATCTTGAACTATACTAAGTTCTTCTACGATCAGCTTGTGGTCTTGGTCCCCGGCCTTTTCATACTTCCTTACTTTGGCATTACTTTTGAAATCTTTCACTGGCTAGTTCCTAATGCCAATAGAGATTACTATAAAGGCTGCTTCAATTTTGTTAGGCTACCTGCTGCAGTGGCCAGTTTATTCACCAGTATTTCTGAATCTATTCCATTTAAAACTCCTAATCTTGTCCCTAATATGCCAGTCAGATGTTAGTTATGGGGAACAGGAACTGCTTTCTGTCCATGACCATCCCTCCCTGCCAGAGGGATGTGCTGGGCTCACACTGCAAATTCAGACAAACTTCACAAGCATATCTGACAGAGGTTTAGGTCATACTTGAGACAGATGTTTGTTCTGAAATGTAGAGACCTCAGGGAATCTAACCTCTCCTTCCCCCTCCAAAGCACCTGATTTCCCAGATGTGTGGCAAGCAGGAATATCTCTCCTGGTCTACAAAACCTCACCCACCTTGCCCCTAGCTAAGTTCAAGCTGTGGACTGTGTTCAGGGAAGAAGACAACAGTATTTGTCAAACAGATGAGAATAAAACTGGCTGGAACAAATGGGATTTGGGTAGAAAGATTTCAGGTCCAAGCCTAAAGTAAATAATGGAGGGGAAATCTGAGAGACGAGCCTAAATTCATTGCAGTGCCTCAGAAGAAACTGGGGTCAGGTTTCTGCTACTTGAAACACTCAGCAAAAAAGTGGTGCTCAAAAAATCCTACAGCCTGCTGCTGAGCTCTGAGGGGGGGTCTCTCTCTACCTCTTTTAAGCAGAATCCAGCTGCCTCAGACTGGGACAATCACTGATCCAAATCTCAGCAGGAAAAGGGATAGCTATAAATAAAGAAAATCACCTTCCTTGCTTGGGTTAATTCACCACCTGCAGTTCAGCACCCTTTACCAGCCATTGCCTGGGTGTTCAGCCAACCAGCTTGGAAAATGACCTAAGGAAACTGATTAGGTTATCACAGACTTCCTGGTGTTCATACACACCAGGGGAGGTTCAGACACTAATTACATCTAGTCTCTCATAAGCCCTCCTATTGATGACCCAGCACTTTACTTTGATTTCTTCTCCTCTGATTCCTTGAAGTGTTCACAGTTCCTGTTCCTGCTATTCTTGCTCCTCACATACCTGATTCTCGTGGATTACTACAGTAGATATGTTTAAATCTTTTATCTCAGAAGGTTTTCCCATGGATCCAGTATACTAATTAAATGCCAGGGACCAAGGCCATTCAGCATTGCTTTGGATAGAGGTACTCTCTAGTTCTAAAACTGCAGTTATAATTCCATACAAAACAATCCTGTAAACTAAAGTATGAGCTACTCCCGACCGCAATATACACATTTTGCCCGAGTAAGTTTTAGTCTCAGTTCATTGTCTCCTGGTGTCACTCCGGAAGGGGCTTCTGGGCCTTCTTCACCCAAGAGTGATGGATCCAGGGATTCTGCTCCTTGATTTTGATTGCAGTGAAGGTGGTGAGAAGTACTTGCAGTGGTCTCTCCCACTGTGGTTCCGAAGTCTTCTCTGTAAGAGACTTAACATATACGTCATCCCCAGGCTAACTCCCTGCTCCGAGTTCCAGCCAGATGTTTCTCAATTACTCTGAGCTGTTTGCTTAATGCCACCATGTAGATGGACATTCTGGACATTCTCCTTGTATTCTATATGGTCTTCTATAAGGCATTCCAAAAGGACTCAGCATTCCTTTAGCTCAAGATTTAGTTTGAATTTGCAATAGTGCTAGTGGAAGAGCTTGGGGTAGGGTAGATTAACTTCTTGCCCCAGTCTTACAATTTGCTGCTTAATCAGCAAATTGGGGGCGGTATGGGGTGTGAAGTTCCTAATCTATGCCCAGATGGCTACTAATCTGTTGCATTATTTTGGAAATGAAATGTGATTCTTTATCTGAGGATATCGTGGCTTGAACTCTGAAGCGTGGTATTATTTCTTGTAAAAATAATCTGGTCACCTCTTGAGCTTTGACAGTTCTGGTGGGGAATGCTTCTGGCCACTCTGAAAATGTATCTATCAATACCAGTAAATACTGATACCCCCCTTTCCTTGGGAGTTCTGAAAAGTTAATTTGCCACTGCTGTACAGGCTCATGGCCTCTCCCAGTCTTACCGAGTTTCAGCCGGGGGCTATTTTGGGGTTAGTCTGGAGGCAAGGATCTCATTGTCGGCTTACCTGAGCGATAGTGGCATATAAATTCCTAACAACGATACAACGATTGTTTCAATCAGATGTGTGTTCTAGAAAGCCTGTGGAAATTACTGCTTCAAAGTCAACACTTCATTTCAATGCACTCTGAATCACTCAAAGCCTTGGTCATTTCGAAAAAGGGGCCACACTCTATAAAAGGCTTTTAAGTAGTTAGGCCCTAGTGTGTTTTCTAGTGCCCTTCCTTCACTAGTAACCACGAAAATAGGAAGGGATTACTAGCTCTCTTTCAATGGTAGCCCACCCCTTGCAGTTGTACGTCTCTTTTGGTTAGTATTATTGTATTATGGCTTACCTTCGAGGAAAATCTGTACCTCACCCTTTGCTGCTTTCTTTGCCTCTCCATCCGCCAGCTCATTTCTTTCCTCCAATTTTAAGCTCTCTCTCTAGTGTGCCTTAATATGCCTTTTCAGGTAGTTGAACTGCTTCCAGCAGCTGGATTGTCTCTTCTTTCCCTGTGAGGTCAGCAGTCCCCTCTCTTTCCAGATGGCTCCATGTGCATGCACAACTCTGAATGCTTTTTGCTGTCTCTAAGGCATGGGTCAATGCATTTATCTCAGCCTTCTGTGCAGAGGTACCTGTTGGTAAGGGTCCAGACTCTATTACCTCTCTGTAGGTAGTCGCTGTGAACTTTGCAATGTCACTTTCCACTGGCAATGTAGCTGCTCCTGTCAGTGAACCAGGTCTCTGCATTGTCCAGAGGAGTGTCCTTTAAGTCTGGGCAGATGGAGTAGGTAGCTTCAGTGATCTCCAGGCAATCATGTTGTACTGCTTCTCCTTGATTTCCACTGAGAAAGGAAGCTGGGTTGACAATATTAGTCACTACTATCTCTACATCATCTTGTTCTTCCATGATGGCCTGGTATTTCAGAAACCTCTGTGGTGAAAGCCAGTGGCCACCCTTTACTTCCAGTACTGTGGACACTGTGTGGGACACTAGCACAGTCATTTTTGTCCCAGGGTAAACTTGCATGCCTCTTGAATATTCAGCACAACTGCTGCTACACCTCTGAGACAACCTGGCCATCCTTTGGCTGTTGCATCTAGTTGCGTAGAGTAGTAAGGAACTACCCTTCAGTATGGGCCCAAGTCTTGAGCCAATATTCCCTGGGCAATTCCTTGCGTGGAAAAATAGAAAGAATGCTTTACTTACATCTGGAAGTTTCAAAGCTGGAGCCGACATGAGGGCACTCTCTAGCTGGTGAAAGGCCTGTGTGGCATCCTTTGTCCACTGGAGATCTCTGTTTCCATTGGCAATAAGAGCATAGAGGGGTCTGGCGAACAGTCCATAATTATAAACCCACAGCTGGCACTACCCTGCCATGCCTAAGAAGGTTCGGAGTTCTTTCATTGTCTGGGGTTCGGGGTTTGGCATATGGCTTCCCTGCCTTAATGTCTGCTGCTCAGCACTCACTTCTTACCCCAGGTAGATTGTTGGAAAAGAAATGAAATTTAGCAAAATGTTTAATTATAGTGAGTTGTGTGAACTGGTTTGTTAAAAAGTAGTTTTGTAGCCGTTGAAAGTGTGTTGGGTTTTGTGTGTAACCTAGCAGGTAGTCTTAGGGATTTGGTAATATGGAAGCAATCAGCGGGGAGTTATCGGGAGGGTCCTGAAAGGGTGGCAAGGGTGGTTAAAATGGTAATAAAGACTCAGAATCCGGACTGGAATGATTTACAGGTATTATTAGATATTATAATGGATTCCACGGAAAAGGAAATGGTTATCAGAGCCACTAGAGAAAAGGCTCGTGAGGAAATTCGGTTGAGAAAACTACATGAGACAGTTGATGAATTGGTACCAAGTGAGGAACCAAAGCGGGACCCAAACTCTATGGGAGGAATAAGGGCTGTAAAACAATATCAGGAATTGTTGGTAGAAGGAATTAGGACAGGAATACCTAAGACTATGAATTGGTCTAAGTTGTATTCGGTCAAGCAGGACAAGAATGAGTCTCCGTCTGCCTTTTTAGAACGATTAAAAGACATGGCTCGGAAGTTTACTAATTTAGATGTAGAGGATCAATCAGGAAAACTTCAATTGGCATTGTTGTTTATGGGGCAATCACAAGAGGATATTAGGAAAATGTTACAAAAGCTGGAAGGAGAGGATACTAGGAGTTTGGATAAAATGCTGGAGGTAGCGTGGAAGGTATACAACAACAGGGAAAAAGAAACTGCAAAAAGACAACAAGCTAGTATTCTGGCTTTAATGCAACAGACAGGGGCAGGAGAAAGACCCATTAGGGGTCGAGGTCGGGGAGGAGCTAATCGCGGACAGAGGGGGTTGGCAAGAGGTCGGGGAGGATTTGGGTTTGCACCTAACATGGGGAGGTTGGATCCAAACCAGTGTGCGTTTTGCCGACAATTGGGACACTGGAAAAATGAATGCCCGGTTAGAGGAGGTATGGGCATGGGAAACATAGGATTCAGGACAGGTCCAATGGGGAACGCTCCTGTGGGAGGATTTACGGGAGGATCAGCAGAGGCCGCTCAAGCACTAGTTTTGGGAAACTATCAGAATCAAAGCTGACTAGAAAAGGATTTGAGGGTAGTTTTAGAAATAGATGGAAAGGATCAAGAATTTATGGTAGACACTGGAGCTACGTATTCTGTACTCAATAGACGATTGGGACCTTTGAGGGACACAACGGTACAGGTGGTGGGGGCAACAGGGAAGCTAGAGGAACAACCATTTTTACAACCTTTAAATCTTAGGTTTGGGGGGAAGGAATTAGATCACCAATTTTTGTATATGCCAAACTGCCCCACACCCCTTCTTGGCAGAGACCTGTTGTCCCGACTTAATGTGAAAATAATATTTGAAGGGGGAAGGGTGAAATTGGGAATACCTGAGGAACAAATAGCAGGCATTTTTGTGATCAAGGAAGCGGATGCCTCTCCTATTCCAGAAGAAATTTAGCAGGCTGTAGTACCCTGGGTATGGGAGTCAGGGTTCCCCAGAAAATCTAAACCTGCGCAGCCAGTAAAGGTGGAACTAAAGGAAGGGGCTCGACCAGTGAGGATAAAGCAATACCCCTTGAAGCTTGAGGCAAGGAGGGGAGTAGCCCCGTTAATTAAACAATTTTTGGTTCAAGGAATATTACAGGAATGTGAATCGGAGTATAATACTCCAATTTTTCCAGTAAAGAAACCTAATGGTAAGTACCGTTTGGTACAGGACTTAAGGGCTATTAATGAAATAGTGAAAGACATACATCCAGTTGTTGTTAATCCTTATACCTTGTTAACATGTGTATCGGAGGAGTTGTTGCCTTCTAGATCAAGGCAGGCGACCTGGTTCTAAGGTACTGCTCGACAGCCCACTCTCCAGGGCCGTTCGGGCCAATGACATACGCAGACACCAATGTGGTGGACGGTCAAATGGCGTTTATTACTTCTTCTCATGGGGTCTTATAGTCTTAGGGGTCTCTACGTCAAAAAGGGGTTTGTCTTTCTTATCTATGGTTAGTAGGGAATGGAAAAGTACTGGGTAAGGAGTGCTGACTTCAGTGGGGCAACATTCCTATTGTTAGTGGGGCCACATTCCTATGTTAGTTTCTTATCTATGAGTAACTGAGGGTCTTATCTACGGGAAACAGAGGGTCCTGGCTTTCCGTGACATTGCGACAATCTTCCGCAGCGCCTCTTCCCTAGCTACCACATCTCCCCCCCCCTTTTCACAAATGAATGAGGTAGTCATGTACATAGGTACTAAAATGAGGTATGAGGTTGTAACTTGACAAGGGAAAGGGGTTTTGGGAAACCTGAGTAAGCTTTTGCCAGACAAGTTTGGAAAATCTTGTGACTGGCAGTGTTCATTGGTTGAATTCCCTGGTTGAATTCACAGCAACTGTCGTCGCCCTATGAACAGGATGTTGGTCCGTTCCAGGCGACTCTGAACGAACGAGACCAGCTTGTTCAGCAGACATGGTCCGAAGGTGACTGTTATAAACAGCATCGCCAATGGACCTATCAGGGCAGAAATCAGAGTGGTTAGCCAAGGTGATTGATTGAACCAGGACTCGTACCAGCCCTGTTGGGCTTCCCTATCTTTCTGCCTCTGAGCCAGTCGGTTCTGGAGTTCTGCCATGGAGTCTCTCACGACTCCCGTGTGGTCTGCATAGAAACAGCACTCCTCTTTCAAGGTGGCACACAGGCCCCCTTGCTGCATGAACAGGAGGTCCAGGCCTCGCCTGTTCTGCAAGACCACTTCTGAGAGTGAGGAGACCGACTTCTCTAGATAGGAGATGGATTTCTCGATCCTCTGCAGGTCCTCGTCAATCGTCGCCTGCAGCTGGGACAGTCCTTGGTGCTGTGTCGCTAGGGCTGAGACACCCGTGGCCATTCCAGCTGCTCCCAGGCCGAGCAGCATTGCGATAGTTATACCTGTCATTATTTCTCCTTTGTGGATCCAGCCGGGTCCCTCAAGAAGATGGTACATCTCTTCGTCTGAGTGGTACAGGACCCTAGGAACAATCAGAACTTGGACACTGAAGTCGTTAGAGTCATTGAATTTGGGAAGGAACACACAAGGACTCACTCCGGATCTCTGGCAAACCCACATCCCCGATGCGGATGGGACTGCCCACTTATTGTTTTTCCTGTTAGGCCTAACAACTTTGGTGCAGACGTTGCCTTCCCGCTTGGCTAGGGTTGCACTGCCAAAGCATCTGCCTCGGCCTGTGACTTGACTCAGGGTGATTCCTTTGCAAGGGGTGTCCCATCTGCACTGGTGAGGGGCGTCAGCTGTGGAATAACTGAAGGGAGTGTTTAGAGCGACTCCTTCGTAAAAGGGGGTTTGACATCGTAACAAAGCCAGCAGGATTCGGTTAGGTTAGGGTTGGATTCGTTCAGGGATACAAAGGTAGCTTCTAACATACGAAGGATTGGGTCTGCGTCTGACTCGGTTAAGCGACTCATCTGAAAGGTTTCCGCTTGACCGGTCGGGACATTGCTGACCCCTGTGGGTAAGGTTTTGGGGTAGGTTATGTTTCTCCCTTTCGGCACGCTTTTACTCGCTTTGTTGGGTCCGACTGCTCGGGGTGCTGACGGCTGGAGCCTGATAATTTGCACGTTCACCCTCTCTTTTGACCCTTGAAGGACCACTGTCCACGTTCTGCCTGTGGCCCAGCGAGGATGATCTGGCTGCAAGATCGTCATGTTGTAATCAGTGCATGCCCGAAATCTAGGGATTTTATGTTGGTTCCGATGGAAGTTTTCGTGAAAGAAGAAGGGTGCTTTGCAGGCGATGGGTGCCCAGGTGAACTGTAAGAATTTGTCTGGCTCTTCTGGGTCCCACCCAGGCCCCGACGGTCGGGCATCCGTGACTATGGTTTCGCAGCCCCAGTGCCCACAATATCCCCACCCTGGGTGATTGCAGTAGCTTTTCCCAGGGTTTGAAGCTGGGCACCAGTAGGATAGGTATGAGTGTGTGACATGTGGGGAATAGGGGTTTACCCTTGGCTGTCCTGGAAACAGGTCGGTGATGCGGAGCACGAAGGATGGGGTGTTCGGTGTGGTGAGTTCTCTGAGTGCTTTGCCACTACTAAGGTGTCGCATGACCCACCTGAAGGGCCGATGGGGGTAGTGATCTGGGCTGGCTTGCCCTCTGGCGACAAGCCCCAACAGCAAAATCACACAGAAACACCCTTGGTGCTTGGGTCTCACCTGTGCGGGTCTCTCGGGTGCTGCCTGACGGCTTGCTGGTCTGTCGCTTTCATCTGGAACCGGGATGTACACGTCACAAAGACGTCCCACGAGCAGGTCCTGTAAACAAAGACTCGCAATTCTCGTCAGTCTCATTCTGCTCGCTATGAAGGTCCGGTTTAATCGACTTAAGTGGACACCACCTGATTCTGCCGTCCTTTTTGACAGCCGCGTACCCTCTCCCCGTGAGCATCAACCTCCAATCCCGTTCCCACTCGCCTAGCTCGTTTCTGATTACCACCTGTGGGTCCTCTTCTAGCGTTCGAGTGGCCCAGTGTTTTTGAATGGGACAGTTTGTTTCATCTCCCCTAGGGAATTGATTCAGTGCCAGCAAAGCGGTTGCCAGCATACGTGCCTGATCTCCTGGGGGAATGGCATTGGCAAAGCCCTCTGCTTTTGCCAACACTTCTATCTTGGTTTTCAGGGTCTGGTTTGCTCTCTCAACTATGGTCTGCCTGGTACTGTTGTATGGGATGCCTTGCACTAACGTGATGCCCCATTTCGAGGTGAATTCCTGTACTTGTTTGGAGGTGAAATTGGAGCGGTTGTCCGTTTTGATCTGCTTGGGGATACCAAGCCAAGCCATGGCTGTCAACCAGTGCTGAATTGTAGTTTTGGAGTTAGTTTTGGGGTGCTGTGTGGCTATGATCGTTCCGCTATAAGTGTCCACTGTCACTGCAAGCCATGCTCGGGCCTTCAGCAGTTCGCACCAGGTGAAGTCCGACTGCCAGATTTCTGAGGGCTTGAGACCTCTCGGGTTGACCCCGTAGGTCCAAAGGGGTGACTTCTGGCAGTAAGGGCAGGTGGCTACCACATGTTTTGCGTCCGCCGTCGAGATTCCACATCTCTTCGCCAGTGCTTTGACTCCGATGTGGAGCGACTCGTGCAGTTGACGAGCTCTTTGCAAGGTCCAAACGCCCTTTGCTGCGGCGTCCGCTTTGTCGTTGCCGATCTGGAAGTAACCTTTGACTGGGTCATGGCTGTTGATGTGGATGACTGACACGGTGCCCTGTCGCGAGGAGAGTGCTTCTTCCAGCATTAGGGCTGCTGTTGATGTTGACACTCCTGGTCCTGCCATGGCTAGGCAGAGCCTTGCCACGAATATAGAGTCCGTTACGATGTTGAGGTGTTCATCTTGGAAGAGTCTGCACGCCAAAACTACTGCTGCTGCCTCCAGCTGTTGCACCGACAGTGTGGGGTCACACGCTTTGACGCAGTGCCATTGCTCTCCTGCCTGCCACACTGCTGCTGCGGTTGAGGTCGTAGAGGAAGCGTCTGTGAAGACCGTTGGTCCTGGCTGCGGTCTGTCCTTGACCTTCGGTGGCATGTCCATGTCGACTACGGTCAGCAGCTTAGTCCAGGGTGGCTTGGAGGAGTAGGAGATTTCTCCTCCGAAGCCGTAGAGAGCAAGGGCCAGGTACTCCAATATTGTGGCTGACTCCGAGGTCGGCTGCTTGCGAAACGGAAGGTGGATGCCTGTCGGCTCTGTCCCTAGGTGTTTCAAGGCGAGTCTCCTGCCTTTCATGATGAGGCTGGCGATGCATTCGATTCCCGGGGAAAATGCACGAGCGGGTCTTCCGAGGACCACCCATTGGATCGGTCGGGCCTTTTCAGCGAGTCCTTGAGCCAGTGCTCCCACTCCTCCCTTCGGTGTAAAGTGGACGTACAGGTCCAGTGGCCTGGCTGGGTTCCACCTGGCAAGCGTGCCAGTGGCCATCTGGTTTTCGATGAAGTCGAGAGAGCTCGTTGCTTGCGGTGTCAGCTCCTTGGGATCCCAGGGGTTCTTTCCTTTCAGGAGGTCGTACAGAGGGTCCATGACCTCGGGAGGAATCAGGACGATGTTGCGAAGCCACTGCAGCGATCCTACCAGGCGTTGCACGTCGTGGAGCGCCTCGACGTCTCGGTTGATCTTCATCTTGGGGGGTGTCACGTAGGAGCTTGTGATTCCTACTCCCAGGAAGATCACGCAGGGTCCTCTCTTGATCTTTGCGCTCGCGATCTCGAAGCCGTTGGCCTGAAGGGTCTCTGTGATTGTGGTCACCAGGTGATCTACTTGGCTTGTCGATGGTGCTGCGACCAGGATGTCATCCATGTACTGGATGATGGTTGCGTCGGGATTGGAGTGTCGGACTGGCATCAGTGCTTTGTCCACGGTGATCTGGCATATGGTCGGGCTGTCGACCAGGCCTTGTGGAAGCACTCTCCATTGGAAGCAAAGGTTGGGCCGCTCGCCGTTCCGAAATGCCACGGAAAAGGCGAATCGTTCTCTGTCCTCAGGGTGCAGGGGTATTGAAAAGAAACAGTCCTTGATGTCCAGTACTGTGCACGGCTGTCCTGCGAGAATGGCTGAGTTTGCAGGTAGCAGTGTCTGGACTGGACCCAGGGGTCGGATCGTCTTGTTCACTTCTCTCAAGTCGTGGACGAAATGATAGCCTTGTCCGGACCTCTTGGGGATCACGAATACAGGGGTGTTCCATGGGCTGGTGGAGGGTTCTATGTGACCCTTTTGCCGTTCGCGGTCGACCAGTTCTAGCAAGGCTGCCATTCAAGGCTCTCTCAAGGGCCACTGCTCAACCCATACAGGGTCTGATGACTTCCAAGTCAATTTGATTGGCAGCGGAGGTTGTACGGCAGTGGCCCTCAGGATAAATTTGTAATCCGAAATCCGAGCATGGAAAGGACGTCCCTTCCTAATAGGGGTGTGAGACGGAGTGGGGATCCATTCTGAATTAGGTGAAGTGCCTGGGAGACGTGAGAGGTCTGTAGTGCCAAAGCTGAAGGAAAGGCCGCATTCCAGAGAGAGCAAGGAGACAGAGAAAGATAAACAGAAATTACCGCAAGGTCGATCTGCCCCAGACCTAGGAATTCCTCTGATAAAGAAGAACTAGTGCTAAATGTCACGTGGAATGAATATGTATGAACTTATTGTGAAACTGTATGCATATGCATTTGGGAGGGGGATAAAAGACGACCTGAGGTCTTCAGAGGTACGCATGCCTTGTTGGGGGACTTGGGTCTGGCGCGTGTCGTAATAAAAGCATACCGGGCTTTACACCTTTTATAAAGTTGTGAGGTTTCTTCTTTTCTCCGCAAAACATTATGGCGAGCCAAGCCAGGAGTTCTCTGTACCCGCAGGGGCAGGGGGGATAGACGGACCTGCAAGGCGCGCCCTAGGATTTTTTTCCTGGTGGGGCTCTGCTCGTCTCGCCTGCCACCTGCAAGGACAGACAACGACCCGCTGGCCTGCGGAGGAAGATACGGTATGTACTGAGGGGCTCCCGGGGGAGGGAAAGGAGAACAAGGGAGTAAATCAGTGGGTTCAGCTGATGGAGCAGCTGTATTAGAGACGGGGTTCATTGTTCTGATAGAGCAGACCGCTAGTGGCTCTGGGGGTGAGCCAGGTTAACCCATGTATGTGTGTTGGGGGTTCATAGTTCTGATAGAGCAGAACTGCTAGAGGCTCTGGGGGTGAGCCGGGTGAACCCGTGTATGTGTGTTGGGGGTTCATAGTTCTGATAGAGCAGAACTGTTGAGCCCGTGTGTGCTTTGTTTGTGTGTGTGTGATGTCCGGACATTGTGTTGCTGTATGGTTAATGTGTGCATTGTGTGGTCGGTGAGCTGTGTTTGTAATCGTGCAAGTGATAAGTGTATGGTGTATAAAAGGAATAAATCTACAGTGCGGGGGGGGGTCAGTACTACCTGTGTTTGAAGCAGCTGAGTGAGGCCTGAGGCGCCGGCTGCAGCAAGCTGTGGGGGCAGGGACAGAAGTGCCCCACAGAGAAGCGAGTGGAAGAATGTCAGTGATGGTACTTATCGTGTTTAAATGTAGTGATTTGTGTAGATCTGGTGCATTTTAACCGTGAGTATGAGTATGAGCTCAGAGAGTTCCTTTGCCTTGGATGTTTGATTTTGATTGTGTCCAAGAAAATTGATGTGAGTAAATGCTGAATTATGGTATGCTATGTTGTGTTGAGAAAAGCGAGCACTTTGAGAGATATGCCCTTTCCCAGTGGTTTTGTGTGGTGATTTTCTTCCGCTGCATTGTGGTAATTTGATTCTCATTGTATAGTAGTGTTTGTGGAGATTTTAAGATTTTGTTGCAACAAGAGTGGCATTTTACATAGGAGAACTATAGTACGATGATTTATGCTTAATTACGATAGAGTTAAAGGAATTCCAAGAATTCCCCCCCTCACAGCAATTCAAGCCTTGGCTCTAGCGAATTTGAGATAAAGGGGGGGTGCGGGTGCGAGTGCTTGTGTCTGAGGGCATATCAGAGTTTCGGCTGTGACTAGCACAGCCTTTTTGCAAAGCAGTAAAACAAGTGTAAGTAGACACAGGGCTTAATTAGATTGTGCAAGAAGAGAACTAGAAAAGACTGATATTTTGTTTGCTCAGAATATAGTGTCTATGTCACGTTTTTGATTAGCATGCTGTGTGAGGTGACAGTGGCTGTCCCCTGGGCACAGGGACAGCTCTGGCTGCCCCGTCTCCCCAGGGAACACGGGAATGACCTGTGAGCGAAAGCTGGATGTGCAGTTATTATTGCAGTGCGGTGTTTATGAGAAACACTGGTTTTGCTGTTCTAATAAGTGTCAGGGCACATGTAAATAGGGGTTTTTGGTCAAGCGGATTCAGAACCTAAGGTCTTAGAACTTGTGTGTGGGAACCACATCTGATACCTGCCACCTGGAGCTGTGTGTATAGGAGGAAAGTTGAGAAACTAATGTGAAGGTCTGTAAAAAGGTTTGGGTGGAAGCGAGATAGGGCAAGGAGAAATAAATAGTGAGAACTGACCAGAGCAAAAAGGTTCCTAAATTAGCCCCTTTTGGGAGGGGCTCACTGGGAGAAGGCTGCCAGTAAGAGCAGCTCAGAAAATAAAAAGATTTATAATACTTCATTGCTGTTAGTACTGTTTTAAAATAGGAGGATAAATGGGATAGAGTTTTGTATGCTGAAATGTCTTTGTGTTTTAAGAAATCACCCAGATTTCTTGAAAAGGGAAAACAAGGCAAAGAGAAAGCAAATCAAACATGTTGTTCAGCATGCAGCATAAGATAGCAACGTATGAAATCAGGCAAGGGTTATCGTGCTGAAATGCAAAGCAATCACAGTTCACAAAATGAGTACATATGATTTGCTAAAGGCTCCTCCCAAGGTAAGGGAGGAAGGGTAAAGATGACCTCCCCAAAAGGGAAGAATTTTGTTGACACAAGAGCCATATATTCAGTTTTAAATAAAGCTTTAGTACCTGTGGAGAATGTTTATGTTGCAGTGTGGGGAACAACTGAACAACTGGCCAGTCTGAGAAGGCATCCTGGCATCCTTGTGCAAACCTTTAAAGTAATATGTGTACTATGTGTACCTAAAAGCTTTTGTACAATTCGCTCAATTTGCTAAACATTCTCAAATGAGAAAGGTTACTCTGGAGGCAAATGATATAAAGATGTTAGGATTAACATTAACAGACACTGAAATTAAGAAAGACATTAGTAAGGAGATATTAGAATAAGTAAACAAGTGTTTTCAAGGGTATGGGCCTCTGCTGTACCAGGGAGAGTGAAAGATGCTCCCCCATGAGCATCAAGTTTAAGGAAAGAACAAAACTAGTGAGAACTGAGTAGTACCCTCAAAAGGAAAATAAGGAAGGAATCAGCCCAATAACTGATAGTACTGGATTAAGGGCTGTCAATAAGATAACACAGAATTTTTTCCCTGTGGTAGCAAATCCATATACTTTACTAAATTGTTTAACACCTGAGCTAACCTGGTTCACTGTTTTAGGCCTAAGAGATGCCTTCTTTTGCCTCCCTATCCACAAAGCCAGCCAGAAAATTTTTGCATTCAAACACAAGCTCACATAGTCCATGTGCCTGAAGGCTTCAAGATTCCCCACTCCGATTGGAGAACAGCTTGCAAAGACCCAGAGTCCCGGGAAGCTCCACAAGAGGAAAGGAGGCTGTTGCAGTACGTGGACGATCTTCTAGTAGCCACTCGGATGAGGGAAGCAAGAGAAGCCTGGACGGTAAGCCTTTTGAATTTCCTAGGACTCCAAGGACACAGAGACTCAAAGAAAAGGCACAGGTAGTGAAACAGAAGGTAATCTACCAGGGGTAAGATAATTATGAACTGCTTGCCAGACCGCTCTATGCTCTTATTGCCAATAGAAACAGAGATCTCCAGTGGACACAAGACACCACATGGGTCTTTCGCCAGCTAGAGAGAGTGCCCTCGTGTTAGCTCCAGCTTTGAAACTTCCAGATGTAAGTAAATCATTCTTTCTATTTTTCCCACGCAAGGAATTGCCCAGGGAATACTGGCTCAGGACTTGGACCCTTACTGAAAGGCAGTTGCTTACTTCTCTAAGCAACTAGATGCAACAGCCAAAGGATGGCCAGGTTGCCTCAGAGCTGTAGCAGCAGTCATGCTGAATATTCAAGAGGCATGCAAGTTTACCCTGGGACAAAAATGACTGTGCTAGTGTCCCACACAGTGTCTGCAGCACTGGAAGTAAAGGGTGGCCACTGGCTCTCACCACAGAGGTTTCTGAAATGCCAGGCCATCATGGTAGAGCAAGACGATGTAGAGATAGTGGTGACTAATATTGTCAACCCAGCTTCTTTTCTCAGTGGACACCATAGTTTCCTAGAGACCACCGAAGCTACCTACTCCCGCCGCCCACACTTAAGGGACGCTCCTCCGGACAATGCAGAGACCTGGTTCACTGACAGGAAAGCGACATTGCAAAGTTCACGGTGACTACCTGCAGAGAGGTAATCGAGTCTGGACCCTTACCAACAGGTACCTCTGCGCAGAAAGCTGAGATAATTGCCCTGACCTGTGCCCTGGAAAGGGCAAAAGGGAGGAGAATAACCATCTACACAGACTCAAGGTGTGGTAGCTAGGGAAGAGGCGCTGCGGAAGATTTCGCGATGTCACGGAAAGCCAGGACCCTCGGTTCCCCATAGATAAGACCCTCAGGTACTCATAGATAAGAAATTAACATAGGAATGTGGCCCCACTAACAATAAGAATGTTGCCCCACTGAAGCCAGTAACTTTCCACTCCTTACCCAGTACTTTTCCATTCCCTACTAACCATAGGTAAGAAGGACAAACCCCTTTTTTACGTAGAGACCACTAAGACTATAAGACCCCATGAGAAGAAGTAATAAACGCCTTTTGACCGTCCACCACATTGGTGTCTGCGTATGTCATTGGCCCGAACGGCCCTAGAGAGAGGGCTGTCGAGCTGTACCTCAGAACCAGGTCGCCTGCCTTGGCATAGAAGGCAACATTGTGGTGCCGAAACCCGGAACAGCGGCTTGCGCCCGGGAAACGGGAACACTCCTGGAAAGAGGACGGCGGCTGAGGCAGCGGGACTGACCGCAGTGGGAGGGGACGCCTCCTGGAGCAGCGTGGACAATGGAATCCACAGCGAAGGTCGTAAGTCAGGCTAATGAGCAATGGGGAATTAAAGGTGAGCTCAGGAATTCTAATCTTGCTATTTCAAGGCTCCTAGAGCTGGGGACGATCGAACGTCCAGTAAATATATTATATTGGGATGCGCGGGAGAAGTGCACTGCCGCCTCAGCAGAGGACTCAAAGTCCGCAGGCAGTGGTAAAAACCTCAAAGAGTGGGGGAAAGTAGAAGAGGCCCCACGCAAGACGTTAGAAGAACAGGAGACGCGGAAAGCCGCGCGTATACGTTTATTAGCTACACCAAAGCCGGGGGTGGGGGCCGCGACGCAGACCGCCTCTGAGAGCTAACGGATTGAAGGCGGGAATACGCGGGGGCCGGGCGCGTTCCACCCCTTCCCGAGCCCAAGCCCAGACCCCCCAGAGCCCCCAGGAGACCCCCCGGAACCCCCAGGGGACCCCCCGACCTTCCCGCTGAGCCCGCCGGCTCCCGGCCCCCCTGCGGAACCGTCCGAGCAAACCGCGGTTTCTCTATCCGTCTCTTCCCCGCCGGCCGCCGGTCCGTCGCAAGAAGCAGAGCAGCGCGTGCGATGCTTCTGGCAGGGGCTCGTGGAGGAGGCGCGGAACGAGGCCGGATTGTCGGACCCCGCCGGGATCGGTAAAAACTCGCCCCCGCCATGTGCATTTAAAAATGGCGCCGAACCACATGGCGAGGGCGGAAGGGAGGAGGCGGGGGGCGGAAACGGAGTCAGCCTGCTTTACAACGCATGCGCGGGCGAGCGGGGAGACGGGGCGGCCCCCGCGGATGCGCGTAAGACCAATCAGAGCGCTCTATTCAAATTAGGTCCTTATAGGGTAAGGACCTCCCCCGGCAGGAGGCGGGGGGACCCCAGGGGGAGGGAGCGGCACCACCCCCGAAGGGAGGAGCGAGGTCAAAGCCGAACAAAATGGCACGGAGCGCCGGAAGTGTACCGGCAGTCAGCTTCCGCCTCAGAGTCAAGTAACAGCGGCTCAGACAGCTCGGAAGAGCCGACCAAGTCCGGCTGGGACTCGGAAACCAAGAGAGCAGAATTAATGCGGTTTCGAGCGAAACCGAATAAAGCTTTAAACAATATCGAGAAACAATCGCAACACAAACTCAGCGATTGGGGAAAAATAAAAGCAGCCTGTGGGGACCGGGCACCGGCAGCCTCCATGCACGCTTTCCCGGGGAGGGTTGCCGAAGCGCGGGGGAACCAACAAAGGGCATATACCCCAGTTAACCCAAAAGAAGCCAAAGTGATTTCAGAAATAGGGATCAACTCAGCTGTAGTACCCACTCTCGAGGATGACCTTTCTAGCAATAACGATCGGCTCACTTTTGATATTACGCAAATAAGCCGCATGCTTTTTGATGGGGCGGGGCGGATTGTATTTAAGCAGGAATGGCAGGACGACCGCGTTAGCCCAGGCTTCCGGGGAAGGGCAGCAACTCAGCGAGCTGTCCCCAGCCGGCACAGCTTTCCCTGGCAGCACCCTCACTCCAAGCATCCCGGCCCCGGGGAAACGGGAGGTCCTTTCCATGCTCGGATTTCGGATTACAAACCTATCCTGAAGGCCACTGCCGTACACCCTCCGCTGCCAATCAAATTGACTTGGAAATCATCAGACCCTGTATGGGTTGAGCAGGGGCCCCTGACAGAGCCTCGAATGGCAGCCTTGCAGGAACTGGTCGACCGCAAACTGCATAAGGGTCACATAGAACCCTTCACCAGCCCATGGAACACCCCTGTATTCGTGATCCCCAAGAGGTCAGGACAAGGCTATCGTCTCGTCCACGACCTGAGAGAGGTGAACAAGACGATCCGACCCCTGGGTCCGGTCCAGACGCTGCTACCCGTGAACTCAGCCATCCCCGCAGGGCAGTCGTGCGCAGTACTGGATATCAAGGACTGCTTCTTTTCAATACCCCTGCACCCTGAGGACAGAGAACGATTCGCCTTCTCCGTGGCGTTTCGGAACAGTGAGCGGCCCAACCTTCGCTTCCAATGGAGAGTGCTTCCACAAGGCCTTGTTGACAGCCCTGTCATATGCCAAATCACCGTGGACAAAGCACTGACGCCAGTCCAACACTCCAATCCCACCGCAACCATCATCCAGTAAATGGACGACATCCTGGTTGCAGCACCATCAACAAGCCAAGTAGATGACCTGGTGACCACAGTCACAGAGACCCTTCAGGCCAACGGCTTCGAGATCGCGAGCGCAAAGATCAAGAGAGGACCCTGCGTGACCTCCCTGGGAGTAGGAATCACAAGCTCCTACGTGACACCCCCCAAGATGAAGATCAACCGAGAAGTCAAGACGCTCCACGACGTGCAAAGCCTGGTGGGATCGCTGCAGTGGCTTCGCAACATCGTCCTGATTCCTCCCGAGGTCATGGACCCTCTATATGACCTCCTGAAAGGAAAGAAACCCTGGGAACCAAAGGAGCTGATGCCGCAAGCAACGAGCTCCCTCGACTTCATCGAAAACCAGATGTCCACTGGCACACTTGCCAGGTGGAACCCAGCCATGCCACTGTACCTGTACGTCCACTTTACACCGAAGGGAGGAGTGGGAGCACTGGCCCAAGGACTCGCTGAAAAGGCCCGACCGATCCAATGGGTGGTCCTCGGAAGACCCGCTCGTGCATTTTCCCCGGGAATCGAATGCATCGCCAGTCTCATCATGAAAGGCAGGAGACTCGCCTTGAAACACCTAGGGACAGAGCCGACAGGCATCCACCTTCCGTTTCGCAAGCAGCCGACCTCGGAGTCAGCCACAATATCAGAGTACCTGGCCCTTGCTCTCTCCGGTTTCGGAGGAGAAATCTCCTACTCCTCCAAGCCACCCTGGACAAAGCTGCTGACCGTAGTCGACATGGACGTGCCACCGAAGGTCAAGGACAGACCGCAGCTGGGACCAACGGTCTTCACAGATGCTTCCTCCACGACTTCAACCGCAGCAGCAGTGTGGCAGGCAGGAGAGCAATGGCACTGCTTCAAAGCGTGTGACCCCACACTGTCGGTGCAACAACTGGAGGCAGCAGCAGTGGTTTTGGCGTGCAGACTCTTCCAAGATGAACACCTCAACATCGTAACGGACTCTATATTCGTGGCAAGGCTCTGCCTAGCCATGGCAGGACCAGGAGTGTCAACATCAGCAGCAGCCCTAATGCTGGAAGAAGCACTCTCCTCGCGACAGGGCACCGTGTCAGTCATCCACATCAACAGCCATGACCCAGTCAAAGGTTACTTCCAGACCGGCAACGATAAAGCGGACGCTGCAGCAAAAGGCGTTTGGACCTTGCAAAGAGCTCGTCAACTGCACGAGTCGCTCTACATCGGAGTCAAAGCACTGGCGAAGAGATGCGAAATCCCGACGGCGGACGCGAAACATGTGGTAGCCACCTGCCCTCATTGCCAGAAGTCACCCCTTTGGACCTACGGGGTCAACCCGAGAGGTCTCAAGCCCTCAGAAATCTGGCAGTCGGACTTCACCTGGTGCGAACTGCTGAAGGCCCGAGCATGGCTTGCAGTGACAGTGGACACTTATAGCGGAACGATCATAGCCACACAGCACCCCAAAACCAACTCCAAACCCACAATTCAGCACTGGCTGACGGCCATGGCTTGGCTTGGTATCCCCAAGCAGATCAAAACGGACAATGGCTCCAATTTCATCTCTAAACAAGTACAGGAATTCGCCTCGAAATGGGGCATCACGTTAGTGCAAGGCATCCCATACAACAGTACCAGACAGGCCATAGTTGAGAGGGCAAACCAGACCCTGAAAACCAAGATAGAAGTGTTGGCAAAAGCAGAGGGCTTTGCCAATGCCATTCCCCCAGGAGATCAGGCACGTATGCTGGCAACTGCTTTGCTGGCACTGAATCAATTCCCTAGGGGAGATGAAACAAACTGTCCCATTCAAATACACTGGGCCACTCGAACGCTAGAAGAGGACCCACAGGTGGTAATCAGAAACGAGCTAGGCGAGTGGGAACGGGGTTGGAGGCTGATGCTCACGGGGAGAGGGTACGCGGCTGTCAAAAAGGACGGCAGAATCAGGTGGTGTCCACTTAAGTCGATTAAACCGGACCTTCATAGCGAGCAGAATGAGACTGATGAGAATTGCGAGTTTCTGTTTACAGGACCTGCTCGTGGGACGTCTTCATGACGTGTACATCCCGGTTCCAGACGAAAGTGACAGACCACCAAGCCGCCAGGCAGCACCCGAGAGACCCGCACGGGTGAGACCCAAACACCAAGGGTGTTTCTGTGTGATTTTGCTGTTGGGGCTTGTCGCCAGAGGGCAAGTCAGCCCAGATCACTACCCCCATCGGCCCTTCAGGTGGGTCATGCGACACCTTAGTAGTGGCAAAGCACTCAGAGAAATCATCACACCGAACACCCCATCCTTCGTGTTCCGCATCACCGACCTGTTTCCAGGACAGCCAAGGGCAAACCCCTATTCCCTACACGTCAAACACTCGTACCTATCCTACTGGTGCCCAGCTTCAAACCCTGGGAAAAGCTACTGCAATCACCCAGGGTGGGGATATTGTGGGCACTGGGGCTGCGAAACCATAGTCACGGATGCCCGACCGTCGGGGCCTGGGTGGGACCCAGAAGAGCCAGACAAATTCTTACAGTTCACCTGGGCACCCATCGGCTCCAAAATACCCGTCTTCTTTCGCGAAATCCCCCATCGAAACCAAATTAAAATCCCTAACTTTCGGGCATGCACTGATTACAACATGACAGGCTTGCAGCCAGATCACCCTCGCTGGGCCACAGGCAGAACGTGGACAGTGGTCCTTCAAGGGTCAAAAGAGAGGGTGAACGTGCAAATTATCAGGCTCCAGCCGTCAGCACCTCGAGCAGTCGGACCCAACAAAGTGATTAAAAGCGTGCCGAAAGGGAGAAACATAACCTACCCCAAAACCTTACCCACAGGGGTCAGCAATGTCCCGACCGGTCAAGCGGAAACCTTTCAGATGAGTCGCTTAACCGAGTCAGACGCAGACCCAATCCTTCGTATGTTAGAGGCTACCTTTGTATCCCTGAACGAATCCAACCCTAACCTAACTGAATCCTGCTGGCTCTGTTACGATGTCAAACCCCCTTTTACGAAGGAGCCGCTTTAAACACTCCCTTCAGTTATTCCACAGCTGACGCCCCTCACCAGTGCAGATGGGATACCCCCTGCAAAGGAATCACCCTGAGTCAAGTCACAGGCCGAGACAGTTGCTTTGGCAATGCAACCCTAGCTAAGCGGGGAGGCAACGTCTGCACCAAAATTGTCAAGCCTAACAGGAAAAACAATAAGTGGGCAGTCCCATCCGCATCGGGGATGTGGGTTTGCCAGCGATCCGGAGTGAGTCCTTGTGTGTTCCTTCCCAAATTCAATGACTCTAACGACTTTTGTGTCCAATTTCTGATTGTTCCTAGGGTCTTGTACCACTCAGACGAAGAGATGTACCATCTTCTTGAGGGACCCAGCCGGATCCACAAAAGAGAAATAATGACAGGTATAACTATCGCAATGCTGCTCGGCCTGGGAGCAGCAGGAACGGCCACGGGTGTCTCAGCCCTAGCGACACAGCACCAAGGACTGTCCCAGCTGCAGGCAACAATTGACGAGGACCTGCAGAGGATTGAGAAATCCATCTCCTATCTAGAGAAGTCGGTCTCCTCACTCTCAGAAGTGGTCTTGCAGAACAGGCGAGGCCTGGACCTCCTGTTCATGCAGCAAGGGTACCTGTGTGCCGCCTTGAAAGAAGAGTGCTGTTTCTAAGCAGACCACACGGGAGTCGTGAGAGACTCCATGGCAGAACTCCGGAACCGACTGGCTCAGAGGCAGAAAGACAGGGAAGCCCAACAGGGCTGGTACGAGTCCTGGTTCAATCAGTCACCTTGGCTAACCACTCTGATTTCTGCCCTGATAGGTCCATTGGTGATGCTGTTTCTAACAGTCACCTTCGGACCATGCCTGCTGAACAAGCTGGTCTCGTTCGTTCAGAGCCGTCTGGAACGGACCAACATCCTGTTCATAGGGCGACGACAGTTGCTGTGAATTCAACCAGGGAATTCAACCAAAGAACACTGCCAGTCACGAGATTTTCTAAATTTGTCTGGCAAAAGCTTACTCAGGTTTCCCAAAATCCCTTCCCCTTGTCAAGTTACAACTTTATACCTCAATTCAGTATCTATGTACACGACTACCTCATTCATTTGTGAAAAGGGGGGGGGGAGATGTGGTAGCTAGGGAAGAGGCGCTGTGGAAGATTTCGCGATGTCACGGAAAGCCAGGACCCTCGGTTCCCCATAGATAAGACCCTCAGGTGCTCATAGATAAGAAATTAACATAGGAATGTGGCCCCACTAACAATAAGAATGTTGCCCCACTGAAGCCAGTAACTTTCCACTCCTTACCCAGTACTTTTCCATTCCCTACTAACCATAGGTAAGAAGGAAAAAACCCCTTTTTTACGTAGAGACCCCTAAGACTATAAGACCCCATGAGAAGAAGTAATAAACGCCATTTGACCGTCCACCACATTGGTGTCTGCGTATGTCATTGGCCCGAACGGCCCTAGAGAGAGGGCTGTCGAGCAGTACCTTAGAACCAGGTCGCCTGCCTTGGCATAGAAGGCAACACTCAAGGAATGCATTTGGAGTCATACATGCACATGGAGCCATCTGGAAAGAAAGGGGACTGCTGACCTCACAGGGAAAGAAGAGACAATCCAGCTGCTGGAAGCAGTTCAGCTACCTGAAAAGGCATATTAAGGCACACTAGAGAGTGAGCTTAAAATTGGAGGAAAGAAATGGGCTTGGCGGATGGGGAGGCAAAGAAAGCAGCAAAGGGTGAGGTACAGATTTTCCTCGAAGGTAAGCCATAATACAATAATACTAATCAAAAGAGACGTACAACTGCAAGGGGTGGGCTACCATTGAAAGAGAGCTAGGAATCCCTTCCTATTTTCGTGGTTACTAGTGAAGGAAGGGCACTAGAAAACACACTAGGGCCTAACTACTTAAAAGCCTTTTATAGAATGTGGCTCCTTTCTCAAAATGACCAAGGCTGCGAGTGATACAGAGTGCATTGAAATGAAGTGTTGACTTTGAAGCAGTAATTTCCACAGGCTTTCTAGAACACACATCTGATTCTAACAATCGTTGTATCGTTGTCAGGAATTTATATGCCACTATCACTCAGGAAAGCCGACAATGAGATCCTTGCCTCCAGACTAACCCCAAAATAGCCCCCGGCTGAAACTCGGTCAGACTGGGAGAGGCCATGGGCCTGTACAGCAGTGGCAAATTAACTTTTCAGAACTCCCAAAGAAAGGGGGGTATCAGTATTTACTGGTATTGATAGATACATTTTCAGAGTGGCCAGAAGCATTCCCCACCAGAACTGTCAAAGCTCAAGAGGTGACCAGATTATTTTTATAAGGAATAATACCACGCTTCAGAGTTCAAGCCACGACATCCTCAGATAAAGAATCACATTTCATTTCCAAAATAGTGCAACAGATTAGTAGCCATCTGGGCATAGATCAGGAACTTCACACCCCATACCACCCCCAATCAAGTGGCCAGGTGAAGAGAATGAATCATTTGATTAAGCAGCAAATCATAAGACTGGGGCAAGAAGTTAATCTGCCCTAGCCCAAGCTCTTCCACTAGCACTATTGCAAATTCAAACTAAACCTTGAGCTAAAGGAATGCTGAGTCCTTTTGGAATGCCTTATAGAAGACCATATAGAATACAAAGGGAATGTCCTGAATGTCCACCTAAATGGTGGCATTAAGCAAACAGCTCAGAGTAATTGAGAAACCTGTGGCTGGAACTCAGAGCAGGGAGTTAGATAGCCTGGGGATGATGTATATGTTAAGTCTCTTACAGAGAAGACTTCGGAACCACAGTGGGAGAGACCACTGCGAGTACTTCTCACCACCTTCACTGCAATCAAAATCAAGGAGCAGAATGCCTGGATCCATACGTCTTGGGTGAAGAAGGCCCAGAAACCCCTTAAGGAGTGATGCCAGGAAACAATGAACTGAGATTAAAACTTACTCGGGCAAAATGAGTATATTGCGGTCGGGAGTAGTTCATATTTTAGTTTGTAGAATTGTATTGTGTGTAATCATAACTGAAGTTTCAGAACTTGAGAGTCCCTCTGTTCAAAGTAATGCTAAATGGCCTTGGTCCCTTGCATTTAATCAGTAACTAGCCAGTGACAGATTTCAAAAGTACTGCCAAAGTAAGGAAGTATGAAAAGGCCGGGGACCAAGACCACAAGTTGATAGGAGAAGCACTTAGTATAGTACAAGATAATGTGTCTTTAGCTTTCAGTTGTATACAAGCACAGTTATGGATACAAGCAACAGCAGCTCTGATCATATGGGAAAGGGATGAAGGTAATTTTCCAGCTGAAATTCAAGAAATTGTGTTGGATAATGTAATTGATTTTGAAAGGAACTTTCAAACCTGGCAGACTATGGTGAATTTCACCTATGATCCTGTTTCTAATGTGGCAACTGCCTTTGTGCTTACCATACATAATGCCACTGTTTGTGTTGTCCATCCCATCATTGCTCTAGGATCAAACCATGAAAAAACAATACTCTATCCTTCAGAACATGGAGTGTGGGCACAAAAGATGAATGGAAAGTGGCAGACAGTAAACTTAGAATCCTGCATTACTAGAGAACAGATGGGATTCATTTGCGAAAGCAATACTATTAATGCTCAGGATGTGTGTTTGGACACTGAACAGAGTATTTGTCACTTTGAAGTCCATCCAGTCACTGACCAGAAAACTGTGCTCGTATATACTGGAAAAGGGGGTATGCTTGAGAACTGCTTGTGCTGCTGTACAAATTGATAGCAATGATGTTATTCTGTCTAGTAGAAACCATTCTAATCTCTGTATTTGTAATTTTGTTAAGATTATTGGATGTGGTCTTTGGGTGGTCACCAACTGCAAATGGAATCTTTAATAAGTTGTGTGACCCCATTGTAGTCTTACTAATATTAGTTTGGATAAGTTTAGGACTATCTATTACATTGTTAATTTGGTACTGGACAATGCTACAACAAATAGCTGTACTAACATCTTTGTCAAAAGCACACGGTGAAGCAGTAAAAGACACTTACTGTTGTGAAGGTTTTCATTAAGTAAAAGAATTTACTTATTTCCTAGGAAAGGGGGGAATGAGACGGAGTGGGGATCCATTCTGAATTAGGTGAAGTGCCTGGGAGAGGTGAGAGGTCTGTAGGGCCAAAGCTGAAGGAAAGGCCGCATTCCAGAGACAGCAAGGAGACAGAGAAAGAAAAACAGAAATTACCGCAAGGTCGATCTGCCCCAGACCTAGGAATTCCTCTGATAAAGAAGAACTAGTGCTAAATGTCACGTGGAATGAATATGTATGAACTTATTGTGAAACTGTATGCATATGCATTTGGGAGGGGGATAAAAGACAACCTGAGGTCTTCAGAGGTACGCATGCCTTGTTGGGGGACTTGCGTCCGGTGCGTGTCGTAATAAAAGCATACCGGGCTTTACAACTTTTATAAAGTTGTGAGGTTTCTTCTTTTCTCCGCAAAAGAGGTGGAGAATTTTGCAAAATGTAGGGGTAGATTGCTACTGTCTGTTCTGGTCCCTTTTTCATGTGAAGTGTTATAGCCACCAGCTGGGTGCTTTTCCATGCCTGGGACTGCCCCCCCACTCCGTTCACTGGGGGGACTTCTTTGAATTGCCAATGCCCGGGCCAATGTGCTTGGGGAAAAATCGTGCAGTCTGATCCCGTGTCCGCCCAAAACTGAAACCCTATGACGTGGGGATCCTGGCTGCCGTAAAGGCGGCATGTCCCCCACACCATCAGGGGCTCCTTCCCTATTTTCATGACCAAGGCCACCCAGGGATCCCGCTCTGGGGCGTCCCCTGCTGTTCCTGTGACTCCAGCGCGGCTTGTGGCGGTGGGGGGTGCAAAGATATAGAGGGTGCTGCACAACTCTGCCATTGTATTGTTGGAGGGGATGCAAAGGTGACTTCTCCCTGTGGGGGCATAGGGTATGAGGGTCCCCTGCCCCACTGGGGGTTGCTGTAGCTGGGCCGCTGCATATTCCAGGTGGGAGGGGGCTGGCTGCGGCCCAGGTGCCCCCTCCCTTTCCCGTTTCCCTGAAGCCTGGATCTGCATTCCTTAGCTAAATGCCCCTTCCTTCCACACACCCAGCACGGTCCCCTGAGTCCCCCTTGGCGTGGTGGAGCAGCTGCTGATAGGCGCCTTGGCTGTGGGCAGTTTACTGCCAAGTGGCCTGCCTGGCCACACTTCACTTAAGGCACGCCATCACACTGGTTATTGCAGTGTGAACTGCTGCTTGGATGGGAGCTAGATGTTCCTCCTTTGCAACGTGTCTGATCATGGCAGCTATATTAGACCCCTGCAACAGTGACCTTAAAATGTCTTTGGTGGCTGAATTGCATTGCTGGCGTAGGCACTCCGCCAGCACGGGACCCTTCGCCTCTGAGGGTAACGCAGAGGAATCTAATGCGGCCTGAAGTTTGTCCACAAACTGAGTGAAGCTCTCACTCTCACCCTGTTTTATGAAGACCACGGAGATGGTTTAGCTACCACTTTAGAAGCGTCAGGGATGGCTTCTCGGGCAGCACGGGTTGTTGTCATGACCTCATGGGCCCGCAAGCCCTCAGCCTGTTGCTGGGGGGTGATCATAGTGGGGTCTGTGCCCATTAGCCTCTGTATGCTGGAGCCGTGCAGTGGGTGGTCTGCCCCTGTTACCAAGGCTAGGTGTTTAATGCAATTATCCTCCCATTCTTGTTTAAAAACGATCATCCCTGCACCATCAAATATCATTCTACACGTCTGCTTAATATCAAAGGGAAGCATATAGTCCCCACCGAAAAGGCCGTCAATGAGTGTGCAAACCATGGCAGAATTAATTCCCTTATCCGCAATCGCTTTAACAATTGCCTGCGCATCTTTCCGATTGACCGGTGAATAGGTCCTTTGGTTTCCGCCTGCCCCCCCCACATTAACCAGGAACATCAGAGTGGCAGACGGAGCCCATTCCACGCAAGCCATTTTTATTTTCCGCCAGTTTGTAAGCGGGGTTCGGTTTTTCTCTGGTAACCCCTTCACCCATGCAGGAGCGCTATGGCTAGTGACCTTACACTCCGCTGCTCTCTCTCTGTTAAAGCTAGAATCTGAGTCGGAATCCTCTGACCCTGTCTCGGGCTCCGAGCTCGAGTCCGAGTCGGAAGTCGAGTAAAGAAACACTTCCGGGCTGCTCTGCCTTTTCCTCGGGCTCTGACCCCGCCCCTTCCTGCGGGGGTCAGGCCGTTCCCTCCCCCTGGGGTCCCCCCGCCTCCTGCTGGGGGAGGTCCTTGCCCTACAAGGACTTAATTTGAATAAAGCGCTCTGATTGGTCTTACGCGTCTCTGCGGGGGCCGCCCCGTCTCCCCGCTCGCCAACGCATGCGTTGTTAGGCGGGCTGACTGCGTTTCCGCCCCCCTCCTCCTCCTTTCCGCCCTGACCATGCGGTCTGGCGCCATTTTTAAACGCATATGGTGGGGGGGCGTTTTTATCGGTCCCTATGGGGTCCGACAATCCGGCCGCATTCCGCGCCTCCTCCGCAAGCCTGTGCCAGAACGCCCGCGTGTGCTCCCCCCCCTCCGATGGTGAGTCCACTCACTGAGGGGGATCCAGCGTTCGCGCCTCCGCGCGTCCGCCCGGGTCAAGCACCTCCGCGGTTTGAGTCGCCGCGTCCACGCCCAACTGCGGCACGGCTAGTAAACAAGTTCGAGCGGCTTTCCAGGTTTCTTGCTCTTGTCGAGCTTTTTGCAGAGCCTGGACAACTCTGCCCAACGATTTTAGGGCTTTCCCTGAGCCCAAGGACATAGTGTCCTCCGCCAGGGCTTTTGTACAATTATCCCGCACGTCCGAATGTAGGACGTCCACGGGGCTTTCAATAGCCCCAAGCTTAATCAATCTCGACAATGCGAGAGTTAAATCCCTAAGTTTACATTCTATACCCCCTTGTGCATGCATCTCTGTTACGACCTTCGCTATGGCTTCCATTGTCCACGCAGGTCCAAAGGCGTCCCCTCCGCTGCGGTCAGACCTGCTGCCGCAGCCGCCGTCCTCTTTCCAGGAGAATCCCCGTTCGCCGGGCGCAAGCCGCTTTCCCGGTTTTCCGGCACCAAAATGTTGCTTTCTAGATCAAGGCAGGCGACCTGGTTCTGAGGTACAGCTCGACAGCCCACTCTCCAAGGCCGTTCGGGCCAATGACATACGCAGACACCAATGTGGTGGACGGTCAAATGGCGTTTATTACTTCTTCTCATGGGGTCTTATAGTCTTAGGGGTCTCTACGTAAAAAAGGGGTTTGTCTTTCTTATCTATGGTTAGTAGGGAATGGAAAAGTACTGGGTAAGGAGTGCTGACTTCAGTGGGGCAACATTCCTATTGTTAGTGGGGCCACATTCCTATGTTAGTTTCTTATCTATGAGTAACTGAGGGTCTTATCTACGGGAAACAGAGGGTCCTGGCTTTCCGTGACATCGCGACAATCTTCCGCAGCGCCTCTTCCCTAGCTACCACAAGGAGTTTAAATGGTTCTCAGTAATTGACCTTAAAGATGCCTTCTTCTGCATCCCACTGGCAGTAGAGAGTAGGAAATATTTTGCCTTCGAGTGGGAGAGTCCTGATTTTGGGAGAAAGAAGCAGCTTACGTGGACCAGAATCCCACAGGGATTTAAAAACTCCCCTACTATTTTTGGAAACCAACTGGCCAAGGAGCTGGAGGAATGGAAGATAACCCAGGTAACAATATCCCCATCCTTGTATGTAGTCCTGCAGTACGTGGACGACATCTTTCTGGCTACTAAGGAAAGGGAAATGTGCGTGGAATTAACAATTAAATTACTCAACATGCTTGGCCAAGCAGGGTATCGGGTTTCTAAGGAAAAAGCTCAATTGGTCAAAAATAGCGTTATTTACCTCGGTTGTGAGATCACACAAGGGCAGAGACGTTTGGGAGTAAACCGAATAGAGGCAATATGTGCTATTCCTTTGCCTCGTAACCATCAGGAATTGAGATCTTTTCTAGGAATGGTGGGATGGTGTCGACTGTGGATCATGAATTTCGGTCTCCTAGCCAAGCCACTTTATGAGGCCTTGAAGCAGCATCGGTTGGAGTGGACGACACAGCAAAAGAAGGCCTTCCAGGAATTGAAGCAGGCACTAAAGGAGGCCCCAGCCCTAGGACTCCCTGACGTGACCAAGGAATTCCAGTTGTACGTGAATGAGAGGCAAAAACTGGCATTGGGGGTCCTCACCCAGAAGGTGGGATCCTGGAAGAGGCCAGTGGGATACTTTTCTAAACAACTGGATTCGGTAAGTTCCGGGTGGCCCTCGTGTTTATGAGCCGTGGCAGCAACAATAATTCTTATTCAAGAGGCCCGGAAATTGACTTTGGGGGCAAAAATGAAAGTGTTTGTTCCCCATATGGTCATGGCCGTTTCGGAGCAAAAGGGGGGTCACTGGCTATCATCCAGTCGAATGTTGCAATACCAGGCCATCCTGAGAGAACAGGATGATATTGGAATAAGGACTACTAATCATGTTAATCCAGCAGAGTTTTTACGCAGTGACCAGGAAGCTGGGGGACTGGTGCATGATTGCGTAGAGGTAATTGAACAAGTATATGCCAGCAGACCCGACCTAAAGGATGAACCATTGGAAGAACCTGAATGGGAACTATACACTGATGGATCCAGTTTTGTCGAGAATGGGACTCGCTATGCCGGGTATGCAGTGGTAACATTGGATCGGGTAATAGAGGCAAAGGCTTTGTTACCTGGAACTTCGGCCCAGAAGGCAGAGGTGATTGGACTCACCAGAGCCCTGTATTTGGGCAAGGAGAAAAGGGTTAATATCTGGACAGATTCTAAATATGCCTTTGGTGTGGTTCATGTACATGGGGCGTTATGGAAGGAAAGGGGGCTTTTGAATTCTCAGGGAACCAACATCAAGCACCGGGAAGAAGTGCTACAGCTACTGGATGCGGTACACAGTCCCAAAGCAGTTGCAGTAATGCATGGGACATCAGACTGCGGAAGGAGACGTTTACAGAGGAAATCGATTTGCTGATGTTACAGCTCGGCAAGTGGCACGGGAAGTATGGACTCAAATGGCATTGGTACCGGTAAGAACAAATCCGGCTACCCCATACCTGAATCAGGAGCCCAAATATTCAATAGAAGATGGAAAACTAATAAACTTGAAGAATCAACTTGGGTGGTACGTTACACCAATGGGACAAATAGTGGTACCTACCCGCATAATGAAATTTATTTTGGAATCAGAACATAATAAATGTCATTGGGGGGCAGAAGTATTGGTAAAATTTTTGAAGAATGAGATAATCTCTAATCAGATGTTAACAATGGCAAAAAGAGTTAATGCAATGTGCCCAGTATGTTTGAAAAATAATCCAGTAGTTAGGAGACAAATACAAATGAGAAAGTTGCAAGTCGGGCCACAACCAGGAGATTACTGGCAAGTTGATTTTTCTGAATTGCCTAGGGCACAGAGATACAGATACTTGTTAGTGTACGTATGTACGTTCTCAGGGTGGCCGGAAGCTTTTCCATGTAGAACTAATCAGGCTAAGGAGGTGGTAAAAACCTTGTTAAAAGAAATAATACCAAGATTTGGAGTACCTTTAGGATTGTCATCAGATAGGGGTCCACATTTTATAGCCGGGGTAGTGCAGGAATTAGCACGAATGTTAGATATAACCTGGAATTTGCATACCCCCTGGAGACCTCAGTCTAGTGGGCAGGTGGAAAGGATGAATCAAACCCTGAAAGGACAAATCAAAAAGATTTGCCAGGAAGCTAAACTGCACTGGCCTCAAGCTTTGCCTTTGGCCCTACTCAGGATTCGAATTAAACCAAGGGAAAAGGTAGGCGTAAGTCCATATGAGATATTATATGGCAAACCATATCATGCAACTATATTAAAAGGGGATGTACATGTGAGTGGGGACCAGGCGATTGCAGAGTATGTTATGTCACTTAATAAGATCTTGAATTCTTTAAGAAATTCGTTACAGTGGAATAGACCGCTCACGCTGGAGAATTCTGTCCACGACATCCAGCCTGGGGACCAGGTGTACGTCAAGAAGTGGATCACGGATCCGCTACGGGAATCATGGAGCGGACCCCACCAGGTGATGATGACGACCTACACGGCGGTGAAGGTCCAGGAGATAGATGCTTGGATCCATTACACCAGAGTAAAGAAGGCACCGTTCCAGTGAGAAACCCAGATAGTGTCTCCAACCCGGATGATCTTCCGTGCAAAGCCGCCTTCTTAATTATATTACTGCTAGTGATCATGAGACTATTACCCGTTCAAGGGTCTACTCTTGTACAGGTTGAAGAAACAAAGGTTACAGTCATAGAAGAGATGGATGTTCAATTAACTTGTGTTATCTTTGACAGCCAGAAAGTTGAGGCCGGTGAAGTTATTGCAATATGGCAACGGGGGGCTGAAAGAAGCAGAGGCAAGATAGGAGTCGGTTGGGATCAGGATAAACAACAAGGAAACACGGTACTGAATCTTACCAAGGTAACCACAAACGATACGAGAAAATATACATGTTTGGTCAAAATACGGGATAGTTTTGATTACAAAAGAGTGAGTATGAGGGTTTTGCCATGGACAGGGGATCGTGCTGAAAACATAAAAGTTAATCCAGTATCAATGGCAGTGGACATGTGGGATGGGCCACCTCTCAGAATAAATTGTTCCTTCCTAGTAAGATCAAGATATCAAAGGAACCTTTGGGTCAAATGGTAGAAGCAAAATAGGGAACTGACCTGGGACAGAATAGAACACGGGACCAATTGGTGGAGAAAGGAAGGCAAAGGTTGTGGGTGGTCGAGTGTCACTAATCCTAGAATAGGAAATGCATGGTGGAGGCATGACAGAATGATGTTATCCTTACAGAGACACTGTAGGAGTAGACGGGAGGTTAATGATACAATAGAACGAAATACTGAGCAGGAAAATTTAGTGGTAGGATTAATCAGAGATTTTGGGATCATGCAGAATGTGACTAAAATAACAGCTTGCCTGCCATTGCCACAGGCTGCAGGTGAACCAATTCCCTGGGGAATAATACCAGTAACCAAAATGCCTGAAACATTCAAGAATGTTTCATGGTCCTGCCAGTCAGTTCCCAAACCAGTAGATGTATGGAGGGATTTGTGTATGACCACTCGGGCTATGACTAGAGAGGAATGTGAAAAGAAATCCAATCATTATGGTTGGATTCAAAATACCAGGAGGTGTTTAATTGCAACCCCAATAGATGAGCCATGCAATACAGTACGAATAAGAACGAAATCCCAACAAAATGAGATGAGTTGTCAGAATGTCACACAGAATTTTGACACCTGGAATAGTTGGAAGACATTGTGGGGACCTAGTGTTTTGGAACACTATAATTACCTTGGGGAAGTACAATGGTGCATCCAATGGTCAGGAGTAAAGAATCAGTCACATTATAGGGCCCTTATCACGTCTACATCTTCCCGAGAGTTCAGACCGCAGAAAGAGGATTGGAATTGTACTGAGGTTTTTACATGTGATACACCGGAAGACCGAATCGGATTGGTACCGGTGAAAATGGCATTAAAGTGGGGATGCGAGTGTAGGGGGTATGATCACACGGTTAGCAGAGAGTCCATGGATGGGCCTATAGATTGCAGATATACTACTGTGCATAGCCCTGGAAATCTAGTCTGGGTGTTGGGACACGGACAGTGGACCACACATTTACGTCTAGATGGATCAGTAACACAAATCACCCTAGGGGTTCCCACATTGTGTCCATACTGGAAACAGAATAGATTGATCCAACGGAGAGGACTCAGAAAGAGGGAAGAATCCCTAGAGGAGCAGTGGCATGAACCTGGCTCAGGAGTGCAATTTGGATGGATATTGGAGTCATTATTCCCTCCGGTAGCGACATATCGAAACAGGGAAATGCTCAACAATTTGTTAGGACAGACAGAAAGGTTGGCAGCAGTTACTAAGAAGGGATTTAAGGATCTAAATTTGCAATTGCAAGCTACATCAAGAATGACCCTACAAAACAGAATGGCATTGGATTTGCTACTGTTAAAGGAACATGGAGTTTGTGGTTACCTGAGTAGGAGAATAGATCATTGCTGTGTACACATTCCAAATGTTACACTTGAAGTTGAGAAAGATATTTCTCAACTGGCAGAAGTGGAAACAAAAACCAAGGAAATTGAAAGGGAAGCACAGCATAATTGGATAGGAGCAGTATTTGATTCTTTGGGGCTTCACCTGTCTGGCTGGATTACGTCTGCTATACAGTATGTACTAATGTTTTTAGTATTTCTAGTGACTATATGGATTGTATATAGATGCCTCTTAGGTGTGATCGAAAAGGAAAGGAGGCGATCTCTCCGGTTGCTGAAGGCGATGACCCGTGGGCGGCAGAATGAAGAACATTCCCCACCTCGTTATGAAGATGTTACTGTCAATACTGTTGATTGAGCATCCTTGCAGCAGGACTGAAGGATGCTCAAAAGGGGGGAAATGTTGGAAAAGAAATGAAATTTAGCAAAATATTTAATTATAGTGAGTTGTGTGTGAACTGGTTTGTTAAAAAGCAGTTTTGTAGCCGTTGAAAAGTGTGTTGAGTTTTGTGTGTAACCTAGCAGGTAGTCTTAGGGATTTAATAAATAATTAAACTAGTGCAAGAAAGTAAGAATGCTAACCTGTCTAGAGGCAGCATACAATGCTCTTAGAATAAGATAAGCAGAGGATTAATGATCTTGTTTGTGAACCAAGGAATGTATCACAAGGGGTCTGTGACCAGGCAAGGGGAACGGGGAACTGTTCCTTGGAGGCTAGGCAAGGGGAACGGGGAAACTGTTCCTTGGAGACTTTGTTGTGAATCGCATGTATAAGAGGGAAGCACCCATACGTGAATTTGGGGGCTCGGACTTTAGGGACGTGAGTCCCCCAGTTCCCCGGGCCCTTAATAAAGCACCCACAAAACTTATCCGAGTTTTGTGTCATTTATCAATCGGGCAACAATAGCTAGTTAAAAAGTATGTTATAACCTAAAACTATATTTACCATACCACTTTAAAAAAAGATTAATACAGTAATACTGATTAATAAAATATAACACATATAATATTCCTGCAAAGAGCCAATCAAAAGAGCTTGCATCCATAGCACACAAGCGCAAGCAGCTGCTGAGCTGCTCACTTGGTCTCGCACTCCTGTGACTTTATGCCAACAGGAAAGCAGGGAAGCCTACACGCCTCAGCGCCCCGGCCCCCCTTCCCAGCACACCAGCGCAAGCAACCACTGAGCTGCCCACATGGTCCCCCACACTCGCATGGCTCCGTGCCTGTGGACACTGCAGAGAAGTTTCTGCAGCCTGGCACCCCCGGGTCAGCCCTGCCAGCTCCTGGCACCCCAGAGTCGCCACTGTTATAAACAAAAATCTGCCAATTTTTTTGTAAGAAAAAGGTTACCACTGTTGCTGCTTGGGTGCTGCTTGTGTGTTATGGTAATTATGGGTCGTTGTCGTTAATAGTTGTTTTTGTATCAGTAAAAGCCTAGCTGGGGCCGAGTTAATGGCTCTTCTCTGGGACAGTGAAGGGTGGGGACCTCCCCAAACAGTGAGGAGAAGAGACTTAGGAGGGGGGGAGACATGCAAAATAAACCCAAGACCGGCATGCCATGAGAAGCTACTGCTCCGAGCTTGCTAAAAAAGAAACATTTGTGAGTAAAGCCATTGCTGTTTGAAGTATATCTGCTGTTGGAGAATAGAGAGCAAACTTACCAGACAATCAACACAGATGAAACCTGCCCACATGTTGTTCCTTTAGCTTATTTTTATAACTTGTATTAGCACACCTGAGTTTTGTTTGAGCCTTGTAGCAGCATAGAATCCTTTTTGTATGTCGTATAGCATATCCTATAAATAGTGATAGCCTTTTCAGTTTGTCTCCCTAGCTTTGATCCCTTGTAAGGAAAAAAAAACCTTGCTAGTTAATAATACTGCTTGTAATGTAATAGTTGTTAAAATTGCCTATTCTTGTATTGCAAGGAGTGTGACGCAGTTAGCCCCTAGAACTTTGCTTGTTCCAAAAGAAAACGGGGGAAATGTTGGGAATTTAGCTGACTAGAGACTGGAAAAGTACAAGGCCGTGGCTAATTCCAAGTCCTGCACCTGCAAGATAGCGTGTCCTTGGGCCTCGCTGGGTATGATAACAAGTAGACAGAGATGTGGGAAATAGGGAATGTAGACCCAAGAGAATGAGGAAGAGTTGATGGTATAGTTTAACCAATAGATCGCTTGGCTTATGGAATATTCATGAGCTTATTACTTGCTGTATAAGTGTCTGATGCTCTCTTCAATAAACGGAACTTGCTTATTACTCATATATTGAGTGTCCGAGTCTCCCCTCACCGACAAATGGCTCATCCCCGACAAAGGCCTCATTCTGCAACACAGTACGGCCCATCTTCAGATGCCAAACTACTAGTTTGAGGGATATCTGGGTTACCCTGAACTTTCTGCACATCAGCAGGTGTGTCTGGTGATAGCTGTTTACTGGGAAAGGAGGCATTTGTGTCCCAACTAGGAGGAGGTAAAGGGACAGCAATAGGAGGGGGAGAAGAGCCTGAGTGGATATTAAGTGGAGCTGGAGAAGGGGTGGAGAATGCAGCAGGTGGAGGAGGCACTTGTGGTGATGCAGAAGGAACTGGAAGAGCTGAAGGCGGTGGTGAGGGAGTGGTTACTGGGGGAGATACTGGGTTTATCATAGGGGAAGCTGAAGAGGTAGAAGGAGGAATTTGAGGAGGCGGTAATGAGATGGCAGCCGGGGGAAGAACCGGACCTGCCATTTGAGGTGCTTGTGGAAGAGGATTATAAGGTGGAGGGGCAGAAGGAGGCAAATAATCCAGGGGGTCCCATCTTTTACTAATTCCATCATCCCCTCCTTCATTCCCCTCTTTCTTCTTCTGTACCTTACAAATTCACACCCCTTCATCCCCAATAGCGTTCTTTAACCAGCAAGCTACATACAATAATTGCTCAGGATCGGTATCTCCTCAAGCTGTTAAATAATCATTTAGTTGTTGGCACATCCACTTGTCTTTTGTCCCACACCAAGGCCATCCTCCTTGCACCTCTAATTCTGGCCAGACTTTTACACAGTAGTGGATCATCTTCACTTTATCTAATCCCTCCGTGGCCTCTATAGAATCCCATTTCTCTACCAGTTCCCCTAAGGGGCTATTGGGAGGTATATTCCTCAGTCTCTTGCCGGTCTTTTTACTATTACACCCTCCCGTTTTTCAGATCTCAACAGTAAAAAATCCCAAAGGTGCCTCTACTGAGAGGTAATTTCAAGAAAAATTTCCGCCTGATGCTCAGGACTTTATACTGAAACAACTGCCCGATCTCCTGATTGCCTAACTTTCCGAACGTCAGGTCTTACATCTATCAGGACTTGAACACATGAAACCTCAGCGTAAGAAGCCGGGTCGTGCCTGACTCCCCTCTGTCAGGGAAAACAACTGCTTGATTTCTAGTTTGCCTAACCTGTCAATTTTTAGGCTTCACCGTATCAGGACTTAAAAACAAACCGCAGCCTCCTTCGCTGGGATTTGTGCCTGACCCCTTCGTCGGGACTTACTTTGCCTGCAGGGCTTGTGAGCTTGCCCGAATCCTTCTAGGGACTTACAATTTGCCTGACTTCCCTCTGTCAGGACTTTTGGGGGTGCGTGCCCCTCATACAACTATTCCCTCCACACGCCCGGAGCGGGGCCCCTCTTTCCCCCTATAGGAGACGACTCACTCACACTAATTCCACACGCTTCTTCTTGTTCCCGGCTGGCTCCTTCGCAGGGGTCCGGAAACACGGTACTAAGGGGACCGCTCTCAGGTCGAGAGTCCGGCTGCCGGCCTCGTCTCACTCACACACACATGCGCTCGTCTCCCACTCCTGCCACCGGATTTCTCACCAGTCCGGTGCTCCAGTGCTCCTCTGTGTCGCTGGTCGTGAGCTGATCTCTCTGGTCCTGATAGCCATCTGTCCTGGAGGTCCAAGATGGCCAGTCCTGGTATCCTCTTCCAGCGTGGCTATCCTGGACGAGCTCCCCAGCTGAAATAAACAGGGCAGGAGACTTTTTCTCCTTTTAATGCCTTTATTAAAAGTGATCAGCTCAGGATTGGGCAGCTCGACAGGTCTGCAGTCTCCCGTTGTCTCTCCCAGGGCGACGAGGAGGAGGAGGATATGCGCAGCTTTGTCCACTAGGGGCAGAGCTGGGGGGTCCAGTCCTCGTGGGAGCCTTTAGAGCGTGGTGACCCCTTAGATGTTGTTGTTCGCAGCCTCGCCCTGTCCGCTCCCGGTTTCGGGACGACTCCCGTGCTCAGGGTGAGGGGCTAGAAAGGTTTTCAGTGTCTCTGCAGGTCCAGCACTCTGCTCCTCACGTCCAGTCATCTTTCTAACTTCTCTCAACTCTTAGCTGTCTCATTGTTTGGGGGTCTTTTTTAGGAAGCTCGAAGCAGTAGCTTCTCATGGCATGCCAGTCTTGGGGTCATTTTGCATGTCTCCGCCCCCCAAGTCTCGTCTCCTCACTGTTTGGGGAGGTCCCCACCCTTCACTGTCCCAGAGAAGAGCCATTAACTTGGCCCCAGCTAGGGCTTTTACTGATACAAAAACAACTATTAACGACATCGACCCGTAATTACCATAACACACAAGCAGCACCCCAGCAGCAACAGTGGTAACCTTTTTCTCACAAAAAAAATTGGCAGATTTTTGTTTATAACACTGAACACCTTCGTAGTCCCTCTCACCCTGAGCACGGGAGTCATCCCGAAACCGGGAGCGGACAGGGCGAAGCTGCGAACAACAACATCTGAAGTGGTCACCACGCCCTAAAGGCTCCCACGAGGACTGGACCCCCAGCTCTGCCCCTAGTGGACAAAGCTGTGCATATCCTCCTCCTCCTCGTTGCCCTGGGAGAGACGACAGGAGACTGCAGACCCGTCGAGCTGCCCAATCCTGAGCTGATCACTTTTAATAAAGGCATTAAAAGGAGAAAAAGTCTCCTGCCGTGTTTATTTCAGCCACGAGCAGCCTCATAGAGGCAGGCTCACGGCACTGGGGCCCCACTAAGAGGCACTGATTGGCGGTCATGCTACACGCAATCGTGCCCCGTGTCCCCAAGCTGCTGCTCCGTCCTTGCTGAGCTGGCGGCACTGGGACAGCAGAGCTGGGCTTCAGCGCCCCAGACCTACATGCCAGCGGGTGTTACAGGGGAGGTACTGTGTTTTCGCGCCCTCCCCCCCATCCTCCCTCCCCTGTGTCCACTCGGCTTTATGCTGGTGGGTCGTGGAGGAGCCCCGCACAACCAGGAGTTCCGGACCCTCAGTGGCTTTTTTTTAAGTAAGTTCTGTAAAGCTTAAGTGTTGTTAAATTTCAGTGATGTTAGGTTTAAATTCTATCACTTTGAAGTTCTGTTACATTTAAGTTTTGTTAAGTTCTATTTAAATCAATTTCTGTACAGTTTCAGTAATGTTAACTTTAAGTTTTGTTAGGTGCACTTTCTATTACATTTAAGTGACGTTAAGTTTCAGTGAAGTTGTGTTGGAATCTGCTTGTTTAAATTACAAGGTACAATTCTTTTGATAGATGAGATGGAACCACCTGAAATAATTATGATGATGAATTTGGTAAACAACTGTTTAAGACTATACAAAAATAAGTTGTGTAAAATATGTGAAGATGTGGTTTATTAGATCCCTAATTTCATCAAATATTCTATGGGTACACACGTTCTGCATTGGTAAATTACCATAATTGTTTATAACAATCTTTGCTGTTTTATCTACCATAGGTAGCACAGAAGAATGAGTAACAATTCCAAATTATGACTGTTATTAATTGTAGGCTGTTTAGTGCTTTCTTTCTTGCTTTTATTTTGCTTTATTGTCATATATGCATGGATGTTTGGAAAAATACCATCTCGACTTCTTAGGACAGTTACTGATGCTGTATTAATGGTTCTGAATATGTTGTTACTGCCAGAGTGAATTCACTGACTTTTTATAACAGGCATTATCCATAAGATATTATTTGAAGTTACACATTCAAATTCATGGTACCATTGACTACTTAGCTAAGGATGAGTGACAAAGCTAAGGATAATTGACAAAGTTGGCTGCTTTACACCCTTCACATAACATTGTGTAGCTATCTGCAAGACACATATGATTTTAAGAAACTTTCCCAACTGCTCTTAATAGAGGCTTTCTTGAAGGATATGTTAGGGATACCCATCCAGTTAAGGGCTTGGCTCTGGCCAAGCCCTGGTTCTAGCTGGTTGGAAATATGCCAACAGACCTGGGTGTTTCTGTGCTAAAAATGTATCCAGGTCACTTTGACTTGCTGATTTAGGCTTATAACAGCTGGGCCCCCTATAGAGGTAAACTTGAAAACCTTTTCCGGGAATGGTTCTCCAGGTCCTCACTGTGAAACAGGGCTTGCTGGCTGTCACAGACTCTGAGTGATGGTACACTATTTAGGCAGTTGATGATGTATCATTCTAAATCACTATCCTCTGTTTTGTGTGTTAATGGTTACGTGCATTATCATACTTATTTCTGCTCGGTGTGAGTTTAATGCTTTACCACATGTATTTTTTTACTTTTATGTTGCCTTCATGTTCATAGTGAGAGACACTCGTGTTTTTGAAAAAACAAAGAAGGGGGGATATGGCTCCTCAAGAACATTTAGATAATACAATAGTTGCACTAGAAATTTTGAAAGTAGATCATCAGCTTTGATCCCTGGCAGAGTGATACTGCTCTTGTCGGTTTTCTGGTGTTTTTCTTAGCTGATTTAGGTTTTTTTATTCTTGATTTATGCTGGTTTATAGTTGATTTATGCTTGTTGGTTTTCTGTTTCTCCTGCTGGCTGATTTATGTCCGGAGATAGCTCAGGGATGCCACTTGCTCGGTTTCTGCTCTCTTTTCTCGGCTGTTTCAAAGACCTGGAAAGGCCCAGAGTGGCCTTGGCAGCCCGCGCTTCAAAGGACGAGGAGAGACTTCTGATCTTGTTTCGGTCTCAGTGTTTATTAATTGTTTATCTAAAAGATTTTCTTTCAGCCCAACAGAGGTCGTACAGCAAGTCAGCCATGGGCACACTCCCCAGCCTCCGGGGCGGTCACTTATCTTTATACTCGAAGTTACGTGTACAATATTTATAATTTTTCTCCAATACTTTCTACTCTTATTAACCGGTGCACTTCTAGTAAAGACCAATCCCAAAGTGCCACCATCACCACAGAAGATGGAGGCCAAGAAGAAGAAGAAGAAGGACAGGACACGCCCCAATTCCTCCATCTTACTTCTCTAGACCCCCCTGTACAGAAATCCTAAACCCTGTGTATTATACTCTAACTAACTTATCCCTTCACCATTCACCCCAGTGAAATCCTCCCAGTCCTCATACAGATGTTATCTCCTGTGTAGGATCAAAGTCCAGCCACCAGACACTTCTGGCAACATTCCAGGACTCCCGAGCCCCCCAAGGGTGGTCTTGGTTGCTCTGCACCCTCATCCTGAGGTGCTGAGATCCCACATGCTCTGAAGATTTGTGTGAGCGGAACCAATTTTTAAAAGCTTTCACATAAAGATCCCCAACAGAGTGTGCAATGACAAGGCCTAGCTGATTTACTAACCTGGGAAACAAGGTACGTAGGTGTTTTATTGACAATAGGGTTTAAGTGGTTACCTGCTCGTCTGGACGAACATCGATTGCCTCTGAGGAGATTAGGCTCAGTGAGAGGAAAAATGACCTAATCACCATCCAGCCCTCATAGCCAAGTCAGGAGCAAGGGTAGGACTGCCAGGATATGGCTGTGTCTGGAAGCTTATGGAGGCAGCCTGCCAACAGACCTTGAGTTCCACTGCACCCACCATCATGTTATTGTGTTCCTGCTGACTGTCTTCAGTTATTCCCTGTTCCATCCTTCCAGAAAGACATTAAGTAATGTCAAAGTCAACATTTCTAGGTAATGGACTCCTTCCTGCCTAAACAGCACAGCCCCTGAGCTCCAGCCACATGATCTTTGGAACAGCAGCCATTTACTTCCACTTCCTGGGGACATTGGTCACTACCTTTTTGTTTTCCTATGCTGCAGGTCTCTTTGTCAGGTTCTTTTTGATGGGTTTTTATTGATTGTGATCTGTATTCCATGTATCTTATCCTGAGTCCAGCAGATGACCAGTAATAGTCTTAATAAGATAATGGCCTTAGAGGTGCAGACTATTTTGGCATCAGGGTCCATGAACCCATTGCACAAAAAACAAATAAAAGGGGAGATGTTGCATATAGGTAAAATGTATAAAATAAAGGCCTTGTAAAATCAAGGCTCAGGCCTGCTACTTTGGCTAAGTAAAAGAGGACTATGGGAAAGTAACTCACCTGAACTGGCAGTAGAAAAACAAGTTATATAACCATTACATGTTCACATTGTGGTTTATGGTGGTTGGTTTAATTACTTTTGTTGTGCTTAAATGGAATGTACCTGATAATGGGCTAATTGCTTAAAAAGGCTTGGTTTTTGCAACAAAGGGCTCTCCTTTGCACCTGCCTGGGGACTCTGCATTGCTCTGCTTTAACATCTGTCCCCCTTGAGTCCTTAATAGCAAGCAGAAAAACCCAAATGCTCCGCCCTGACTCCATAATGACCTAGGAAGGGGTGGGGTTATAGGAACAATGCCTCTTTGTTGTCCCTATCCTGGAAAACAGGAATAAAAAAAACTTCCAGCTGACCCTGCATTGGACTGCAGATTTTGAAGATAAGGCAGAGAACTTCCCAGTCCTTCCTCATCACATAGCTTCCTGCTGCTATCTGCCTTTACCATATTTCTCCACAGTGCCCTTCGATCAATCCTTTCCCAAACCAACACCATATTTCTCTCTGTGAGCATGGGTTGCAAAGACCCTTTCTCAGCACGTCTAACTAGTCCGTCTGAGAGTCCACCTTCCCCATATTGCCTGCTCTGGGTGTCCATGTCCTTTTAACTATCTCTAGGAGAATGTGCAAATAATTTCAGCATTCTCCTAAAGGACCCTTTGGGAGTATTTTGGGATCATCATCCCTATAGCTGAGACCCTTTTCTTTGACTTTTCTTTGTTGCCCACCATAAGCATCCTGCAACGTGTTACTCCCTGAAGTTGTACTAACTGGTGAGATTTGCTGAGACCCTTCCCGACTGTCTCTTAGTGCCCCTCTGGACATCCATGTCCAGTGGTTCTTTTCTATGGACTCTTTACAGACCTCCCCCCTCCCCCCATCGCTGTTAAGTAAGAAATGACACAGACTCATCAGAAGGCTGATTGGCATAATGCACCGTATATTTGGAACTGCTCCTTTTTATAAGCTGTTCCAATCTAGGTAGATTTGATTGGTCATTTAATTAACACATTTCACCTGACTGGCTAATTAACAAGATGCCCTTTTCATTACAGCGACCCGATGAGGTCGCTGGGGTGAGAGAGAAGGACGAGAATCTTGTTTGATGATCAGAAGGCTGGATTTATTGATATATGATATATAATGCATTATGACTATCCTAATAGGAATAAAGAGAGAAGTTGCAGAGGCTGCTAAGCTAAGAATAGAATAGAATAGAATAGAATAGAATAGAATAGAATAGAATAGAATGAATAACAAAGTTCTTTATCCAGGGAATCTTTCCCCGAGCTTGCTCCTGTGATTGGTCCTTAACTAAATACATGAAACACGAACCAATCACAGGTGCATCCTATTGCATTCCACAGCAACTGATAACAATTGTTTACATTCTTCTTCTGGGGCCTTTGCTTCCCAGAAGATGCACAAATCTGAAAGAAAAGATTTCTGTGAAAAAATGTCTGCGACATCTCACCTTTCTAAATTGTATAAATTAAAAAGAAAAATGCTGATGTGAAATGAACAGGACATTTCTTCACCTGTAAAATATACAATACTAACCAATCACTAAAACAATCCTACAATCTAAGAAAATGCAAAAAACAATGCAAAGAAAATTCAAGTCCAAGCAGCTGAGTTTCAGTAACAGTCCATGAGCTGAAGTAGTTTCTTTTGGACATCTGAGAGTCCTTTTTGGTCCTGAAAACAGACTTGCTGCAAAAGAGTCCCATCAATAGTTATCAAAAAACCATTGACAGTCTTACAACAATTTCAAACAATTTCAAACAATTTGAACAACTTTGGAATGTCCTTTTCTGGCCCTTCAATGCTTCAGTGCTTCAGAGCTGCTGCCCGCTATTTTCAATCTTTTTTATTTAATTTTAAATTTTTTTTTTGATTGAAAAGGAAAAGAGCAGCAGCCGAACAGAGCAGTGCCAGAGAAGGAAAGGCCCTGGGGGCCTTGGCCCATGATGGACCAGGAACCCCAAAACTGGCCCACAAAGGGGGGCCAGGACCAGTAGGAGAAACCACAACTCCCAGAAACACCAAGAGGCCAAGTGCTGGCCCTGGCCCAGGAACTTCCTGAGCCCAATGGCCCAGGCCAAACCCATGGAGCAGGCTCTGCATTCCCACAGGCCTGCACCCTGCTGCCAGTACAATGGCAGCACGGGTGGTGACACGCTTCCTTTCCCCAAAACCACTGAGGCATGCCAGCAGCAGGGAAATAGAAGCCTTCCCCAAAAATCCCATCTGGGGTCTGGAGATGTTTGTTCCCCACAGCAAACCAGCTATGGTCTCCTCCATCTGTGCCCTCTTCCTCTGCAATGCAAACACAGCAGGTGTATCTTCCATCCGCCCCATGGCATCATCCCCACCCCCTCCGGGCTGGGGACCAGAGGCAGAACTCTCGGGACCCACCTGCCCCATGCCACTAGGGCGCAAGAGAGGCGGCAGAGATGGCAGCCTCCATGGGACAATCCCCGAAAAACCACCCCCCAACCCGCCAAGAATGCTGATCTTAAAAGCAGGGAGACGGGCTGCCCCCACAGTCAGCTGGCGAGCAGTCCCCGCTCCACGGAAGGGGAGGCCAGCCGCCGGGGCGGCTGCTACAGAGCCAACTGGTCCAGGATTGTCCAAGCTCGAACAAGCCGCTGGTTCCAGGGCAGTCTCTGACGCCGACACGGAGGACACAGTGTCCGATAGCGGCAGCACTGCTGGGGCAGCCGGTGCGAGCGGCGGGAAGGCCGGTGGAAGCGGCGGGGGGGCCAAAGGGGCTGGAGAGATCTTCTCCACCGCTGAGCCGGAAGCTGGAGACGCGTCGTCGTCGCTTAGCAACTCAGCAGCCACAAGAAGTGCCGTTTCTGCATTCTCAGACGCAGGCACTGGCAGGGGCGGGGAGTCCTGTGAAGCCGTGGGTGGGACCGCCTGGAGAGGCGGAGACGGGATCATCCGGAGAGGCGGAGCTGGCAGGGGAGGGGAGGCCTCAGAGACCGGTGCTGCCCCCATGTCTGAGCGGGGCGGAGTCCGAGAGGCCGGCTGGGGAAGCACCGCCTCCTCCCATCCCCCCTGCGAGGGAGAAGGGGGGGGAGAGAACCGTCCATCTGCGCAGGCTCCGGAGAAAGAGTAAAAAAAACTTCTTCGTGCGACGAAGTTTCACCCCCCCCGCCGCGAAGCAAGGGGGGCTGGGAAGCAGAATCTCATCCCCCACCAGGTCTTCTCCCTCTGAGGACGGTGGAAACGGAGCCTGCCCATAGCAGTTAGAAATCCATTGAAAAACAGCTGCTCTGCATTTCAGAACTGGGAAGAGCTTTATAAATGCTGGGTTGATAGAAGGAAGGACACATCCCTGGCTCCAGACGAACTGGAAAATGGAGTCCAGGCATTCCCAGACGAAAACATCCAAAGTGTATAAGACATCAGTAAAGAACCCAAAAAGCTTTGCCCATCGAAAGAACTCATAGAGATCTGTTTTTTCCAAAAAAAAATCCATCTTCTCTACACCATTCTTGCCAGAGGGCAATAAGTTTATCCTCTGAAGGAGAAAAATGAACCACGTTCTCCGAGGAGTGTGCCCCCCATATAAACAGCCATAATTTTCTCACGGCTGAACCCTCAGGGATAGAAAAGCGAACAGTACCTTTTGAAAGAGTCCAGCTTGCTCTGGCCAGCTCCGCGGGTATGCTGCTCTTGTCTACCATGTTTCCTGAAGGTTTTCCAGAAGAAGGTTCTCTTTGTGGTCAGCCTTGGCTGTGAACTCTGTCCAAATCAGGATCTTCAGTTCTTCAGCTCCTGGCTTGAATCCACTTCTGTGGTCACTTCAAAGCAACCATCACAAGCTACACATACAGGATTTTTACCCAGTGCAGCAATTTGCTCCTCTGGTCTTATCAAAATAATTTTTGCCCTGACACGAGGGGTCACCAAATATTACAGCGACTCGATGAGGTCGCTGGGGTGAGAGAGAAGGACGAGAATCTTGTTTGATGATCAGAAGGCTGGATTTATTGATATATGATATATAATACATTATGACTATCCTACTAGGAATAAAGAGAGAAGTTGCAGAGGCTGCTAAGCTAAGAATAGAATAGAATAGAATAGAATAGAATAGAATAGAATAGAATAGAATAGAATAGAATAGAATAGAATAGAATGAATAACAAAGTTCTTTATCCAGGGAATCTTTCCCCGAGCTTGCTCCTGTGATTGGTCCTTAACTAAATACATGAAACACGAACCAATCACAGGTGCATCCTATTGCATTCCACAGCAGCTGATAACAATTGTTTACATTCTTCTTCTGGGGCCTTTGCTTCCCAGAAGATGCACAAATCTGAAAGAAAAGATTTCTGTGAAAAAATGTCTGCGACACCTTCTTATAAACAATCTTTGAGAAAAACGTGAAAGCAGAGAGTAGGAAAACAACACCTGCAGGTTGTTTATAATAATAAGCTATCATTGTTTATCTTCAACTCCCTAAAGTCTCTCAGGCCAATTCTGGGAACACTTATCTAGTTTCCTTGCTCTCTGACCAGGCTGTCACACCCACAGGTCCTCCTTTTTGTTTAAAGGAGGAGGTGGTGTTTGTAATCCTCTGCGGGGCCCCTTGCAGAAAGGAGAGCAAACACAGCTCCAGAGGTTCCTTTAGCAGTTGCTAGTTATCAATCAGAACCTAAATCGGACACCGATTTGTAATGGTCTGAGATAGCCAATCTTGTGACTCCCTCTTACAAGAAATGCACTATCAATCTTAAAATCAATTACCTATTCTAATACAATATCAATACTAAGTCTAATATAGTAGCAACTCATTGTTAGTTTGTTCAAAGAACTGACAGTCTTAACTTGTCAACAGTCCTTTTCCAGAAACAAGGAAAGGATAGAATGTTCATTCCCCACTTGTAGAGGGGCCATCTGATTGATGGTTGTCATCTTGATCATCATTCAAAGGTTGCCTGTTGGCCGCATTCTGCTTTTGGTGTCACAAATCAGGGCTGACACACCTTACAGGTACCCATTGTACTCCAGTATATGTGGGAACACATGCATACCCACGGCCCCAAGTGATAAGGTCATATGGGCCTTCCCACTTATTAGGGATTAGATCCTGTATCTGGACCTTTGCTTGAGGCAGGTGCATCTCACCTGAAGAGTGCAATGAGAGAAAATGATTTAGAATGACAGGATTCTCTGAATTCTGTGGCACTGTAAGATTGTATATTGTAGGGGGATACAATATAAGGAAAAAAAAGGTAGTATACAAAGTAATCTTAGCCAATTATTAGAGATTGGGAACAGGCCTGATTTTAACAGGCCACACCTGAAGCCAATAAGAAGAGTTTAAAAGAGTAGATTGGTTGGTTGAGGGGTACTGGAGTCAGTTGGCTACTGTGAGGACAAGGAAGAGTCAGTGTCTGGAGGAGATGCCTACAAGAAACATCAAGGAGGTACAAAACTCTAGCAATATGGAACCCTTGCAATGTAATGACAATAGAACTCGTGCACTATAATGACAACAGTATATAGAGCTTTTTCCAATCAACTGTGCGGGGTTTTCCCAGGCATTCCCTTTTTTGTTTGTCCAGAACACGCTTTAAGGTACAATGAGTGCGTTAAACAATGGCCTGGCCCATTAGAGAGTGCGGCATAACAAGTTTGTGTGACACTCCCCATAAGCACAAAAACTGCAGTGTCTTCTGCAAGACATAGGCAGGGCCATTATCAGTTTTCAAAGAAGAAGGTATTCCCAAGACTGCAAAAGTGATCCTCCAAGGGGCAATCACGTTGCAACCTTTTACTTCAATGTGAGCAGATGCCCACATAGCAGAGGAGAAGGTGTCAATAGACACGTGCACATACTTAAGTTGTCCAAATTCAGTGATGTAACATCTGTTTGCCAAAGCTGCAAGGCTTTTAGGCCACCGGAGTTCAGCCCTGCTGGTAAAGGTGCAGCAAGTCCATGACAGTCAGCGCAAGAACTGACAATGTCATGATCCTCAGCAGGCATCAAGTGCAATTTTTTCTGCAGTGTATGTGCACTTTGATGGAAAAAATCATGTGATGCTTTGGCTTGTGCAGTCTTGTCAATCTGAGGCCCTACCCATGCAGGGTTAGCCAAACTGTCAGCCCCTGAATTACCTTCTGTTATGAAATCTGGCAACTTGGTGTGACTCTGAATGTGCAAGATGTAATACAAATGAACTCAGGCCTGAATTGCACTCCACAAGGTTCTCAATAACTGAAACAAAACTGCGTTATTGACTTCCTTCAGAAGTGAACAATCCAAACACTTGGTTATGTCTGTAACATAAGCAGAATCGGTGACCAAGTTCAGAGGCACCTGAGAAAATTTCTGAAATGCCATGGCAATGGCCTCTAACTCAACCAGTTGGACTGAGTCTGACTCATGGTGCTCCAACATTTGCCATCCAGATTCATCCTTCCAGGTAACAATGGCTTTCCCTGTTTTCCTGGAACCGTCAGTGAAGACGGTGGGTCCTTGCACTGGCACCTGGCTGCTTTTTGGCCACAATGACAGATTGGTTGTTTTTGCCAACTGCAATAACTTGTGACTGGGCATATAATAGGCAATCTGCCCTGAAAAGTTTTGCAGTGCACTTTACAAAGGAGCACTGTTAGCAAAGCTCGATTCAAAGTCTACCCGTTTGACTGGAGGAATGATTGTTGTGGTATCAGCTGCCATTCATTGCAAACACGGTTGATGGCATTTGATTATCAAATGAGCGATCAGTTCAAATAATGTGGGTGCTGTCTTTTTTGGCTGATGGGGCAAGAAGACCCATTTCAAATTGCGCAAGGGATCAGACCATTTGTCACTCCATTGGCCAATGATACCTGTAGGATAAAAATCTGGATTGGTAATGAAGACAGTGATATCAATGGAAAGATCCACTCAATGAACCTGATGTCCTGGGGACACATGACTGAAAAAGCACTAGTTGAGCATTCCGAGTCCCTGTCGGAGTAGTGATGGGGGGGGGGGGGGTGGGCATGGAAACCATAGCACAAATTTGACCCAGAAAGCCAGAGTCAATGACACCTGGGTGAACAAAGATTCCTTGGTGGATGACACTAGATCTTCCCACAACCAGCGCGTTCAGTCCTTGTCCCAATGGTCAAAACACATCTAAAGGAACCTTATGTTCACAACAGGATTCTAAGATGACTGTGGTTGTGGTATGTGCATCCACCCTCGTGGAGCCGTGGGTGCTGCCCTTGAACTGACTGAGCAGGCCTGTGCCGGTGCCATGCCCTGAGGAATCACTTGTGTCAGAGCGCAGTTCCCCTGTGTGCTCATCCTCCCATTTCCCAGACCTGCCAAAGGTTGGCCATTGGCATGATATTTAGACTTACATTGGTTTGCATAATGACCTGCCCTTAAGCACCTAGACCACAAGAAATTGGCATTTGGTCCTGTTAGCCTGTGTGTTCTCTGCTTTTTCTTGCCCTTATTTTTGCCTTTTTTCTGTCATTCACCCCCTGAGGATTTCTGGCCTGGATGTAAAGCAACTGTCAGAGCAGACACTTTGTGGTCTACAGCCCCTAGTTTGGCACATGCATAGACCATGTCTGTTAGCATTGGATTGCTTGGAAGAGCATCTATGATCTCTGACAATCACTATTTGCATTGTTCCGAGCTAACTGCTTGCATAAAACCTGCCTCAAGATATCATCCTCAACCTGTTTCTCCAGGGCTGCTGCAAGTTTCTCAACAAATGGCAGAAAGGGTTCATCTGCCCCTTGAGTTATTGTTGCATATCATGGCTTGGGAGAGGCCATTTCTATAGTTCTTAGCAATGCATTAAACCCTACCCTTATGACTCTGCTCAAGAACGGCAGGATGGGTCCCAGGTAGCCTGAAGATCAGGATTGGAAAAGACCTGTTGTCTGAGGAGACCGTCTACTCCAATGTAAAACCTAGGATCTTCCTGAGACAATTGCCTGTTGTCTGCTGCAATCCTTTCTGCAACCTGCCTCCAGTTGCCCAGAAAAACCCTAAATTTCACAGGCTGGAACAATATTTGAATTATATGTTTAATATCAAATGGAGCAAGAGGGTCTGTGTTTAGCACTCTGAGAACTTGCATAACTTGTGCAGAGCCAAGGCCATATTTTGCAACCTTATCTTGCAAATCTTGGACCACCTGTCAGGTAATCACATCATGCCTGTCAGATGGTCCTGTATTTGGGACAGCTTTATACATGGGAAAAGCTTGAATCACTCTTTGTGGTGGAACATTGTCTTCCTGAACCACCTGTGTCTCCTCCACAGATGCTGGATTAATTGCTTGACTGACATCTGTGGCCCCTTCCCCTGGATCTGGTGTGGGGCCAATTTCACAGCGTGGCATTCCCACCCTTTCTAACAGGTTCCAATCCCCAGTCTCTAAAGCTCGAATCTTAACTGCTTCCCAAAATCAGCGAGGGTTCTTGGGATGCACTGACACCCGACAGGGGGGCAAAGTTCAGAGATTACTCATGGACAATGACACCGCCTGTCTGGTGACGACATTCTGCCACCAGGGAACACCGCTGTCGCTGTCACCATCCAGGGATGGGGAGGACAGCCTCTGGGCAGCAGGAGGTGGTGGGTTGGCCGAAGGCTCTGAAGTCAAGGGACCGACTGTGGACTGTGAAGCCAAGGGGCTGGTTACAAGCCCTGCTGTGGGGGGGCCGGCCGATGGCGGTGCTGGGGCTGGGGGCCCAGCCACGGGTGCCACGGCTGGCAGCACAGGGGCACGTGGCTGCGGACGGCGGCACTGCTGGAGCTGATGTGGGGGCTACAGGCGTGGCCGCCACTGGCGCAGGCTGCAATGGTAAAACTGAAAAAGAAATTAGGTCCACCAAGTCAGACGCCACACAGAGAGTAGGAGGAGGCAGTTGTTCCACAACTAAAGGTAGGGGGGCTGTCCTAGGGTGACGTTATGATGCTTGTATTGCCATTCATGTGTTCTGTTAATGTTAGATATTATGTTCTGTACCTTTAGGACTGGCTCTGAAGAGTGAAAATTTTGTTTTGGTTTTTCTTATCAGCCTGGCGGGACACAGGGACTGCTGCGTTTGCTTTTGCTGCTTTTGCTTTTTGCTTTGCTCGCTCTCGCTTCTTCCTTGCTTTGCTTCTGCTTGCTTTTTGCTTTTTGCTTCTGCTCTTTAGCTAAACAGTCCACATTTCTTCCTGGACTGTTTCCCCTCTCCTTTTTTTCCACCATCTGGAACCTGCTCCGGACTGGGACCTGGGAACACTGAGAGTTTACACCTTGTGGCTGCAGCAGCTGCCCCAGCGCCGGAGGGACTGAGAACAGAGCGATCACTCCCAAGAGAGACTTTCTGAATTTGTCATCTTTTTCCAGAGTGGTGTCATCCGGTATTGTTCATTTTGTGTGCTGGGGGTTGCTGTGCCTGTGAAATAAACAGGTTCTTTCCACTTCTCTCTGAGAAATTCTTCCTGAACCGGTTGGGGGGAGGGGCCCTGTGGGTTTGCTTTCTGGAGGGGCTCTCCTTTGGAAACTCTCCACCAAATTTGCCCTAAACCAGGACAGGGGCGAAAGGGAACACAGCTCTTATTGTGCGATCTACCAGTTGGAGAGACACTGATGGTAGGATGCCATGGAAAAAGGGGGGGGGAAGCTGGCATGGAGTGTGATGTTGGTTGGAACAAATGCTTGCCAGCAGGAGCTGACGATGCGTGCGACCAGTACATCTGTGCAGGCTCCACAGCTGACGACAAGGGAGCTGAAGGAGTGACTTGTCCAGCTGTGGCGACTGCCACTGATGGAGGTGGTTCTGCCCTCACCCACGTTGGGGGGGGGAATCTGAGTCGGGAGCAGCATCTTCTGCTGGCCGTGAAAGAGTCGGTCCCCAGCTTGCAGGGGGGGGGGGAAGGCAGGGACGGCAGACAGGGCCAAGCGGCTTGTGGGGGTCCCTTAGTCTGTCCCGCAATTCATGAAGAGCTGACGGATGCAATACACAGTGTGGTCACCAGATGTCGCTGTTGAGTCAGAAACGAGACAAACTCATCAGAAGGCTGATTGGCACAACGCACCGTATATTTGGAACTGTTCCTTTTTATAAGCTGTTCCGATCTAGGTAAATTTGATTGGTCATTTAATTAACACATTTCAACTGACTGGCTAATTAACAAGATGCCCTTCTTATAAACAATCTTTGAGAAAAACATGAAAGCAGAGAGTAGGAAAACAACACCTGCAGGTTGTTTATAATAAAAAACTATCATTGTTTATCTTCAACTCCCTAAAGTCTCTCAGGCCAATTCTTGCCAAACTTATCTAGTTTCCTTGCTCTCTGACCAGGCTGTCACATCCACACCCCGCTCTCCCTGTGGACTGAAACCTAAGTGGTATTTAACAAACGGTTAACCACAAGTAATACTGTAACAAGATGTGCAGGTAAAGCAAGCAAGATAGCAGAGCAAGCAAGATAACATGCACAAGGAAAAGTAAGCAAGATGGCAAGTTTTAACAGAATTTGCAAACTGCAAAAATAGCTAAAAGCATGTTAGACTGAAAATCAAGCAGCACAGAGCATGCTTTAAAGATAGAGGTAAAAAGTTCAAATGTGAGGAAGACTAGAGAAGTCTTCATGTGAAGACCACCAGAAGACTGGCAATCACCACAGAAGGGACTAACACATGTGCAGAAGCAACAAACTGTTGTAAAACCATGACACAGCTTTATGTAAATATGAGTATGCTAATAATATGTTGCAATCTGGATGCTGCACAGAAGGACTTTTCAATGTAACCGAAGACTAAAGAAGATGGAATGAGTTTTGTGGCGGGGCGACCCCTTCCTTTCCAGAGCTGAATAAAAAATACCTGCTCTGTAGCTGAGTGTCAGGACCCAGGACATCCCTCTGCCTGTCCTGAGCAGCCAAGACCCCTGCCAGGGGTCTCAGAGACCCTGGCACAGAGCCCAAAATGCCTGTGATTTTGATTATGACCCGTGGAGCAAGTTACCGACCTTAGATGAAGATCTGCAAGCCATGACAAATTCAGTAGAATGATAGTGAATTTATCACAAGGTGAAAAAGTAGATTTTGGGGTTTTTAGAATGGGGATTCAGGGGGGCAAGATGGAGGGATCTAGGCATGTCCAGCCTTTTTCCTTCTTCTTCTTGGCCTCCATCTTCTGCTGTGATGTTGGCACTTACAGACTGGTTTAGAGTAGAAGCTCACTGCCTAACATAGGTGATAGATATTGGAAAGTAATTGTAAACATTGTATACATAGTTTTTAGTATAAAGACATAACACTGCCCCAGGGGCAGGCAGAATGCCTGGACTGTCTTGCTGAGCTGACCTCAGCAGGACAGGAGGAAGAATTATATAGATAAGATTCAGTAAACAACCTTGAGATGGAGAAATGAAGAGCCCTGACTCCTTCTTCAAGCACCAGGCTGGGAAAAGAGACTTTCAAACTCTTCTTGGGGTCGCTCTAACAAGCTAGAGATCCCGACAGCTGAGTTGACTATAGAGTTTCATTTTTTTCCTAGTTTTGGGATTCCGTTTGGTGAGCCAGGCAGGAGAAACTCTCTGTCCGGCTGCAAGGTCTGCTGGAGCTGCAGACTCCCTTGGCACACCCCGAGAATTTCTTGAAAGGACTCTGCACTTCACCAGCTCTCTGTGGGGGTAGACAAGGAGCAACTGCAGGAAATTTAAGGTATTTATCGATTGGTTTGGATTTTGTTTCTGATCTTGGTTAAGTAACTCCCGTAAGGTGTGTGTGACGATTTACGCAGGGCACTGTATCACGTGTGAAATTCATGACGTAGATACATAAGGAGTTGGAGTCCCCTAAAAGGAAGTCTGATGACTTTAAGTATTGGTCTGGGTCTTGGCATTTTTGCTTTGATTGTTGTGCATGTAATTTTGTGTCTTCTTTATAAGATTAGTATTTCTTGTCCATGTGTCTGTTATTAAGTTTTAGTTTCTTGCCTATGTGTCTGTTAAACGGTTTTCAGCTTATGCCACATCGGACCCTGTTACCTTGACTGTTGGGCAGATTGGGACAGTGTGGATTGTGTGGGAGTGGACCATGATGATCGTTTCGTGTTTATGGCTTGTCAACATTGTAAATGCAAATACTGGTGCAGGTTGAAACTAGATTCCCAATTTGTGGTCAGTGCAGTATCCATGGAATAAGAGTAAAGAAAGGAATGCAAGTGATAATTTTACTGTAAAGTGTAGGCATCTGGATAGCACCAGGAATGGGAAGCACCGACAGAAAGTAGATTGTCAAAGAGAGTCTGTTGGGATGTGTTTTGGCTCATTGGAAGGATTTGGGAGGGATCCCTGAAGGCAATTTAAAGTGATTTAATTAAATATTGTAATCAATGGTGGTCACTATATAAATTAAAAAATGAGGAAAAGTGGCCTGTAAACAGGATCTTACAATAAAATAGTCTATTGCAGCTAATGTTGTTTTTAATGAGAGGGCAAATGGAATGAGGTTATGTACCTGGATATGCTTTTCACTCTGGGAAACAAGCCTGAGTGGCAGAGAGGATGTGGGATTAATTTATTTCCACAAGATCCCTTCGTTTTGGCCCTAGAAAAGGAAGGAAGGAAGGAAATGAAAAATAAGGTGATGTTGTTCTGCATATAGTATAGGTCAGAGATGTCTTAAGATGAGAGACAGAGAAGAAGATAGTGAGGTTAATCTTTCAGAATTACAATTTAATCTCCTCAGGAGAGTCCCTGGGGGCCCTCAATTATCACATAGTGGTAGTAGATTAGAAAGTGACAAAGAAGATGACTCAGATGACCCAGATGAGGCAACAAGCTCAGGGGCTCCAGTAACAGCTCGCACTAGAAGCAAGACTAAAAATGTTTTACCAGTTATTGCTCCTTTGAGACAAGTGGTAGGTCCCACAGGAAATGCCATAAGAGTAAAATTACCTTTTTCCATTAGTGATTTGAATAGTTGGAGAGAAGAAGTTAAAAATTTCAGGGAAGATCCCAGTAAAGTGGCAAAATTATTTGAGTTGATAGTCAAGAACCAGGACCCAGATTGGGATGATATCAATTTAATGCTAACAGAATTAACAGAAACTGAAAAAGAATTAGTGATTAAAACAGCTAAAGCACATGTGCAGGGACAAATTGCTAGTGGAGCCCTACAGGGTAATGTGGACATGCTATTCCCTACCACAAATCCTCTGTGAAATCCGAACAATTCAGGTGAATATGCCTCACTAACCAGATACTGGGAGTTAGTGAAATTTGGATTAGAGAATGCCATTCTGAAAGCAGTAAATGGGACATTAATGTATAATGTTAAACAGTGACAGCAGGAGTTTCCTACTGACTTTGTAGATAGGCTCCCAGCAGCAATGCCAAAGTTTACAACCCTTGATCCTGCTCCAGAAATATAGGGAAACAGCAGTTAGTCTCCTTGATGCTAGGACAGTTCAGTCCAGACATCAGACAAAAATTACAGAGATTAAAAGAGCCAGATAATAGAAATACAGAAGCATTAATGGGAGATGCCTGGAGGGTATATAACAACCGAGACAAGCAAGAGAAGAAAAAACTTGTGGGGCCATAGTGGCAGCGTTAGAGCAACATCAAAGAGGAGGATGCGGTTGGGGATGAGACAGAGGTGTCCTAGAGTGACGTTATGATGCTTGTATCCCCAGTTGTCTGTTCTGTTTATGCTGGATATTATGTTCTGTGCCTTCAAGACTGGCTCTGAAAAGTAAAGTTTTGTTTTGTTATCAGCCTGCTCACTCCCCCGCATTCAGGGGGACACAGATGGGGCAGTACATAGCGCTGCTTTTGCTTTTTGCTCTTGCTTTTGTTCTTGCTCTTGCTCCTGCTTTTGTTCTTGCTTCTGCTTTTGCTTGTTAGTTAGTTTAGCTAGGCAGTCCGAATTTTCCCTGGACTGTTTTTCTTTCCCTTTTCTTGGAACAATTTGAACCTGCTCTGGAGTGACACCTGGGAAACACCGAGAGTTTGCACTTTGTGGCCTGCAGCAGCTATTCCCAGTGCTGGAGGGACGGATAACAGAGTGACCACCCACCGGAGAGACTCTCTGAATTTGTCATCTCTTCAGAGCAGTGAATGAGTTTTGTCATCTGGTTTTGTTCATTTTGTGTGCTGAGAAGTGCTTTGCCTGTTAAATGAACAGGTTCTTCCCACTTGTCTCTGAGGAATCCTTCCCGAACCGGTTGGGAGGAGGGGCCGTGTGGATTTGCTTTCTGGACGGGCTGCCTTTGGAGGTTTCCTCCCAAATTTGCCCTAAACCAGGACAAGAGGTAAAGGTAGAAATAGTAGAGACAACTCAAATCAATCCCAAGGCGGGTTAGAACCAAAACAGTGTGCTTACTGTAAGGAAGAAGGGCACTGGAATTGCCAGTGCCCAGATTTACCAAACACTGCACAGGAAACTGTTGTTGCAGCAATAGATAACAGTGAGTGACGGGGACTGGCAGATCTTTCCCTAGTGGACATGCTGGTTAAGATACAGCTAGGGAATGATAAAGATGTTGAATTCTTAAAAAGATACAGAGGCCACATTTTTTGTTTTAAATTAAGCTTTCATACCTAAAAGTGAAAAACATATCCAGGTAATGGGAGCCACAGGCCAACCAGAGAATGCCTTTTTCTTAAAACCATTAAAATACAAAATTGGGAAAAGGAGGGGAATACTTCAATTCTTCTATCTGCCAAATTCACTTAAATCCTTATTAGGCAGAGATCTTGAAAATTTGGAGGAAAGAATCGAGTTTGGAGAGGGAAAAATGAGATTTAAAGTACCTGAAGGCAAATGGATTTTAGCATTAAGATTGGCAATTGATACAGGACCAGAGAACAATAGCAACTATTCGGAGCAAATAATGAATCTGGTATACCCAGGAGTATGGAAAACCTGGGCTCCCGGAAGATCAGAATTGGCTGATGCTTTTAAGATTGAATTACAGGCAGGAGCTAATCCTGTGGTTAGGAGACAATATCCCTTGAGAATAGAGGACAGAAAAGGGATCAAACCAATTATTAGCAATTTTTAAACATTAGGATTATTGAAAGAATGTGAATCCAAATTTAATATTCCTATACTACCAGTCAAAAAACCGAATGAAACTTATAGATTAGTGCAAGATTTGCGAGTAGTCAATGAGATTGCTAAAAGTAATGTCCTAGGGTGATGTTATGATGCTTGTATCCCCAATCGTGAGTTCTGTTTATGCTGGATATTATATGCTGTGCCTTCAAGACTGACTGAGAGCGAAGGTGGGGAGAAGAAGAAGCACAGAGTTTTGTTGTCAGGGACTAGACTCACTCCTCCACAGTCTGCTGGAACACTGTTGTTGTCTGGGCATGGACGGGGCAGAACACCACGCTTCCTTTGCTTTTTAGTTAGTTAGTTAGTTTAGCTAGCTGAGGCAGTCTGAGCTTTCCCTGGACTGTTTTTCTTTCCCTTTTCTTGGAACAATTCGAACCTGCTCCAGACCAGGACCCGGGAAAACACCAAGAGCACGCACTTTGTAGCCTGCGGGGGCCTACTCTGCAGCCTTTCCCAGCGCCGGAGGGACTGATAACAGAGTGACCACCCACCAGAGAGACTTTCTGAATTTGTCATCTTTTCAGAGCAGTGAATGAGTTTTGTCATCTGGTACTGTTCATTTTGTTATGGAGATTCTCGGTTCAGTCAAAGAATTCTCCCAGGTTTCAGGCCTGGGAAACTTAGAGAGGAAGAATGAAAACAATCATTATCTCTCTTTCTGTTCATGTTGTTTATAGATATGTACCTTCAGAGTGTGCTATTCATAGTTCACCGATAGTGTGAAAGGTTTTTACTTTGAGGCCAATCAGATTTCACCTTAGCAATCCTGGTTATAAAAGGACATTACCTCTTAATAAAGATGTCTCTTTTTCACCTTCTGAACCATGGAGTCATTTTGTCCATCCCTGACTCAACAGCGTCATTTTGTGTGCTGGGGAGTGCTTGGCCTGTTAAATAAACAGGTTCTTTCCACTTCTCTACGAGGAAATTTTTTTCCCGAACCAGGTGGGGGGAGGGGACATGTGGGTTGGCTTTCTGGAGGGGCCCCTGTTGGAGGTTTTCTTCCAAATTTGCCATAAACCAGGACAAGTATCCACCCAGTGGTTGCAAATCCTGACACTTTGCTAAGTAAACTCTGAGATAATCTTGTTTGGTTCTTGGTGATAGATCTCAAAGAGGCTTTCTTCTGTCTGCCATTTGTAGAAGAAAGTCAAAACATATTTGCTTTTGAATGGGAGAACCCTAGCACAGGCAGGAAAAACCAACTTGCCTGGATGGTGTTACCTCCAGGATTCAAAACAGTCTCACAATTTTTGGGAATCAATTGGCCAAAGTGTCGATTTTGCATAGGTCTTGGGTCTTCAAAGAGATAGGAGCAGCTGTTGGTTGTGGTAAAGTTGTTTATTGCATGAATACATTAGCCTTAAAGGCAAAGGGTTCTGAGTATTAAAGTCCATGCTAAAAGTTTTCTGGTATAGAGTCCCAATGTTCCAAGCAGAAGCAGCGGAAGCAGCAGAAGCAGTAGCAGCTAGCAGAAGCTACTACCACTCTTTATTCTCTTTTTTCCTTCTTCTTTATTTTGCACCCCAATACAGGGGAATTTTATTAATAAATCATCCAATCAGCTAAAAACACATTTCTAAACCATTCTTCTCACACCTATCCAAGCTTATTCTAATATGTGAAAGTAGTGTCAGCTCTTACACAAAATTTACGCATATAGTTCTATCTGTTCACGCAAATAGCTCAATCTGTTCTAGCTAGAAATGCAAACAATGTTCTGCTATGTTTTGGTTATGTCTGGAGCTAAGTTAATTTTGTAAAAGGTAACATTACTGAACTTTAAACTAGGCTTTAGAGCTTTTTACTAGCTAACAGTCTCTTAAGGCACTTAAGATATATTTCTACTTGCTTAAAACTAAAACTTACACTCCTACTTCATGTCTGTGTGGCTTAATATATTTCAGTTTCTCTAAAGGTTCCAATTCAATCCCTGCATCCCTTTGTCTCTCCGAGGTACTCAGAGAAGCTTCTATTTCCTGCATTCCAACACCAAAGAATTGGAACAATGTCAGTCTCCACCTGAGGAGGCAACACTCCTACAGTATGTAGATTATCTAATAATTGCTGCAAAAACTATCCAAGAGTGCCTTGTATGGACAATAAGTCTGTTGAATTTTCTTGGACTAAATGGTTATGGAGTGTCTCAACAGAAAGCTCAGCTGGTGCAACAACGGGTGACCTGTCTTGGATATGAAGTCTCTGGAGGACAACGATCCCTGGGAACCACACAGATGGAAGTAATTTGCCATACACCTAAGCCACAAACTGTAAGAGAGCTCCATGCTTTTCTTGGAATAACAGGTTGGTGCCGATTGTGGATATCCAACTACGGACTGATTGTGAAACCTTTACACAAGTGAGTGAAAGTTTCTAAAAGTATTGTGGTGTGGACCCTCAAAAAAATCATGCCTTTTGAAGAGAGAAAGTGTGAGCTCATTAAGGCCCTGGCCTGGGGACTTGCTGACTTCAGTAAACTGTTCTGGTTATTCTCACATGAGAGACAAGGAATAGCTTTAGGGTTTCTGGCACAACACCTGGGTCCTTACAAAAGGGCAGTAGCCCATTTTTCTAAACAACTTGACACTGTCAGCAAGGACTGGCCCATCTGCCTTAGGGCAGTAGCAGCAGTTATCATGAACATTGAAGAGGCACAAAAGTTTACACTAGGACAAAAGATTATTATCTTAGTGTCACACACGGTATCAGCTGTTTTAGATTAGAAAGGGAACCATTGGCTGTCTCCTTCAAGGTTCCTAAAATACCATGCAGTCCTGGCCGAATCTGATGATATTGAAATTCAAGTGACCAGTATTGTTAACTCTGCCTCTTTTCTGCAAAGAAAGTCCGAAGCTTAACCTGTAGTTCACGACTACCTAAAGACCATTGAAGCTGTGTACTCCAGCTGCCTAGATCTAAAAGAGGAGCCACTCCTGGAGGCCATGAACTGGTTCATTGATGGCAGCAGTTTTGTGAGACGGAGTGCAAAGGACGGGGTATGCTGTGACTACAGACTCAAAGGTAATCGAGTCAAACACATTACCAGCAGGAACCTCAGCACAAGAGGCTGAGCTGATAGCCCTCACTCAAACATTAGAACTGGCAAAAGGAAAGAAAGTTAATATTTGGAATTATTCGAAATATGCTTATGGAATTATTCATGTCCACAAAGCCCTATGGAGAGAAAGAGGACTTCTGACTGCACAAAAGAAGATTGTCAAATATGCAACTGAAATCCTTAGGCTCCTCGCTGAAACTCCCATTGCAAGTGGCAATTATACATTGCTGAGGGCACTCTGAAGGTAACACCCTCCCAGAAGCAGGTATCAAATTTGCAGATTATGAAGCTAAAATCGTTGCTGAAAGAAATGAAGCAATTGTGGCAGCTTTAATACCTACTGTAGAATCAATTAAGCAGCCTGTAAAGTACCAGCGTTCTGATTATAAATGAATTCATGAAAATAAAGGAAAACTTTTAGAGAATGGTTGAGGACAATTAGAAACAGGTCAACTAATAATACCAGAAAAGTTAATGAGACATTATATAAAGTTGGAACATAAGACCCACTGGGGAGCAGAACCCTTACACCAATACTGAAAGGAAGGAATTGTAGGCCCAGGCTTACAAGACATTGTTAAAGAAGTAACATCATAATTTGTGACTTGTTTGAAGAATAATTCAAATACAACAGTTAGGCTGGAGTAAAGGGTTATTAGCAAAGGAGTTTTTCCTGGAGACTCATGGCAAACAGACTTTTTTGAACTCTCAAGAAAGGGGGGTTTTCAGAATTTGCTGGTACTTACTGATACTTTCTCTGGGTGGCCAGAAACATTCCCTTGTAGGACAAATAAAGCTGGAGAAATAATAAAAGTACCGTTGAATGAGATCATACCTAGATTTGGTGTACCTAGGGAAATATCCTCTGATAGAGGATCACATTTTTGTGCACAAATTGTGCAAGCTGTCAGCAAGGTCTTGGGAATTGAGTGGCAACTCCATACTCTTTACAGGCTCCAAGCTAGTGGTCAAGTAGAGAAAATGAACCACATACTTGACCAATAGCTAAGATCTGTCAGGACACAAATTTGTACTGGCACCAGGCATTACCCATCGCCCTCATCAGAATCAAGGTAAAGCCAAGGTCAAAAGAAAAGATCAGCCCATTTGAAATTTTGTAGGGTCGACCTTATGGATTAAATGCCATTCATGATGAAAACCTGATCCATGCTGGTAATCAATATATTTATGAATACTTAAAAACCATTAACACTCAGTTGCACCAGAAGTATAACACTGTATTTGAAAAGCAACCTAAACAACCAGATCATAAATTGCACATAATTAATCCTAGTGGCTGGGTGTATGTTAAGAATTTTTCAGGTGATCTTCTACAGGAGAAGTGTGACGGACCATTCCAAGTCCTCCTGACAACCTTCACTGCAATTCATGTGAGAGAAAAACCTACCTGGAATCACTATTCCCTCAGTGAAGAAATCTCCTGCTGCACCTTGGACAGTAACAACCATTGATAATGATGGACTGAAGCTGAAAGTCAGCCGTAAATCATGAATACTTTGTTATGCTCTGTTGCTTTTTGGTAAATTGTAGTAACTTTTGATGTAAATAGGTATGTGACTTTGATTGAGGCAATAGCTAATCATACTGGAATAAAAGATTGTTGGCTGTGTGGAGAGATACAACAATTACACTTACCATTGTTAGGGGTACCCTCTAGTATTTGGACTGAATTAAGCCTGTATGCCTTGTATAATAATAGTACACAATGCAAACAAATAAGCTCACCTTCAGGTAAAACCCTTTTTCAGTTATCACTCGTCAATCAATCTGTTATTTATGTGGAGTCAAACTTTACATGACCAAACCTTGACCAGCTTAATAATACTACCAATTGGACCAGAATTACTGCCATTCTACAAAACAGATCAGGTAAATTCATCACCTACCTCACCAGATTTTGAATTTCAATTTTCTCATTGTCATGACTGTTTGCAAGGCATGCTAACAATTCTAACATGAGCATTACAACTAGCTGTGATCTGCCAGATGGCTTTTGGTGGCTGTGTGGAAACGGAATAGCCCTTAAGCAACTACCTGGAAATTGGACAGGCCAGTGTACTATGGGGCATCTTGTCCCAACTATACAAGTCATAAATCATACTAGTTTAATTACAGGAATCATTAGAGGAATTTGGAGAAACCAATTTAGTCAAAGTATACCTTCTAGTCCTCTGACTAGATATAATAGAGGCAGTCACAGCTTTGTCAGAGCTTTATTCCCAACTTTAGGAGTTGTACACTTAAAAAGAGCAGTAGTGAACATCTCAGTAGAGATGGAAATAATTGCAAACTCAAAGCAGATGCCATTGGACAGTTGCAAACAGAAATTAATTCTTTAAAAGACGTAGTATTTCAAAACCGTATGGTATTAAATATGATCACAGCACAAATGGGAGGAATCTGTACATTGATAAATACCATTTGTTATACTTACATAGATCAATCAGGGCAAATAGCAACAGATATACATACAATCTGGCAACATGCGAAGATACTCCATGAAGTGACAAATGATGATACATCTTGGTCAACTCACTTATGGGAGACACTTCTTGGGTCCCTAATATAAATTGGTTGAAACAATTATTCATGGGAATCTTCTTGTTAGGAATAATCATTCTGTACACATGCGTATTTAGCCAGTGCTTTTTGTGGTGCTGCCAGCGAACCACGTCTTATGATGATTGGAAGAGGTATAAATTGAGACACAGAGTAGAAAGAGAATAAACACACTATAATTTGTGAAGGAATTCCCAGAAGTAAAAAGAAAGGGGGGATTTGAAACCTAAGTGGTATGTAACAAAAGGTTAACCACAAGTAATATTGTAGCAAAATGTGCAGGTAAAGCAAGCAAGATAGCAGAGCAAGAGAGGTAACATGTGCCAAGAAAAGCAAGATAGCAAGTTTTTATGGAACTTGCAAACTACAAAAATACCTAAAAACAAGTTAGACTGAAAAACAAGAAGCACCAGGCATGTGCTGAAGATAGAGGTAAAAAGTTCAAATATGAGGAAGACTGCAGAAGTCTTCATCAGAAGCCCATCAGAAGACTCACCACAGAAGGAACTGAGGCATGTGTGAAAGCAACCATTATAAAACTGTGACAGCTTTATGCAAATATAAGTATGCTAATGATATGTTGTAATTGTGACATTGAGCGGAAGGACTTTTTAAATGTAATTGAAGGCTAAAGAAGATTGATTGAGTTTTTGGCAGAGAGATCCCCCTCACTCACAGCACTGAATAAACAAATACCTGCTCTGTAGCTGTCTGATTATAGAGTTTCATTTTCTTGCCTAGTTTTGAGCATCATACAGACTTCCTAAAACACTTTCTTTTCACTGCAATATTAATCAAAGCAACATTTCAAGATTCTTTTCTTGCAATCTATTCTGCTGCAACCCAGGAACTGGCAGAATAAGACCCTGTGAGAAAAGGTCATCTTTTTAAGACAGATTGCTCTTTTCTGATAAATAAAAAAATCTACTCTCTGAATTTAGCAACATGATCATTACAAGCCAGCTCCAATAGCACCCAGAGGGCTGTTCAAAAAAACATGGTGAACACCGTTTTAGAAAGTGAAGATGCGCTTTCAGAGGACTCCATTCACCCGAGCATTGTACTACTTCAAAATCAAGCTAAGCTTTTGAAAATGTCAAAGGCAACTATTCACAAGCAAACACCATGTTGCTATAGAGTCCAACATGGTGCAAGCACCAAGACTCCATCAGAAGGCTGTATAGCTCTATTTATTAAAGCAACATGTTGCCTTTATAGTTTTACCAGATATTTACATTTGCTTAACAAACACATACACTGCCCATTGGTCATGAAAAAGAAACAAAACTCTCAATAGATGAAAAGAAGCCATGTCACTCTTTGAGCCAACCAAAGTCCATATCTTTTGACTGTCTTTCTTCACATTGTCATGGTGATAGCCTTGGTACCTTCCTTGAGAGAGATACGAGGCTTTCCTTATCTTCAGGAAGCCTTTGCTGGCTCACAATAACAGCACAAAAATGTCTTTCCTAAAACACTATATTGTATATTTGTTGAAACAGAGTGGAAAATTTTCAGAGGAGAAATCCATTTCGGATTTAGGTGAAATGTGCCACTTTGAATTATTAAGTCTGTAGCTTGCAAACATAACTTTTTGGTCTGCATTCAAGACTGCCTGTTCTCACCAAAAAAAACACACCTATGCTCAAAAAACTGCTTCAGCCAAAGGACAGAGATAAGAGGGGCCCCTTGAACTTTGAAACAGATGGAGACTAGGGCTGAGAGGCTGCAGGAAACAGGGCAGGATGATCCAGGAGTTCTTTCTGTAGTGTCTGATAAAAAAAACTATCTGCAAGTGTAACTAGTTGCAAGTGTAATGTGAAATGAGTAAAATGAATATGTATGAACCTTTTGTGAAATTCAATGCATATGAATTAGTAAGGGAGATAAAAAAAGGATCAGGGGTTCTCAGGGGGCACATGTCTTTTAGGGGGACAATGATCCCCACATTCGTCCATCGCTGTTATAAACATACTGGCTTTACAACTTTTACAAAGTTGTGGAGTTTTTTTCTTTCTGCAAATCATTTTGGCGAGCCAGCCAGGAGACCATTTCTGTCCTTGCAGGGTCGAAGGGGGGGAGGGACCTCATAAGGTGCACCCCGGGATTTTCCCTGGAGGAGCTCAGCTCCATCTCGGGTTGCCTCCTGCGGAGACAGACAACGACATGCTGGTGTGTGGATAAACAGTGTGTAAATAAAAGGAGGGCACCATGGGAGAGAGTGAGACAGAGTAAAGATCTATTATGAATTAGGTGAAGTGTCTGGAAGAGGTGAGGGGTCTGTGAGGCCAAAGCTGAAGGAAAAGTCAGATGCCGGAGACAACAAGGAGACAGAGAAAGAAAAACAGAAATGACCACAAGGTCAATCTGCCCCAGACATAGAAATTCCTTTGATAAAGAAGAACTGGTCGTAAATGTCACACGGAATGAACATGTATGAACTTATTGTGAAACTGTATGCATATGCATTTGGAAGGGGGATAAAAGAAGACCCGAGGTCTTCAGCGGCACGCATGCCTTGTTGGGGGACTTGCGTCCGGTGCGCGTCGTAATAAAGGCATACCGGGCTTTACAACTTTTATGAAGTTGTGAGGTTTCTTCTTTACTCCGCAAAACATTATGGCAAGCCAGACAGGAGTTCTCTGTCCCCGCTGGGGCAGGGGGGATAGACGGACCTCCAAGGCACGCCCTAGGATTTTTTTTTCCTGGTGGGGCTCTGCTCATCTCAACTTGCCCCCTGCAAGGACAGACAAGGATCTGCTGGCCTGCGGAGGAAGATACGGTAGGTACTGAGGGGCCCCTGGGGGAGGGAAAGGAGAGCAAGGGAGTAAATCACCCAGAGACGTCTGGGTTCAGCTGATAGAGCAGCTGTATTAGAGATGGGGTTCATCGTTCTGATAGAGCAGACAGCAAGCGGTTATGGGGGTGAGCCGGGTGAACCCGTGTATGTGTGTAAAGGGGGTTCATCGTTCTGATAGAGCAGACAGCAAGCGGTTATGGGGGTGAGCCGGGTGAACCCGTGTATGTGTGTAAAGGGGGTTCATTGTTCTGATAGAGCAGAACTGCTGAGCCCGTGTGTGTTTAGTTTGTGTGTGTGTGTGTGTGTGTGTTATGTCCGGACACTGTGTTGCTGTATGGTTAATGTGTGCATTGTGTGGTCAGTGCACTATGTTTGTAATCATGCAAGTGATAAGTGTATGGTGTATAAAAGAGAAGAAATCTACAGATCTACAGTGCCCTACAGTGCGGGGGGGGGGTCAGTACTACCCGTGTTTGAAGCAGCCGAGTGAGGCCTGAGGCACCGGCTGCAGTAGGCTGCAGGGGCAGGGAGAGAAGTGCCTTGCGGAGAAGCGAGTGGAGGAATGTCAGTGATGGTATTTATCGTGTTTAAATGTAGTGATTTGTGTAGATTTGGTACATTTTAACCGTGAGTATGAGCTCACAGAGTTCCTTTGCCTTGGATGTTTGGACTTGATCTCTAGACTGTGTGCTGTTATTTTGATGTGTCCAGGAAAAATTGATGTGAGTAAATGCCGAATTATGGTATGCTGTGTTGTTTTGAGAAAAGTGAGCACTTTGAGAAATATGCCCTTTCCTAGTGATTTTGTGTGGTGATTTTCTTCCACTGCATTGTGGTAATTTGATTCTCAGATTGTATAGTAGTGTTTGTGGAGATTTTAAGATTTCGTATCAACACGGGTAGCATCTTACACAGGAGAACTATAGTACGGTGATTTATGCTTAACTACGATAAAGCGAGTTAAAGGAATTCCAAAAATTCTCCCCCTCACAGCAATTCAAGCCTTGGCTCTTGTGAATTTGAGATAAAGGGGGAGAGGGTGCGGGTGCGTGTGTCTATGGGCATATCAGAGTTTCGGCTGTGACTAGCACAGCCTTTTTGCAAAGCAGTAAAACAAGTGTAAGTAGACACAGGGCTTAATTAGATTGTGCAAGAAGAAAATAGAAAAGACTGATATTTTGTTTGATCAGAACATAGTGTCTATGTCACGTTTTTGATTAGCATGCTGTGTGAGGTGACAGCAGCTTTCCCCTGGGCACAGGGACAGCTCTGGCTGCCCCGTCTCCCCAGGGAACACGGGAATGGCCTGTGGGCAAAAGCTGGATTTGCAGGTATTATTGCAGTGCGGTGTTTATGAGAAACACTGGTATTGCTGTTTTGCTGTTCTAATAAGTGTCAGGGCACATGCCCCGAGTGTAAATTAGAGGTTTCTGGTCAAGTGGATTCAGAACCTAAGGTCTTAGAGCCTGTGTGTGGGAATCACATCTGATACCTGCCACCTGGAGCTGTGTGTATAGGAGGAAAACTGACAGACTACTGTGAAGGTGTCTGTAAAAAGGTTTGAATGGAAGCGAGATAGGGCAAGGAGAAATAAATAATGAGAACTGACCAGAGCAAACGCAAACAGGTTCCTAAATTAGCACCTTTTGGGAGGGGCTCACTGGGAGGAGGTTGCCAGTAAGAGCAGCTCAGAAAATAAAAAGATTTATAATACTTCATTGCTGTTAGTACTGTTTTAAAAAGGGAGGATAAATGGGATAGAGTTTTGCATGCTGAAATGTCTTTTTGTTTTAAGGAATCACCCAGAATGGCAAAGAAACTGTGAGATCAGACCGCCCTCTGGTCTTGGCCCTTGAAAAGGAAAACAAGGCAAAGAGAAAGCAAATCAAACATGTTGTTCAGCATGCAGCATAAGATAGCAACGTATGAAATCAGGCAAGGATTATCATGCTGAAATGCAAAGCAATCACAGTTCGCAAAATGAGTACATATGATTTGATAAAGGCTCCTCCCAAGGTAAGGGAGGAAGGGCAAGGATGACCTCCCCAAAAGGGAAGAATTTTTGTTGACACAAGGGTCATATATTCACTTTTAAATAAAGCTTTAGTACCTGTGGAGAATGTTTATGTTGTAGTGTGGGGAATGAACAACTGGCCAGTCTGAGAAGGCATCCTTGTGCAAAACTTTAAAGTAACGTGTACTATGTGTACCTAAAAGCTTTTGTACAATTCGCTCAATTTGCTAAACATTCTCAAATGAGAAAGGTTACTCTGGAGGCAAATGATATAAAGAGGTTAGGCTTAACATTAACAGACACTGAAATTAAAGACATTAGTAAGGAGATATTAGAATAAGTAAATAAGTGTTTTCAAGGGTATGGGCCTCTGCTGTACCAGGGAGAGTGAAAGATGCTCCCCCATGAGCATCAAGCTTAAGGAAAGAACAAAACTAGTGAGACCTGAGTAGTACCCTCAAAAGGAAGATAAGGAAGGAATCAGCCCAATAATTGATAGTACTGGATTAAGGGCTGTCAATAAGATAACACAGAATTTATACCCTGTGGTAGCAAATCCATAGACTTTATTAATTGTTTAACACCTGAGCTAACCTGGTTCCCTGTTTTAGGCCTAAGAGATGCCTCCTTTTTCCTCCCTATCCTCGAAGCCAGCCAGAAAATTTTTGCATTCAAACACAAGCTCACATAGTCCATGTGCCTGAAGGCTTCAAAATTCCCCACTCCGATTGGAGAACAGCTTGCAAAGACCCAGAGTACCGGGAAGCTCCACAAGAGGAAAGGAGGCTGTTGCAGTGCGTGGATGATCTTCTAGTAGCCACTCGGATGAGGGAAGCAAGAGAAGCCTGGACGGTAAGCCTTTTGAATTTCCTAGGACTCCGAGGATGCAGAGTGTCAAAGAAAAAGGCACAGGTATTGATACAGAAGGTAATCTACCTGGGGTAAGAAGTGAGTGCTGAACAGCAGACTTTAAGGCCGGGAAGCCATATGCCAAACCCCGAAACCCCAGACAACGAAGGAACTCTGAACCTTCTTAGGCATGTTAGGGTAGTGCCAGCTGTTTAAAATTATGGACTGTTCGCCAGACCCCTCTATGCTCTTATTGCTGATGGAAACAGAGTTCTCCAGTGGACAAAAGACGCCACACGGGCCTTTCGCCAGCTAGAGAGAATGCCCTCAAGTCGGCTCAAGCTTTGAAACTTCCAGATGTAAGTAAACCATTCTTTCTATTTTTCCACGCAAGGAATTGCCCAGGGAATATTGGCTCAGGACTTGGGCCCCTACTGAAGGGCAGTTGCTTACTACTCTACGCAAGTAGATGCAACAGCCAAAGGATGGCCAGGTTGCCTCAGACCTGTAGCAGCAGTTGTGCTGAATATTCAAGAGGCATGCAAGTTTACCCTGGGACAAAAATGACTGTGCTAGTGTCCCACACAGTGTCTGCAGTACTGGAAGTAAAGAGTGGCCACTGGCTTTCACCACAGAGGTTTCTGAAATACCAGGCCATCATAGTAGACCACGATGATGGAGAGGTCGTGGAGACTAATATTGTCAACCCAGCTTCTTTTCTCAGCGGAAATCAAGGAGAAGCAGTACACCATGATTGCCTAGCGACCATTGAAGCTACCTACTCCAGCCGCCCAGACCTAAAGGACAGTCCTTTGGATGATGCGGAGACCTGGTTCACTGATGGGGGCAACTACGTTGCCAATGGGAAGCGACATGCTGGGTATGCAGTAACCACCTACAGAGAGGTAATCGAGTCTGGACCCTTAACAACAGGTACCTCTGCGCAGACGGCTGAGATAATTGCCCTGACCCGTGCCCTGGAAAGGGCAAAAGGGAGGAGAATAACCATCTACACAGACGCAAGGTATGCATTTGGAGTCATACATGCACATGGAGCCATCTGGAAGGAGAGGGGACTGCTGACCTCACAGGGAAAGAAGAGACAATCCAGCTGCTGGTAGCAGTTCAGCCACCTGGAAAAGCATATTAAGGCACACCAGAGAGTGAGCTTAAAATTGGAGGAAAGAAATGAGCTGGCGGATGGAGAGGCAAAGAAAGCAGCAAAGGGTGAGGTACAGATTTTCCTCGAAGGTAAGCCATAATACAATAATACTAATCAAAAGAGACGTAAAACTGCAAGGGGTGGGCTACCATTGAAAGAGAGCTAGGAATCCCTTCCCATTTTCGTGGTTACTAGTGAACGAAGGGCACTAGAAAACACACTAGGGCCTAATTACTTAAAAGCCTTTTATAGAGTGTGGCTCCTTTCTCAAAATGACCAAGGCTGTGAGTGATACAGAGTGCATTGAAATGAAGTGTTGACTTTGAAGCAGTAATTTCCACAGGCTTTCTAGAACACACATCTGATTCTAACAATCGTTGTATCGTTGTCAGGAATTTATATGCCACTATCACTCGGGTAAGCCGACAATGTGATCCTTGCCTCCACACTAACCCCAAAATACCCCCCGACCAAAACTCGGTCAGACCGGGAGAGGCCATGGGCTGTACAGCAGTGGCAAATTAACTTTTCAGAACTCCCAAGGAAAGGGGGGTATCAGTATTTACTGGTATTGATAGATACATTTTCAGGGTGGCCAGAAACATTCCCCACCAGAACTGTCAAAGCTCAAGAGGTGACCAGATTATTTTTACCTGAAATATTACCACGCTTCAGAGTTCAAGCCACGATATCCTCAGATAAAGAATCACATTTCATTTCCAAAATAATGCAACAGATCAGTAGCCATCTGGGCATAGATTAGGAACTTCACACCCCATACCGCCCCCAATTTGCTGATTAAGCAGCAAATTGTCAGACTGGGGCAAGAAGTTAATCTACCCTAGCCCAAGCTCTTCCACTAGCACTATTGCAAATTCAAACTAAATCTTGAGCTAAAGGAATGCTGAGTCCTTTTGGAATACCTTATAGAAGACCATATAGAATACAAGGAGAATGTCCAGAATGTCCATCTACATGGTGGCATTAAGCAAACAGCTCAGAGTAATTGAGAAACATCTGGCTGGAACTCGGAGCCGGGAGTTAGCCTGGGGATGACGTATATGTTAAGTCTCTTACAGAGAAGACTTCGGAACCACAGTGGGAGAGACCACTGCAAGTACTTCTCACCACCTTCACTGCAATCAAAATCAAGGAGCAGAATCCCTGGATCCATCACTCTTGGGTGAAGAAGGCCCAGAAGCCCCTTCCGGAGTGACACCAGGAGACAATGAACTGAGACTAAAACTTACTCGGGCAAAATGTGTATATTGCGGTCGGGAGTAGCTCATACTTTAGTTTACAGGATTGTTTTGTATGGAATTATAACTGCAGTTTTAGAACTAGAGAGTACCTCTATCCAAAGCAATGCTGAATGGCCTTGGTCCCTGGCATTTAATCAGTATACTGGATCCATGGGAAAACCTTCTGAGATAAAAGATTTAAACATATCTACTGTAGTAATCCACGAGAATCAGGTATGTGAGGAGCAAGAATAGCAGGAACAGGAACTGTGAACACTTCAAGGAATCAGAGGAGAAGAAATCAAAGTAAAGTGCTGGGTCATCAATAGGAGGGCTTATGAGAGACCAGATGTAATTAGTGTCTGAACCTCCCCTGGTGTGTATGAACACCAGGAAGTCTGTGATAACCTAAGTGAATCAGACTGTTGGTGTAATTTCACCTTGATACAGCCTGTAGAAGTGACCCGCCTTTGAGCTCGAATTACTATCAGACTTTCATTTGAATTCAAAGTGGACACTGCACTTTTTACCACAGCAGGGCCTTATACACCCCATACTAGTTCAGACTCTACCCAAACTCCAAACTTGAACCTAATGTAGTAAAGAATGTGACCGAACAACAGCTATTATTCAATCCAGAATGGTCTCTCAAATGTGTGGAGTTGATAATGCAAATTAACATCTCAAAAATACAACCAGCCTGCTCCTCCTTCCTAAAAACTTCCTTTGAGGGCTGGACAACATGGTTACAAAAACAGGCATATCTCAGGAGCAGAACAAGAAAGGAAGGAGCCAGCTCTCCTGGTGCCTAAAACCAGGAACACCAAGAAATCAGTTTCCTTAGGACATTTTCCAAGCTGGTTGGCTGAACACTCAGGCAATGGCTGGTAAAGGGTGCTGAACTGCAGGTGGTAAATTAACCCAAGCAAGGAAGGTGATTTTCTTTATTTATAGCTATCCTTTTCCTACTGAGATCTGGATCAGTGATTGTCCCAGTCTGAGGCAGTTGGATTCTGCTTAAAAGAGGTAGAGAGGGACCTCCCACTCAGAGCTCAGCAGCAGGCTGTAGGATTTTGAGCATCACTTTTGTGCTGAGCGTTTCAAGTAGCAGAAACCTGATCCCAGTTTCTTCTGAGGCACTGCAATGAATTTAGGCTCGTCTCTCAGACTTCCCCTTCATTATTTACTTGAGACTTGGACCTGAAGCTAGGGGCAAGGTGGGTGAGGTTTCGTAGACCAGGAGAGACATTCCTGCTTGCCACACATCTGGGAAATCAGGTGCTCTGGAGGGGGAAGGAGATTCCCTGAGGTCTCTACATTTCAGAACAAACATGTCTCAAGTATGACCTAAACCTCTGTCAGATACACTTGTGAAGTGTGTCTGAATTTGCAGTGTGAGCCCAGCACATCCCTCTGGCAGGGAGGGATGGTCATAAACAGAAAGCAGTTCCTGTTCCCCATAACAAACATCTAACTGGCATATTAGGGACAAGATTAGGAGTTTTAAATGGAATAGATTCAGAAATACTGGTGAATAAACTGGCCACTGCAGCAGGTAGCCTAACAAAATTGAAGCAGCCTTTATAGTAATCTCTATTGGCATTAGGAACTAGCCAGTGACAGATTTCAAAAGTACTGCCAAAGTAAGGAAGTATGAAAAGGCCGGGGACCAAGACCACAAGTTGATAGGAGAAGCACTTAGTATAGTTCAAGATAATGTGTCTTTAGCTTTCAGTTGTATACAAGCACAGTTATGGATACAAGCAACAGCAGCTCTGATCATATGGGAAAGGGGTGAAGGTAATTTTCCAGCTGAAATTCAAGAAATTGTGTGGGATAATGCAATTGATTTTGAAAGGAACTTTCAATCCTGGCGGACTATGGTGAATTTCACCTATGATCCTGTTTCTAATGTGGCAACTACCTTTGTGCTTACCATACATAATGCCGCTGTTTATGTTATCCATCCCATCGTTGCTCTAGGATTAAACCATGAAAAAACAATACTCTATCCTTCCGAACATAGAGTGTGGGTACGAAAGATGAATGAAAAGTGGCAGACAATAAACTTAGAATCCTGCATTACTAGAGAACAGCTGGGATTCATTTGTGAAAGCAATACTATTAATGCTCAGGATGTGTGTTTGGACACTGAACAGAGTATTTTTCCCTTTGAAATTCATCCAGTCACTGACCAAAAAAATGTGCTTGTATATACTGGAAAAGGGTGTATGCTTGAGAACTGCTTGTGCTGCTGCACAAATTGATAGCAATGATGTTATTCTGTCTAGTAGAAACCATTCTAATCTCTGTATTTTTAATTTTGTTAAGATTATTGTGTGTGATTTTTCGTATTTGGTACCAGTAACATCCAACCAGCTGATTTAAGCCAATTACACAATGTATCACAGACTATCACCTACCCCTAGTGGGATGAACCTTACATTGGTAAAACAATTAATTACGCACCAAGACCTATTGGAAGGCTTGAAAGGAATCCAAGGAAGTGGAAAGAAAACCTTAATTACTGTCCAACATGATACAAAGGAGATAACCAGAGTTCTACAAAGAATAAAACAAAATATGGATCATCACTGGTGGGATGTGATCTTTGGGTGGTCACCAACTGCAAATGGAATCTTTAATAAGTTGTGCCACCCCATTGTAGTTTTACTAATATTAGTTGGGCTAAGCTTAGGATTATCTATTATATTGTTAATTTGGAACTGGAGAATGCTACAACGAATAGCTGTACTAACCTCTTTGTCAAATGTACATGGTGAAGCACAAAAAGACACTTATTGTCGTAAAGATTTTCATTAAGTAAAAGAATTTACTTATTTCCTAGGAAAGGGGGGAATGAGACAGAGTAAAGATCCATTCTGAATTAGGTGAAGTGTCTAAGAGAGGTGAAAAGTCTGTGAGGCCAGAGCTGAAGGAAAAGTCAGATGCCGGAGACAACAAGGAGACAGAGAAAGAAAAACAGAAATGACCACAAGGTCAATCTTCCCCAGACATAGAAATTCCTTTGATAAAGAAGAACTGGTGCTAAATGTCACACGGAATGAATATGTATGAACTTATTGTGAAACTGTATGCATATGCATTTGGAAGGGGGATAAAAGAAGACCCGAGGTCTTCAGAGGCACGCATGCCTTGTTGGGGGACTTGCGTCCAGCGCGCGTCGTAATAAAGGCATACCGGGCTTTACAACTTTTATGAAGTTGTGAGGTTTCTTCTTTTCTCTGCTGAACAAGAGAGATAGGGCTGATAAGTCACTCAGAGACATCTGAATTTCTCGGAGCTTTAGCAGGTCATAGTGACCCTGAGATATGTAAGAAAGTCTCTTTTCCCAGGTCAGCAGTCAAAGAAGGAGTCAGAACTCTTCAGTTCTTGGTCTCAAGATTGTTTATTGTTTCTTATCTATAAAATTCTTTCTCCTGGCCTGCTGAGGTCTGCTCAGCAGGACAGACAGAGGCACTCTTGCCTCCCTTAGGGCGGTGTTATCTTTTTATACTAAAAACTATGTGTACAATATTTACAATTACTTTCCAATACCTCTCACCTATGTTAGACAGTGAGCTTCTACTCTAAACCAATCTAAAAGTGCCAACATCACAGCAGAAGATGGAGGCCAAGAAGAAGAAGGAGAAAGGCTGGACATGCCCAGATTCCTCCATCTTGCCCCCTGAACCCCCATTCTAAATACCTCAAAAAAATCTACTTTTCATCCCGTGACAAACTGATTATTATTCTGCTTATACTTTTGTGGCTTGCAGATCCTCATATAAGGTTGGTAACTTGCTCCATGGGTCATAATCAAAGTCACAGGCATCTTGGGCTCTGTACCAGGGTCTCTGAGACCCCTGGCAGGGGTCCTGGCAATCCAGGACAGGCAGAGGGATGTCCAGAATTCCGACATGAATGCACAGCCTTGTCCCTGTGCTTTCAGGCAGCTATTGACCAAGAGCACGGTCGGCAGCAGAGGTTCCTTGTCAATAGCACTACTGGGAACAGGTTCATTGTTCGATAGACCAGCCACTACTGACTCTGGGGGTCAGTTGAGGGAACCCAAACTTTGTGTGCTTCTGGTGTCTGGACATGTGTTTGTAATAGTTTGAATGCATGATGTATAAAAGACAGCAAATGAGTGGGTGTACCCATGGTGTGCAGGACAGAAGTTCTAACTGCATCTGAAGACGTTGGGTGAGGCCCGGGGTGCTGGCTGGGGCAGGCTTTGGGGGCAGGGAGCACCCCACGGAGAAGTGTGATTTGCAGAATCAAACAAACTCCACAACTTTTGTGATATAAAAGAATGCAAAGATATAAAAGAATATTTCCCCATCCAAGACCCAAAATGGGATCCCAATGTATCAACAGAAGTAAAGAAATTAGCAGATTATCTAGTGCATAGCCACAGGAGTGCAAAGAGATATTCCAAAGACCATAAATTGTTCTGCTTCATACTCCCTTAAGCAGGGGCCTTCCGAGACCCCGTCCAAGTTTCTAGAGTGTTTAAGGGATGCCATGTGTCTCCATACATCATTGGATCCGGCGTCTGAGATAGGGATGAATCAGCCAGTTAATTCATTTTTGGGACAGTCTTCTGGAAATATTAGACGTAAACTTCAGAAAATCCGGGGGCCGGATGGGAGGAATCTTGAAGTCTTGCTAGAGGAAGCCTGGAGGGTATTTAGTAACCGGGAAGAAGGATATAAACAAGGAATGAAAAGGTTGGTGGCAGTGGTACAGGAGGAAAGGCAAAGAAAATACAACCAGGGACCACTGAGACAAGGACCACCTCGGCTGGGCAGGAACCAGTGTGTAATCTGCAAAAGAATTGGTGACTGGAAAGATCAATGCCCAGAATGGAGACAGGGTGGCCAACAAATGGCTGCACACGTACAAAACAACTGAGGAGGACCAGGGGATTCTGCCCCAGCAGATCCACTGGTTATAACAATGAGGCTGGGGGAAGAAGGGAAAAGGGTGTATTCAGTTTTAAATAAAGCTTTAGTACCTGTGGAGAATGATTATGTTGTAGTGTGGGGAGCAACTGGCCAGTCTGAAAAGGAATATTTTTGCAAACCTCTAAGGTATAAATTGGGGAAACAATGGGGTATTCATAAGTTTTGGTGTATGCTCAATTCTCCAAAGGCACTTTTAGGGAGAGATTTATTGGAGCAGTTACAAGCAACCATTACATTCAAAAATGGGGAGGTTACTCTGGAGGTGAATGATCAAAAGTACATAAAGGTGTTAAGTTTAACATTAAGAGCCATTGAAATAAAGGAGGAAATTATTGAAGAGATATCAAGTCAAGTATTTCTTGGAGTATGGGCCTCTGATGTACCAGGGAGGGTGAAGAATGCCTCCCCCATAGTAATTAAGCTTAAGGAAGGGAAACAACCAGTGAGAATTAAGCAGTACCCCCTGAAAAAAGAAGACAGGGAAGGAATCAATCGGGTAATTGAAAATTTTCTGCAGTTAGGGTTATTGAATGAATGCCAGTTTGATTTCAAAACTCCCATGTTACCCGTTCGGAAACGTGATGGGTCATATTGGATAGTACAGGATTTGAGGGTTGTCAATAAGGTAACAGAAGATTTATATCCTGTGGTAGCAAATCCATATACTTTAATAACTTGTTTAACACCTGAACTAACCTGGTTTACTCTTTTAGATCTGAAAAATGCTTTCTTTTGCCTCCCTATCCACGAAGCCAGCCAGAAGATTTTTGCATTCAAATGGGCAAGCCCTAAAAGTGGGCTCAAAACCCAGCTCACATGGGCCGTGTTGCCTCAAGGCTTCAAAATTCTCCCACTCTTTTTGGGGAACAACTTGCAAAAGATCCAGAGTCCTGGGAAGCCCCACAGGAAGAAGGAAGAAGACTATTGCAATACGTGGATGACCTTCCAGTAGCCACTCAGACAAGGGAAGCACGTGTGCCTTGGAGGGTAAGGCTTTTGAATTTCCTAGGACTTCAAGGATACAGAGTCTCAAAGAAAAAGGCACAGGTAGGGAAACAGAAGGTAATCTACCTGGGGTACGAAGTCAGTGCTAGGCAACGGACTTTAGGGCAGGCTCACAATGAAACCATATGCCAAATCCCAAAATCCCAGACAATAAAGGAACTCTGAACCTTCTTATGCATGGCAGGGTGATGTTGTCTGTGGGTTTATAATTACGTACTCTTCATCAGACCTCTCTATGCTCCTATTGCCAATGGAAATAGGGATATCCAGTGGAGAAAGGAAGACACACGGGCCTTTCACCAGCTAAAGAGTGCCTTTATGTCAGCTCCAGCTTTGGGACTTCCAGATGTAAATAAAACATTCTTTCTATTCTCCCATGAAAAACAGGGAATTTTCCTGAGAATTTTAGCTCAGGACTTGGGTCCATATTGGAGAGCAGGTGCTTACTTTTCCAAGCAACTAGATGCAACTGCCAAAGGATGGCCAGGTTACCTCAGAGCTGTAGCAGCAGTTGTGCTGAATATTCAAGAGGCATGCAAGTTTACCCTGGGACAGAAAATCACTGTGTTAATGTCCCACACAGTGTCTGCAGTACTGGAAGTAAAATGTGGCCGCTGGCTTTCACCACAGAGGTTCCTGAAATACCAGGCCATAATGGTAGAACAAGATGATGTAGAGATAGTGGTAACTAATATTGTCAACCCAGCTTCTTTTTTCAGTGGAAATCAAGAAGTAGTACACCATGATTGCCTGGAGACCATTGAAGCTACTCACTCAAGCTGCCCAGATTTGAAGGACACTCCTTTGGACGATACAGAGACCTGATTCACTGACGGGAGTAGCTACGCTGCCAGTGGAAAGTGGCATGCTAAATATGCAGTCACTACTTGCAGAGAGATAATAGACTTCGGACCCTTATCTACAGGCACCTCTGCACAGAAGGCTGAGATTGTTGCACTGACCCTTGTCCTGGAAATGGCAAAACAAAAGAGAATAAACATCTATACAGACTCGAGGTATGCATTCAGAGTCCTGCATGCGCATGGAGACATCTGGAATGAGAGGGGACTGCTGATCTCACAAGGAAAGGACATCAAATGTGCAAGAGATAATCCGGCTGCTGGAAGCAGTTCAGCTGTCTGCAAAGACAGCAATTATGCATATTAAGGCACACCAAAGAGTGAGCTCAGAACTGGAAGAAGGAAATGAGCTGACGGATAGACAGGCAAAGGAAGCAGCAAAAGGTGAGGTAACTATTGAAGGAGTCCTAATTCTAGATGGACAAATCTCCCTTGAAGGTAAGCCAGAATATAAGAAGAGAGATAGAAAATTATTTGAAGATCAAAAAGGGACATATAACCAAGAAGGGTGGGCTACCATTGAAAGGAAGCTGGTAATCCCTTCCCATTTCTTGTGGTCACTACTAAGGGAGGAGCACCAGAAAACACAATGCGGAATAGATGCTCTGAATACCTATTTGATTGAAAGAATCATTGCCAGGAATTTATATGCCACTATTCCTCAAGTGACCCGACTGTGTGATCCTTGCCTCCAGACTAACCCCAAAAATATCCCCCAACCAAAACTTGGTCAGATTGGGAGGGGCCATGGGCCTGGACAGCAGTTGCAAATTGACTTTTCAGAATTCCCACGGAAAGGGGGGGGTATCGGTATTTATTAGTATTGATAGATACATTTTCAGGGTTGCCAGAAGCGTTCCCCACCAGAACTGTCAAGGCTTGAGAGGTGACCAGGGTATTATTACAAGAAATAATACCACGCTGCCGAGTTCCAGCCACAATATTTGCAGATAAAGGATCACATTTCATTTCCAGAATAGTGCAACAGATTAGTAGCCACCTGGGCATAGATTGGGAACTTCACACTCCACACCTCCCCCAATTGAACGGCCAAGTGGAGAAAATGAATCATTTGATTAAGCAGCAAATCATAAGACTGGGGCAGGAAGTTTATCTACCCTGGCCCCAAGCTCTTCCACTGGCACTGTTGTGAATTTGAACTAAACCTCGAGCTAAAGAAAGGCTGAGTCCCTTTTGAAATACTCTATGGAAGACCATATGGAATACAAAAGGAAATGTCCACCCATATCAGAGAGGTGGCATTGGCCACCTACATGGTGACTTTAAGCAAACAGCTCACAGAAATTGAGAAACACGTGGCTGGAACTCGGTACAGGGAGCTAGATGGACCAGTACATAACATACAGCCTGGCGATTATGTATATGTTAAGTCTCTTACAGAAAAGACTTTGGAACCACAGTGGAAAGGATCATTCCAGGTGCTTCTCACCACCTTCACTGGAATCAAGATCAAGGAGCAGAAGGCCTGGATCCACCACTCTTGAATGAAGAAGGCCCCAGAAGCCCATTGGAGAGTGACACCAGGAGACAGTGAACTGAGACTAAAACTTACTCAGGTAAAATGAGTATATTGCAGCCGGGGCTAGTTTGTAATTACATTTACAGAATTCTTTTGTGTATAATTACAACTGGAGTCTTGGAATTAGAGAGTACCTCTATCCAAAGCAATGCTGAATGGCCTTGGTCCCAGGTTTTTAATCAGTATACTGGATCCATGGGAGAACCTTCTGAGATAAAAGATTTAAACCTATCCACTGTAGTAATCCATGGTAATCAGGTATAGGAGAAGCAGGAATGGCAGGAATGGGAACTGTGGACACTTCAGGGGATCAGAGGAGAAGAAATCCATGTAGGATGCTGAGTAGTTAACAGGACCACTCATGAGAGACCAAATCAGTGTCTCAACCTCTCCTGTATACAGGCACCCAGAGGTTGTAATAGCCCTAATAAATCAGATTGTTGGTGCAATTTCAAATTAATACAGCCTGTAGAAGTGACTTGTCTTTGAGCTGATGATGCTATCGGGCTCTCATTTAAATTAAATATAGATGCTGTAATTGCTAATGCAAATTAACATCTCAGAAATCCAGCCACCCTGCTCCTCTTTCCTAAGAACATCCTTTGAGGGCTGGACAACGTGCCTACAAAGACAAGTACACCTTAGGAGCAGAATAAGAAGAGATCTAATCAGAATATTAGAGACAGGATTGGTAGTTTTAAATGGAATTGATTCAATAATACTGAGGAATAAATTGGCCACTGCAGCAGGTGGTCTAGCAAAATTGAAACAGCCCTTACAGTCATCTCTATTGGCATTAGGAACTAGCCAGTGGCTCATTTCCAAAGTACTGACAAAGTGGGAAAAGGCTGGGGACCAAGACCACAAGTTAATAGTAAAAGCATCTAATACGGTTCAAGATAATGTCTTTAGCTTTCAGTTGTCTACAAGCACAGTTATGGATGAAAGGAACAGCATCTTTGATCATACGGGAAGAGGGTGAAGGTGATTTCCCAGCTGAAATTTGAAAGATTGTCTGAGATAATGCGATTCATTTTGAAAGAAAGTTTCAGTCCTGGTGGACTATGGTAAATTTCACCTATGATCCTGCCTCTAATGTGGCCACTGCCTTTGTGCCTACTATACGAAATGCCACTGTTTATGTTATCCACCCCATCATCCCACTAGGATTAAATAATGGAAAAATGGTGCTTTACCCCTCAGAACATAGGGTGTAGGCAGGAAAAGTGAATGAAACATGGCAAACAATAATCTTAGAATCGTGTGTTACTAAGGAACAACTAGGATTCATTTGTGAAAGCAATACTATTAATGCTCAAGATGTGTGTCTAGACACTGAGCAAAGTATTTGTCACTTTGAGATTCATCCAGTCACTGATCAGAAAACTGTGCTTGTATATACTGGTAAAGGTTGTGTATGCTTGAGAACTGCTTGTGCTATTGTAAAAATTGATAAAAACGACGTTATTTTGCCTAGTAAAAATCATTCTAATTTTTGTATTTGTAATTTTGTTAAGATTGTCAGGTGTGATTTTTTTTGTATTTGGCCCCAGTGACGTCCCACCAACTGATTAAAACCAATTACACAATGTATCACAGACTAGATTTTGAAGAAAATCCAAAAAGCGGAGAGAAAACCCAAATTACTGTCCAACATGATACAAAAGAAATAACCAGTATTCTGCAAAGAATAAAACAAAACGCAGATCATTACTGGGGGGATATAATATTTGGGTGGTTACCAACTGCAAATGGGATCTGTAATAAATTTTGTCACCCCATTGTAGTTTTATTAATATTAGTGGGAGTAAGTTTAGGGTTATCTTTTATATTGCTAATTCAGAAATGGAGAATACTGCAGCTAGTGGCTGTGTTAACCTCCTTATCAAATGTACATAGTAAAGTATTAGGAGACTCTTATTATCGTAGGGATTTATGTTAAGTACAAGAATTTACTTATTTTCTTTTAAAGGGGGTGTCGTGGTTTGAGAGGACGTGAGGGTTTTTTTTTGGGATGCTATGGTCAAACCAAGACATGCTCAGATTTGAATTTTGGCACCTGGTCTGGCCGCTGAGAACACAGGGGTTTAAAAGCAGAGAACTCCCAGGAAAAGTTTCTCTTGGGTTCCAGTTGATGAAAGGCTCAGACATCCCCCGCCCAGCTGCTGGCTGGGCAGGGGAGGGGAAGCCATGCGGCTGGGTGAGGTGAGAGGTGAGCCAGAGCCCTGAGGATGGAAGGGTGGAGGAGCACCAAGAGGCATCAGGCAGCCACTGCCCCCCCCCCCTTCCCGCCCCCAGGAGAGAGAGAGCCAGAGCCAGTCGGTGCCTGTGTCACCTTGAAATTTGATAGCAGGCCAGTCGAGAAGGAGAAGGGGGGGGTGTGGCAAGAAGGTGCCCGGCAGGGCAGCCGTGGGAGTTCTGGACAGGCAGAGACTGAGACTTTTAACCCTGTTCTTGGATGATGGAAACCTTACAAATGCTAATCCTCCTGGAGCTGAATGAGAAGAGAGATAGAGATGAGATAAGAGGAAATGGGCCATGAGAGAAGTTGAGAAGAATCTTGGGTGGGCGGAAGTGATGGAGTGGCCTTTGGCTGGACTTTTCTTGTACCACAAATCAAAGCTATTTAGCCTAATTTAAGGCTGAAAAAGAACATGCCTTCAAAGGATTCAAAAAATCATCATTCAGTACTGCAGTTCAGTATTCAGGAAAAGAGCACATCCCACAGGCTTAGAGAATTGGGGCTGTTTAGCCTGGTGAAGAGAAGGTTGCATGGAGACCACACAACACATTCTGGTATCTGAAGGGGAGGAGGAGAGGGACTCTTCATTAGGAACTATGGAGACAGGACAATGGGCAATGGCTTCAAAGAGAAAGAGGGCAAGTTGAAATTAGATACTAGCAAGAAATTCTTCCCTGTGAGAGTGGTGAGGCACTGGCACAGCTTACCCAGAGAAGTTATGGACACTCCAGCCTGGTGTTCAAGGCCAGGCTGAATGGGGCTCTGAGCAACCCGGGCAAGTAAAAAGTGTCCCTGCCCATGTCAGAGGGTTGGAACTAGATGGCCTTTAAGGTCTTTTTCAACCCCGGCCATTCCATGATCCTGTGATTCTGCTGTGGTAGCGTTCAGGATGGAGTGTGTTCTGCATGTTGGCCATTTCCAACACACCATTGGTTCCAGGTGCCATAAACTAGCTTGCTCCCTGAAAATTCTTTCAAAATGAAGAACATCTCTCTATATATAATATACATAATAAATGAACAAATGGGTTTGCACATTTGTCCACTAAGTTGTTGATGAGATTGCTGTGAAGTTTCATTTGGTTTTCTTGTTTGCTCATGAGGCTGACGATCCTTGTGCCAGCTGCCTCAAAGGCAGCATTTGCCTCCTCCTCCTCCCTCTTCCCTCCTCCCTCCTCCCTCCTCCCTCCTCCCTCCTCCTTCCTCCCTCCTCCCTCCTCCCTCTTTCAATTTATTTCCGTTGGCAATTTAACGTCATTTTCCCTTTCATACCTGAAAATCCCTGCATGCTTCTGGGTTTCCTCAGTTTTCATACAGATCTTCTTCCACCCTTGACAATCCATAGTTTTCATACCATAAGGGCATGCTTGCAGGCATAAAAGATTTGATTCCTTTTTATATCTATGGGAATTTAATTATTAGCTTCGTGCCTTTTCATAGAAACAGTAGGGAATTGATAGCTTCTTCCCTGAAGTACATTAAAAGGAGAATGAAACATTAATTGTGTGGAGTGGAAAAGTTGCTATCTATTTTCTTCCAAGAACTACCCCAAAAGATGCAGGAGGTGATGAGGCCTGGCTAGATGAGTTTCACTTCTAATGGAAGGAAACTACCATGCCAATAAGAGCTCTGTGCTGAGGTCTCAGAAGAAGAGAGAAACATATGTGTTTGTAAAGTGAAATTTCTGTTAGACACTTCCCTCTTCAAAGCAGCGTGTTCCATGCCAAGCAGACAACAAAGAAACAAAAGATGAGTGTGACTCTGCATCCAAATTCTGCAATGTCCCCAGAAGTGAATTTCTCTCTTCTATAGGACTGACTTGTATGAAGATACACCGTGAAGTGTAGCAAATGTCTACTTTTCATTTACATTTTTACCCTTTTCTTCTAAGAACCTTAACTATAAAAATAATGGTTGCTTTCCGCACTCAGACATCTACACTCCTGTGGTTTTAATCCAGCTGATAGTTACCCATCATTGACAACTAGTTTGCTATTAGGTCTCCGATGACACAGATGCTTCTCATGCTGGTAACAAACCCATTGCAGTATCAGCTTCTAGACAACACCCTACCCATGCAAAGTCTTCCCTCTTCAACCATTCTTCACTTGTTTCATTCGTGGAAAGACTAAGACATAAAGCAAGAAATTGCTGTGCTATTGAAATGTGCCCTGTCAATACCATTTTCTTCTCTCCAAGGAGCTATAAATAGGTGGGAAAGGCAAAGTCATTCCAAAAAGGGAAAAAAGTCCCCCCTGTGAAGATTAATATTCTAATAAGAGGCCACTCTTTGCATAATCACAACCGTTCTGCAGGAGATTTTACTTTATTTATGTGTCTCTGCCTTACTGTCCAAACATTTGCCTGAGGAACACTTTTTCTTCTTAGTTTTGGTTGGGGGTTGCTGTTACATTGCTCTGCATCAGGGGTTCCAGACGCCGCTCCGTGCCATTGGAGTTCCTGGCTTGATAGCCAGGGGGCTGCAGGGACCTATCACCTTCTAGCCCGGGCTGCAGGTATCTCATTAGTCAGGAGCTGGGCTGTGTGAGGATCAGACCAAAGGAGCTGTCTAGACCTGGGAATTTTGAACTCCCTATAAAAGTAAGCTCTGAACAATAAAACAGGCTGTTTGTCACAAGGACCTTTGGAATGTGTATCATCTCTGACTGCAAGCCACAGCCCTCACCATAACACCGCTTTGCTCTCACTGCATGTGTCTGTGAGCATGCGCATCTCATTGATGACACACAAACCTCTGTGTATATGTTCCATAGCTGGGACATTTGATTTTTGCTTAGACAGGCAGTGTTTGCATGATATAGCCAGAAAAAGTCCACTTATGAAGACACTGAAAAACACTCCAGTTGGAATTTCCTGAGAGAATCGGAAGAGGTGTGGGAATTGCAACGATAGAAATGTCACAGACTCAAGAGGGTTTGATTTACAGCCTTACAAGAAGCCTAGATTGGTGTGAAAGCAAGGTACACAGACACTGAACAGGGAAATCATCAACCTCTGTTTCTATAGTTATAAATAAGAATAGGCCTTAAGTAAGTAAGAAACTGTATTAGATAAGGAAGTGTTTTATAGTATAGTCATGTAGTCATGTGATTGTACTAGAATAAACTGAGAGTTGAGCTATTATAATAGAGACATAGATGTGTACATGTAATCAGGCCTTATTGGTCAAAAGTATCCACATTGCAGTAGAAAGAAGTAAAGGTGGCAGCTTAGAAAAGCAAGACATATTCTCTGGCGTCTGTCCATTGGATTAGAAAGTTCTATGGCTACAAGTGTATTCTCACCTGACTGTGAATGAACTCTTTCTCGACTTCTGCAATGAGGTACACTGCACACAACATCCCAATACTCTGCTACTTCATTCTGTAATCTGCATAGAACTGAAGCTCAGCGAAGGCATTCAGCTTTTCCAGTTTTCAGTGTCTGTGCTGCACGAAAGCACTGTGACATCCCTCCGGATCTTTAGTCCTTGCGAGGCTGTAACACGCACATTGGTACTTCAAGGTAAGAAGGAGCAGGCAGAGAGAACCGTGATTTGACAGTGGTTTACAGGTTGTATAGGAAAGAGGACTGCCCCTTGAATGTGGTGCAAATACAAATTTCCACCAGGTTCAGGGGTACGCTCCAGCCAAGTTTGTTGTCCTGGCGCATTTTCTCTCTGTGAAATGCTTTGCAGTATGATATGGATGGCAAGAGATGCAGAATACACAGGAGCTACGTAGTGCTGAGAATCTAAGGGCCTGGCTCGAGCGTCTTTTGACAGAGCAGCGCACTAGAGTCCTTGGCTGCTGCCACAATGATCTGTGTGAGAAATAGATGCCTATTCCCCTCCGGGAGAGTAAAAGCAGGACTGGTATCAAGAGTCGAAGAGCACTGGGCTAGTGGCTGCAACATACCAGCTGTAAAAGGAGCATGACTCTTACTGGCCTACCACTCAAACTCACGGTGGCAGTGGTAAGGATTAAAGTTCAGTGAGAGCTGTTTGTGCTGCTACCTATGGCCCTTCCAAGCCTTCTGTGGAAACAACTGTGCCTACCTTTAGGTTCCGAGATCCAGAGAACACAATGCTAGTTGCAGTGGAGAAGGGAAGGTCAGTGTGCACTGGTGAGTTTGATGTGGCTTAAGTGGGGCAGGCGGAAGGTGCAGCCCAAGGATAGTTTTTATTTCTAGAGCCTTTTTCTATGCAAACGGCTGCTGGACGTTTGCAACAAAGATGTGAGAGTCAGAAAGTGAGGGCAGGTCTATGTGGGAAAGAAGATACAGAGGACTGTGCGCAGTTTAAAACCTGCTTAGAAAAAGAAGGAGATACTTTGAGAACATCTTCTGTTTTGACACTTCCACCTGTGTGACCTCTAGCTGCTTGGACAGGGCCACAATTAAAGAATGTGAAAATATTTGCACTGCCAACATCAGTTTGCACAGAAAAGAGGGTAGGTTGGCAAATGCCTTCTGTCCTGACACATCTGTCAGTTAGAAGTGCAGCTGAAAACGCTTGGCTGTAACGATAGTCTCTGCCACTTTGAGAGGATGTGATGATGCATGTATATATATCATTGAGAAAGAATGTGCAAATTGCTAGTATGTTTCGTTTGGTTGACAGACTGCAAAAGGAACTGTCATGACCAGCACTGCCTTTTTGTTGTGGGACTTTTTCTTTGAGAGCAACCACTGGACATTTTGAAGCGGTTTGGCATCTTCAAGCATTAGAGTGCAGGATGGTACATAGATCTTGAGGGAAAGTGCATATCTCCAGGGAGCTGGATGCAGTTCACTGGGTGCAAGTTACATGTTGAGCAGCTGATGGCCCAGAAAACGTTCTAAAATGAAGAGGCCGTGCTGCAATTGCCTTTTATTTTGAAGCTTATAAACTGTGCAGCCAACAATGAACTGATTCCTCTTCCTTCTCTGCTACATGCAGGATCCCATTCTGTCAGTGCCCAAGAGCCAGGATCCAGAGCGGAGCTCTTGCCCCAACACTGCTCCCACACGAATGGGGCTGGGCTAGAAAAGTGCTTGTCTTTTTCCTGGGCACTGTCAGTGCTCATCTAAATAACTACACCACAGTATTGTCAACCCATAAAACAAGGACACGCACCGAGCCCAGCTCAAAACCACCCCAGGACACAGCCAAGTCGGAAACATCCCTGCTCTCCAATCAACTGTGTCGGGACAAAAAGTTTTCACCAATCTTCCCCTTCCAAGTGGATACTCTTCTTTGCCCCACACTCAAAGGCCAGCACCAGCTCTTCACCCCTAACAAACTTTTCTCTCTCGTAGAGTCTGGTAAAAATCTTGAAAACGTCGGCCGAGCTCGCAACAGAGCTCTCAAAACTGTTGGTGGAGAAAGCTCTTTGCTGCCTACAATTTCAATTGCACCCATCAAACTATAAAGACACACCCTGCTATCGCCACTTTTCTTCTCATCTCTAGGTACCACCATAAGCCTTCAATCTCTCCGAGTCAGGATCCAAATAGGATGGCACCAGGGACTGCTCACACAGTCCCCAAAGCTACAAGGGGAAAAACCTGTCCTGCAGAGGCCTGGCCTCTGCCTTCCCACTGACAGTTCAACAACTCTAACCCAGAGAACTGCCTATTGGGAAAAGCCTTTCAATTCACTGAGACCAACAAAAGTGCGCATCCAAACTTTGCCAAAGAGAGGAGGAACTAGAAGCCCATCTCAAAAGAAATGGCATACCTGTTTTGCAGAGAAGAGAAGAAACCTCAAAACTTTGTAAAAGTTGTAAAGCCCGGTATGCCTTTATTACGACGCGCCGGACGCAAGTCCCCCAACAAGGCATGCGTACTTCTGAAGACCTCGGGTCTTCTTTTATCCCCCTTCCAAATGCATATGCATACAGTTTCACAATAAGTTCATACATATTCATTCCATGTGACATTTAGCACCAGTTCTTCTTTATCAAAGGAATTTCTAAGTCTGGGGCAGATCGACCTTGTGGTCTTGTCTGTTTTTCTTTCTCTGTCTCCTTGCTGTCTCAGCATGCGAGTTTTCCTTCAGCTTTGGCCTCACAGACTTTTCACCTCTCTTAGACACTTCACCTAATTCAGAATGGATCTTTACTCTGTCTCATTCCCCCCTTTCCTAGGAAATAAGTAAATTCTTTTACTTAATGAAAATCTTCACAACAGTAAGTGTCTTTTAGTGCTTCACCATGTGCTTTTGACAAAGATGTTAGTACAGCTATTCGTTGTAGCATTCTCCAGTTCCAAATTAACAATATAATAGATAATCCTAAGCTTACCCCAACTAATAGTAGTAAAACTACAATGGGGTGGCACAACTTATTAAAGATTCCATTTGCAGTTGGTGATCACCCAAAGATCACATCCAATAATCTTAAAAAAATTACAAATACAGAGATTAGAATGGTTTCTACTAGACAGAATAACATCATTGCTATCAATTTGTACAGCAGCAAAAGCAGTTCTCAAGCATACACCCTTTTCCAGTATATACGAGCACAGTTTTCTGGTCAGTGACTGGATGAATTTCAAAGTGACAAATACTCTGCTCAGTGTCCAAACACACATCCTGAGCATTAATAGTATTGCTTTCACAAATGAATCCCATCTGTTCTCTAGCAGTGCAGGATTCTAAGTTTACTGTCTGCCACTTCCCATTCATCTTTTGTGCCCACACTCCATGTTCGGAAGGATAGAGTATTGTTTTTTCATGGTTTAATCCTAGAGCAACGATGGGATGGATAACATAAACAGCGGCATTATGTATGGTAAGCACAAAGGCAGTTGCCACATTAGAAACAGGATCATAGGTGAAATTCACCGTAGTCCGCCAGGATTGAAACTTCCTTTCAATATCAATTGCATTATCCCACACAATTTCTTGAATTTCAGCTGGAAAATTACCTTCACCCCTTTCTCATATGATCAGAGCTGCTGTTGCTTGTATCCATAACTGTGCTTGTATACAACTGAAAGCTAAAGACACATTATCTTGAACTATACTAAGTGCTTCTCCTATCAACTTGTGGTCTTGGTCCCCGGCCTTTTCATACTTCCTTACTTTGGCAGTACTTTTGAAATCTGTCACTGGCTAGTTCCTAATGCCAATAGAGATTACTATAAAGGCTGCTTCAATTTTGTTAGGCCACCTGCTGCAGTGGCCAGTTTATTCACCAGTATTTCAGATTCTATTCCATTTAAAACTCCTAATCTTGTCCCTAATATGCCAGTTAGATGTTTGTTATGGGGAACAGGAACTGCTTTCTGTTTATGACCATCCCTCCCTGCCAGAGGGATGTGCTGGGCTCACACTGCAAATTCAGACACACTTCACAAGTGTATCTGACAGAGGTTTAGGTCATATTTGAGGCAGATGTCTGTTCTGAAATGTAGAGACCTCAGGAATCTCCTTCCCCCTCCAAAGCACCTGATTTCCCAGATGTGTGGCAAGCAGGAATGTCTCTCCTGGTCTACGAAACCTCACCCACCTTGCCCCTAGCTTCAGGTCCAAGCCTCAAGTAAATAATGAAGGGGAAGTCTGAGAGACGAGCCTAAATTCATTGCAGTGCCTCAGAAGAAACTGGGATCAGGTTTCTGCTACTTGAAACGCTCAGCACAAAAGTGATGCTCAAAATCCTACAGCCTGCTGCTGAGCTCTGAGTGGGAGGTCCCTCTCTACCTCTTTTAAGCAGAATCCAACTGCCTCAGACTGGGACAATCACTGATCCAGATCTCAGTAGGAAAAGGATAGCTATAAATAAAGAAAATCACCTTCCTTGCTTGGGTTAATTTACCACCTGCAGTTCAGCACCCTTTACCAGCCATTGCCTGAGTGTTCAGCCAACCGGCTTGGAAAATGACCAAAGGAAACTGATTTCTTGGTGTTCCTGGTTTTAGGCACCAGGAGAGCTGGCTCCTTCCTTTCTTGTTCTGCTCCTGAGATATGCCTGTTTTTATAACCATGTTGTCCAGCCCTCAAAGGAAGTTTTTAGGAAGGAGGAGCAGGCTGGTTGTATTTTTGAGATGTTAATTTGCATTATCAACTCCACACATTTGAGAGACCATTCTGGATTGAATAATAGCTGTTGTTCCGTCACATTCTTTACTACGTTAGGTTCAAGTTTGGAGTTTGGGTAGAGTCTGAACTAGTATGGGGTGTATAAGGCCCTGCTGTGGTAAAAAGTGCAGTGTCCACTTTGAATTCAAATGAAAGTCTGATAGTAATTCGAGCTCAAAGGCGGGTCACTTCTACAGGCTGTATCAAGGTGAAATTACACCAACAGTCTGATTCACTTAGGTTATCACAGACTTCCTGGTGTTCATATACACCAGGGGAGGTTCAGACACTAATTACATCTGGTCTCTCATAAGCGACCCTATTCATGACCTGGCACCCTACTTTGATTTCTTCTCCTCTGATTCCTTGAAGAGTCCACAGTTCCTGTTCTTGCCATTCTTGCTCCTCACATACCTGATTCTCGTGGATTACTACAGTAGATATGTTTAAATCTTTTATCTCAGAAGGTTTTCCTATGGATCCAGTATACTGATTAAATGCCAGGGACCAAGGCCATTTAGCATTACTTTGAACAGAGGGACTCTCAAGTTCGGAAACTTCAGTTATGATTACACACAATACAATTCTACAAACTAAAATATGAGCTACTCCCGACCGCAATATACACATTTTGCCCGAGTAAGTTTTAATCTCAGTTCATTGTCTCCTGGCGTCACTCCTGAAGGGGTTTCTGGGCCTTCTTCACCCGAGAGTGATGGATCCAGGCATTCTGCTCCTTGATTTTGATTGCAGTGAAGGTGGTGAGAAGTACTCGCAGTGGTCTGTCCCACTGTGGTTCCGAAGTCTTCTCTGTAAGAGACTTAACATATACATCATCCCCAGGCTATCTAACTCCCTGCTCCGAGTTCCAGCCACATGTTTCTCAATTACTCTGAGCTGTTTGCTTAACGCCACCATGTAGTGGACATTCTGGGCATTCCCTTTGTATTCTATATGGTCTTCTATAAGGCATTCCAAAAGGACTCAGCATTCCTTTAGCTCAAGGTTTAGTTTGAATTTGCAATAGCGCTAGTGGAAGAGCTTGGGCTAGGGTAGATTAACTTCTTGCCCCAGTCTTATTCATTCTCTCCACCTGGCTGCTTGATTTGGGGTGGTATGGGGTGTGAAGTTCCTAATCTGTGCCCAGATGGCTGCTAATCTGTTGCATTATTTTGGAAATGAAATGTGATTCTTTATCTGAGGATATCATGGCTGGAACTCTGAAGCGTGGTATTATTTCTTGTAAAAATAATCTGGTCACCTCTTGAGCTTTGACAGTTCTGGTGGGGAATGTTTCTGGCCACCCTGAAAATGTATCTATTAATACCAGTAAATACTGATACCTCCCTTTCCTTGGGAGTTCTGAAAAGTTAATTTGCCACTGCTGTACAGGCCCATGGCCTCTCCCGGTCTTACCGAGTTTTGGTCGGGGGGTATTTTGGGAATAGTCTGGAGGCAAGGATCACATTGTCGGCTTACCTGAGTGATAGTGGCATATAAATTCCTGACAACGATACAACGATTGTTAAAATCAGATGTGTGTTCTAGAAAGCCTGTGGAAATTACTGCTTCAAAGTCAACACTTCATTTCAATGCACTCTGTATCACTCGCAGCCTTGGTCATTTTGAGAAAGGAGCCACACTCTATAAAAGGCTTTTCAGTAGTTAGGCCCTAGTGTGTTTTCTAGTGCCCTTCCTTCACTAGTAACCACGAAAATGGGAAGGGATTCCTAGCTCTCTTTCAATGGTAGCCCACCCCTTGCAGTTGTACGTCTCCTTTGGTTAGTATTATTGTATTATGGCTTACCTTCGAGGAAAATCTGTACCTCACCCTTTGCTGCTTTCTTTGCCTCTCCATCCGCCAGCTCATTCCTTTCCTCCAATTTTAAGCTCACTCTCTAGTATGCCTTAATATGCCTTTTCAGGTAGCTGAACTGCTTCCAGCAGCTGGATTGTCTCTTCTTTCCCTGTGAGGTCAGCAGTCCCCTCTCTTTCTGGATGGCTCCATGTGCATGTATGACTGCAAATGCATTCCTTGCGTCTGTGTAGATGGTTATTCTCCTCCCTTTTGCCCTTTCCAGGGCACGGGTCAGGGCAATTATCTCAGCCTTCTGCGCAGAGCCACCTGTTGGTAAGGGTCCAGACTCGATTACCTCTCTGCAGGTAGTCACTGTGAACTTTGCAATGTCGCTTTCCTGTCAGTGAACCAGGTCTCTGCATTGTCCGGAGGAGTGTCCCTTAAGTCTGGGCGGCTGGAGTAGGTAGCTTCGGTGGTCTCTAGGCAACTATGGTGTCCACTGGGAAAAGAAGCTGGGTTGACAATATTAGTCACCACTAGCTCTACATCGTCTTGCTCTACCATGATGGCCTGGCATTTCAGAAACCTCTGTGGTGAGAGCCAGTGGCCACCCTTTACTTCCAGTGCTGCAGACACTTTGTGGGACACTAGCACAGTCAGTTTTGTCCCAGGGTAAACTTGCATGCCTCTTGAATATTCAGCACAACTGCTGCTACAGCTCTGAGGCAACTTGGCCATCTTTTGGCTGTTGCATCTAGTTGCTTAGAGAAGTAAGCAACTGCCCTTCCGTAAGGGTCTAAGTTCTGAGTCAGTATTCCCTGGGCAATTCTTTGCGTGGGAAAAATAGAAAGAATGGTTTACTTACATCTGGAAGTTTCAAAGCTGGAGCTGACATGAGGGCACTCTCTCTAGCTGGCGAAAGGCCCATGTGGTGTCTTGTGTCCACTGGAGATCTCTGTTTCTATTGGCAATAAGAGCATAGAGGGGTCTGGCGAGCAGTTCATAATTATCTTACTCTAGGTAGATTACCTTCTGTTTCACTACCTGTGCCTTTTTCTTTGAGACTCTGTGTCCTTGGAGTCTTAGGAAATTCAAAAGGCTTACCGTCCAGGCTTCTCCTGCTTCCTTCATCTGAGTGGCTACTAGAAGATCGTCTATGTACTGCAACAGCTTCCTTTCCTCTTGTGGAGCTTCTTGGGACTCTGGGTCTTTGCAAGCTGTTCTCCAATCGGAGTGGGGAATCTTGAAGCCTTCAGGCACATGGACTATGTGAGCTTGTGTTTGAATGCAAAAATTTTCTGGCTGGCTTCGTGGATAGGGAAGCAAAAGAAGGCATCTCTTAGGCCTAAAACAGTGAACCAGGTTAGCTCAGGTGTTAAACAAGTTAGTAAGGTATATGGATTTGCTACCACAGGGTATAAATTCTGTGTTATCTTATTGACAGCCCTTTGTCTAGTACTATCAATTATTGGGCTGATTCTTTCCTTATCTTCTTTTTGAGGGTACTACTCAGTTCTCACTAGTTGTGTTCTTTCCTTAAACTTGATGCTCATGGGGGAGCATCTTTCACTCTCCTTGGTACAGCAGAGGCCCATACCCTTGAAAACACTTGTTTACTTATTCTAATATCTCCTTACTAATGTCTTTCTTAATTTCAGTGTGTTAATGTTAAGCGTAACATCTTTATATCATTTGCCTCCAGAGTAACTTTTCTCATTTGAGAATGTTTAGCAAATTGAGCGAATTGTACAAAAGCTTTTAGGTACACATAGTACACATATTACTTTAAAGGTTTGCACAAGTATTCCTTCTCAGACTGGCCAGTTGTTCTCTACACTGCAACATAAACATTCTCCACAGGTACTAAAGCTTTATTTAAAACTGAATATATGGCTCTTGTGTCAACAAAATTCTTGTCTTTTGGGGAGGTCATCTTTACCCTTCCTCCCTTACCTTGGGAGGAGCCTTTATCAAATCATATGTACTCATTTTGTGAACTGTGATTGCTTTGCATTTCAGCACGATAACCCTTGCCTGATTTCATACGTTGCTATCTTATGCTGCATGCTGAACAACATGTTTGATTTGCTTTCTCTTTGCCTTGTTTTCCCTTTTCAAGAAATATGGGTGATTTCTTAAAACACAAAGACATTTCAGCATACAAAACTCTATCCCATTTATCCTCCTATTTTAAAACAGTACTAACAGCAATGAAGTATTATAAATCTTTTTATTTTCTGAGCTGCTCCTACTGGCAGCCTTCTACCAGTGAGCCCCTCCCAAAAGGGGCTAATTTAGGAACCTCTTTGCTCTGGTCAGTTCTCATTATTTATTTCTCCTTGCCCTATCTCGCTTCCACTCAAACCTTTTTACAGACCTTCACAGTAGTTTCTCAACTTTCCTCCTATACACACAGCTCCTTAGGTTCTGAATCCGCTTGACCAGAAACCTCTAATTTACATGTGCCCTGACACTTATTAGAACAGTCAAACCAGTGTTTCTCATAAACGCCACACTGCAATAATAACTGCACATTCAGCTTTTGCTCACAGGCCATTCCCGTGTTCCCTGGGGAGATGGGGCAGCCAGAGCTCTCCCTGTGCTCAGGGGACAGCCACTGTCACTTCACACAGCATGTTAATCAAAAACGTGACATAGACACTATATTCTGATTAAACAAAATATCAGTCTTTTCTAGTTATCTTCTTGCGCAATCTAATTAAGCCCTGTGTCTACTTACACTTGTTTTACTGCTTTGCAAAAAGGCTGTGCTAGTCACAGCCGAAATTCTGATATGCCCTCAGACACAAACACTCGCACCCGCACCCCCCCTTTATCTCAAATTCGCTAGAGCCAAGGCTTGAATTGCTGTGAGGGGGGGGAATTCTTGGAATTCTTTTAACTCTATCGTAATTAAGCATAAATCACTGTACTATAGTTCTCTTATGTAAAATGCCACTCTTGTTGCAACAAAATCTTAAAATCTCTACAAACACTACTATATAATGAGAATCAAATTACCACAATGCAGCGGAAGAAAATCACCACACAAAACCACTGGGAAAGGGCATATCTCTCAAAGTGCTCGCTTTTCTCAACACAACATAGCATACCATAATTCAGCATTTACTCACATCAATTTTCTTGGACACAATTGAAATCAAACATCTAAGGCAAAGGAACTCTCTGAGCTCATACTCACGGTTAAAATGCACCAGATCTACACAAATCACTACATTTAAACACGATAAATACCATCACTGACATTCTTCTACTCGCTTCTCTGCGGGGCACTTCTGTCCCTGCCCCCGCAGCCTGCTGCAGCCGGCGCCTCAGGCTTCACTCGGCTGCTTCAAACATGGGTAGTACTGACCCCCCCCCGCACTGTAGATTTATTCTCTTTCATACACCATACACTTATACACTTGCACGATTAGAAACACAGTGCACCGACCACACAATGCACACATTAACCATACAGCAACACAGTGTCCGGACATCACACACACACACAAACAAAGCACACACGGGCGCGCCTTGGAGGTCCGTCTATCCTCCCTGCCCCTGCGGGGACAGAGAACTCCTGGTTTGGCTCGCCATAATGTTTTGCGGAGAAAAGAAGAAACCTCACAACTTTATAAAAGTTGTAAAGCCCGGTATGTTTATTTACGGTGCGCGCCGGACACAAGTCCCCCAACAAGGCATGCGTACCTCTGAAGACCTCAGGTCGTCTTTTATCTCCCTCCCAAATTCATATGCATACAGTTTCACAATAAGTTCATACATATTCATTCCGCGTGACATTTAGCACTAGTTCTTCTTTATCAGAGGAATTCTTAGGTCTGGGGCAGATCGACCTTGCCCTTGCGGTAATTTCTGTTTTCCTTTCTCTGTCTCCTTGCTGTCTCTGGAATGCGGCCTTTCCTTCAGCTTTGGCCCTACAGACCTCTCACTTCCCCCAGGCACTTCACCTAATTCAGAATGGATCCCCACTCCGTCTCAACAGTTCCTTAGAAATACCTTCAAGTGTCCTAACAGTCACATAAGTAGAAAACTGTGCCAAGAACAATCATGGAAAACTGTGGAAAACCATGCTATCCGAACAGAAACATAGGGTTTGCTTTCACGGCAATTAAATCTGCCTGTAATACCTGCGGTAAGGGTATGTTTTGTATATTTTAAAACAATTTTAAAATATTTCCAAATTGAAGGTACTGCTTTTTGTTGGTTTTGAATTACTTGGATAAATATGGCACACGTTAAAATACTGCAGACATGTGGTTCATTTTAGAGATTCCAAGTGCAAAGGAGGGAAGCATTTTGTGTGCTTAAGAAAGTAAAGTATTGGAGAGTGCTTTTGTTACTTCTTTAGAAGGTTAGAATATGCATAAAAGTTGCTAGGTGGGGACTTGCAATTAATGAATTATTTGCTGTAAGTAGGTCAAATGACATTAGCTTTCAAAAAGAAAAAGTAGCCTTATTCCATGTGCCAATTCTAAAGTAGTTTCATAACCCTTAAGCAGAATATGGACATGAAGAGGGATATGACATGAAAGGTTAAGCAACACTGCTGACAGCAAAAGACTAACCTGCTTCACATAAAGACAGGCGATAAAATACTATTTTTACACAAATATTGTTATTCAGAGCTTTCTTTGAAAAGTTTCAGTGCCAGTCATGACAGTAAAATTCTGAATGACAGTAAAATTCACTCAGTCATGAATAAAATTTACTCAGTCATGACAGTAAAATTTGCTCAATCATGAGTAAAATTCTTAGTGTGAGCTAAGTACCATAAGCAAAGGGTAGCTCAAGCATAACTGGCATTTGATGGAAAAAACGGCAACTTGGCCTGCATTTGTAACATCTACTCCATTAAAAAGCTTACTCTGTCTCAGAATCCTTTTGAGGGATACCGACGCAAGCCGTGAAACTGCATGAAAATGATGATTTAAAGAAGGATATCTTAGAAGAATGGAATAATGGTTAATGTTCTTTTCCTTCCAACTGCTTTGTTTTCCCTTTTAAATTTTTAAGTCCTTTCTGGTATCACCATGGTAGCACTGCAGCAAGTGTTTGGTTGTAAGCTGTCCATATTGCCAGCTTCTGGACTGCCTTCAGAAAACTTCCCACTGGTTTTGTATAGAAATCACAAGCAGTAGAGATGGCAAAGACTGCAGAAACCTTCTCATCTCCTTCTAGAGCAGGTCCATGTCTTTGACCCACTCTTAACTAGACAACTTTCATCAGTCATGAGGGAGTCTCATGTTCAAGAGCTAAGCAGTGACAGCTGTAAATGACAAAAAGCACACTGAAATTCTCTTGGGACCCCAGCACAGAGCAATGAAGGAGCTTGAATTTACCTTCTTGGGAAGTTTTAAAATGCACATTAACTTTAGGACAGGAGCTAAGCCGTGGTAACCTTTGTTGAGTATGTCTGCATAGACAGAGTTTCCATCACTGCAGAAGGAATGTCATTTAACCCACGTTATCATCTCTATCTGCTAAGCTGCACTTACTGCAGAGTATCCGCAACATATTTTACAGGGTGGGCTTTTATGGGTAATCCCTGAGTAATGTTCCAGAGAGAAGTATGTTGGGGGGCAGGGGGGGATATGTGATGCCACCCCTAACTTTTAACTATTTCAAATAATGGTTACATTTGAAACTCAAAAAAGATGTAAAACCTTTCTTTCCTAGACATATTACCAGCACATACTGTACCAGAATTTATCACCCATAAATCTACTGTGAACGCTCTTGCTCTGCACTATTCCTTAAGAAACAAAGTCCTCGCTAAAAATAAAACAAAATTAGCCAAAATATTGGGCTGGATTAGTTCAAAAGCTCTGTACTAAAGGCCAAACACATGTAATAATAGTAATGAGTGGGCTAAAAGTTAAATCGATACAGCATTACTCAGTTCAAATACATCTAGTGTCCTAATGTTCTCACAGAAGACTGTAAAAAACCTCTATTTTTGTGGGTTTGTTTTATCCATTTAGATGTACCTTCTACTTCTTTCCACTGTATGAGAATGTTTATGACAAGGTTGGAGGACCTCATGTAACCTTCTATAAGTAAAGAAAGAGAAGCCCGTAAAGAAAGGCAAAATTGTTAGTTGCAGGTGGAAAGAGGGAGGCCAACAAAAGAAAACAAAAGAACAATAATAATTAAGTGCCCCTCTGTCTTCTGTGAAAAGTAAAGGCACAGACAAGAAAGAACTACTGCAAAATTCTCACTAGAAAAACGCAGTTTATCTGCCTCAAGTGTTTTGTGGTACATTTCTTGCTGTTTTCTCATGCCAAACATCTAAACCATTGAAGGTGTCCCTTTTCTCTTTCTGGAATACAGCTAGCAAGATGGCTATGTCATTGCTGACAAGCTGCTATTCTCAGAGGTGTCCAGCTGAAAGTCCTAGATCAACTGATTTGCTCAGTCACTTTAATATGGCATGACTTAACCACTTACAGTTTCAGCAGCTGAACTTGCCCAGCCCTACAATTCTTTGCCCCTTGAATGGTTATATAAGCTCCTTGGCAACTGGCATTTGCACTGGCTCCTTGCACTGACTTGCTCATCTATCCTTCTTTTCCTTCCCAGTTGTCCAGCTCCAATCTTTCATTTCCTTCTCCTTCTAGGACTCTTATTGCCTTGCCTCCCTCTCTTTTGTGTTGCCTGGAAAAACCACCACTTGTCTTGCCTTGCCCTCGAACCCCTTTCTTGCCTTGCATTACCTTGCTCACCAGACCCCCACCTGGAATTCACCATGTCTCTATTTTTGTGGAATTTCTTCAACTTGCATTGCCCTGCGTGCTTCTCCTAGGATTCTCCAGGTTTCCACTGGGGGGGAATGAGAGTACAAGAAGAGAGTACACAAGAAGAGAGTACAATCTACTTTTTTTCTGCAACAGGGCTAACACCGTAGAAATCAAAATGAACACAAATCCTCCAAGGGGTAGTTCTTGCAAAAGACTAAGACTTCTTTTTGTGTTCACAGGCCTGGAATATTTAGCTTTGGATCACAGCAAAATGCAGATGACAAAACAAGGCCATTAAGTCACATACAGTATGAAGCAGTATGAAAGAGGAAAGCAGCTGAGAGCATCAACCCTGCTAAGTAGTCTCAGTATTCTTCTTGACATTAGCAGAAATTTGAAATGAGTCTCTGAAAATTACAAAGGAGGCAGAGTAAAAGGCAGCGATGACTCCTCTGGCACAGTGTTTCATAACAGGGATCTTCAAAATGTAAACATTGTAACATCCTTTCAACTGAAGGAAGATAATAAAACAACAGGAAGGAAATGGCATCAAATGCTAGAAAGACTCTGGGCAGTGTACTTCTAGACAGAAAGGCCACTGATGGAAAACCGACTGAACTGGCACCAATGCAGCAGCATTGAACTAAACCCCAGAAATGTCCACCCCTTCACTCTCTGCCATTCCGGTAATATGCACACAGCAGCTCTGCAACATTCCTACTGATCATCTCCTTGGCAAACTGGGAGTGAGGGTCCATAGTGACACAAAGTCCCCAGGCAGATGAAAAGGAGAGCTGCTTTATTGCAAAACCCAGGCTATTGAAGCACTCAGGCCTTTATCAGTTCCATAGCTTTAAGCCATAACAAACATCATTCAACCAACCTGTAGTGAGAGTCCTATGTATTGGATAAGTGGGTCCTAGCTATTCCAAATGAGTCACAGCTGCGAAGTCCTTAGTTGGGCAGCTGCTGTGGCTTGTAAAGATAGCTGGGATAAAAGGGGTGGGCTGAGAGCCCAGGAGGAGCCCCTGTGAAACCATGAGGAACTGCACTACAGAGAACAGAGAAGAGCTACGTGGCAGAGAACCAGCGAGAATGTATGGACTCTTTAAGAATTGTCAGTTTGACACTGGCACAAGGCCAAATGCCCCCATGAAAATACACCTTCTCTGGTGTCTGCTGTGAGATTTTGACCAGGAATAAACAAAGCAGGCTCTCACTTGAAAAAAAGAAATGTTTATTAACTAAACTAAAAAAACAATTACTAAACTACACACAAAAGAAAAAAAGAAAGCACAAGGAAAATGAAAACCTCACAAAAACACTCTCCTCCTCCTCCCCCCTAAATTCCCAATACAATACATCTTCCAAAATCACCAGTTCTGGGTCCAGCACCACCCTTTAGAATGCTCAACTTTCAATTCCTCAAGAGGAGAGGGAGTGCTTCCATGTGTCGTGGTGGCCTTTTCCGTCCTTGTTCCGGTGCTCTCACCACCGAACCAGAATCAGGGCTGCTTCCAGGGTTGTCTTTTTAAGGATGCTTTGTCCAGTTCCAGAAAAGCACAGTATCTCACCTTCCCACCTTTGGGACATCTGTCCCCCCCATATTTTATATACCCCCTGGGGCCGAGGGGTACCCACACTGAATCTTCTTTGGCTCTGGGACATTTCTCCCCCTGGACTCAGTCTCTGTATCCCACGGAAACATGGCTCTGTCCATGGCTACACAGAAGAGTCCAGCATAAAATGCCACTCCCTCTTCTCCATTCTTCCAACATCTCTCACTCTCTCTCTCTCTGGTCCAGACCTTCATCACTCGTCTAGGAAGGGTTAATGTTCTGTAAGGTTTTCATTGTCCAAGAAGGGTTAAAACTCCTCCGAGCGGCTGGACTCCTGGCTGCACCCCCTCCATCTCCTCAGCCGGGCTGCCTGCTGCCAGCACATGTTTACCAAATTTCCAGATAACGACCACAAACACAGGCTGCACTCTCTCTCTCTGTCTGTCTCCAAGGAGGGGGAACAGGCTGCACATTGCTTCCCGGCATTTCTTTACTTCTTCCTTCCACCCTTGGGGGGGGCCAGGCCTACCTCTCCCGGTCCGGGCCGCATGGATTTTCCCCTCCCCCCGCCCAGCCAGCAACTGGGCCGGGGGAGAGACCCAACTCCTTCCCGCCGGAAATCCAAAGAGCAACTGCCAGGGGGAGAGCCCTGCTTTTACCCTGTGTTCTCAGAGGTGGATCCAATGCCTAGTGGTTGGGCCAGATGGCAATATTCAAATCTGAGCACCCATTGGCCCTATTCACAGCATCCCAGAAATCCTGCTTCCGGGTCAAACCATGACAAGAATATAATAACAAGATAACAACACCAACCGCCATGCACCTCTCTGTGAACACGTGAAGGTTCTAGAACTTGTTGATCTACCTCTAATTCAGCTGCCTCACCTTCCCATAGTCATTTTCTACTTAGCCAAAGTAATGGGCCTCAGCCCAAGGCCTTCCTTTTGTAAGCTTCTACCTATATGCAGCAACAAACCACTAGTTTCTTCCATGCCAAGACTTCAGGTAGACGATTTGCATCTGCCCTTCCAGCGAAACATAATGGGGAGAGAAAAGCCTGTCAGAGATGTTCAGTCATTCCATTTTCTAGACAGGCCAAATAAAAAGAAAAGCAAGCTATGGGATTGTGTACTTGCTCTTACAAAACACCTGCTGCCCTCTGACAATGAACTAGCAGAAAACCAGCAAAAATGAGACTTGAGGCAAACAACCATTTGAAGGGAAAAATGAAGTGATCAATAAAGACAACACATTTCCAGGCTATCAAGATACTTGAAATGTCAGCAAAGGCTTGAGAGCAGAGGCTGAACTAATGGGGAAAGGTTAAAAGAATCCCAAGAAAAACATGACCAAAGATTAAAAGAATTCCAAGAAAAACATAGGCAACTGACTTGTTGATGCCTTCAGGAAATCAGTGGCTGCTGATTTAGATAGGCCATTCAAGTTAATTTACCCATGCACCTTCCACTCCTTTTTCACCTGTCAGCATCACAGGGTGAATTGTGACCATGGAATCACAATTATTTGGATTCTGTTCTTAACTTTAGGAGAGAAGTACAGCAGCCGAAGTACCTGTTACTGATTGGATACCCAGGAACACAGAGTTGACACATTTCATTCTTGTCCAGTCACAACTAGCAATACTAAGAGGATAGGAATGGCCTCTTTTCATGATGCTTTTCTTGTTTTACAGCCTGCTCTGATTTTGGTGAAACTTTTTCATTAGCTTCTCTCTAAAAAGGAGAAAGTCCAATTCAATGTCCCTCTCTACTGGTCCAGGTTTACCATTAGGTTTGTCGAGCCTAAAAATGGAATTGGAACTAGCAGGAATTACTGTGTTTTAGGCGTCCGGTCCGTTCAGACAATCTCAGGTTGATAAAAGCCTAAACGCTATTGGCTAAATACTCTGTTTTCCCCCAAGAGAGGATGCATGCAATTTAATCCAACTTTTCGTAACAAGCTCCAGTAATACAAAATCCAGTCATACAAAAGAGGCACAAATAAGCAGGAAGAATTATTGGACCATTTAGGGAAGCAAACTTCTCATCTTCTTTTGGAGTGAGCATAATCTGCTAGCTGAAGTAACAAACTTGAGGACAGAAATCTCCCTACTACTGAGAAGTTGTTTACAATGGAACCACCTAAGCTCTGTGACTTTCCCTTTTCTATTCATTGGTCAAGCCTAGTAGACTAAAATTTACCAGGTCAATCAAAAACAAATGCTAATCTAGTCAGAGCTCTATGAAAAGTCCAAAACTAATTGGAGTTCTTCTTAGACAGTGGAAATGGAAGCAGAGCTACCAATCTATTTCCTTGCAACATATCCCTAAAACTCATTCCCTTCTATTCATAACTAATGTACAGCCACCAGTACAATCAGCAAAAGATGAAACTTACTGAAGTCAGCAAGGGAAAGTTTTGAAAGAATTATTCCCATTAATCATGGTCTAGACAGTAACTCTACCATTAAAATTGGAGCCCTTTTAGTAAGTATCCCTTGAGGGAAATTCAGGAATCCTGGACAACGGACCAAGAGGATTAAGCAGAAGCCATTGATTATTGACATGATGAACTTACACATTCTAACTCTGCACATGCAAGTCCCGCATTTCTTATTGGTGCCTTTGTCTTGTCCGCTCATTCTGGGTGCATCCCCCAGAAGATGTGTATGGTTACAGTCCAGGTGCTTTGCTGCCCCCAGTTATCGAGTTCTAGTGGTCTTGGAATTTGGTTTCTCAGCTTCTCTTTCTTATTTTAGCACAGCTTATGTCTTAGTAACCTTGATGAATTCCAGAGGGCCCTGAGAAAATGCTGATAAGAACAGTTCCAAGCTGGATGGCTGGTGCACCCTGTAGTCTAAGCGGTTCAGATACATTGCAACAATTCCCCCTTCTTCTTCTTCTTCTTCTTGCATCAACCAGACTCTTTCCACCGTATTTTCTTCCAAGAGGCTCACCAGTTTTGTGATGCATGGAATAAAACAAAGCAATATAATAATGACTACTAGTAATAACAAAGCTCCCTTTATGAGATCTTTCAACCATCCAGTTCTTTCCCATCTCTCAAACCATTCATTCATACCCCACCCATTCTCAATCAATTTCTTCGTTACCTTGTTGTTGTTTGACTTTTCAGTGAATGACTGCAGAATGAACTGAGAGGTTCATACAACACATTCCTTCAACATCCTCACACTCATACTCATGTGCTAAAAACAATAAATCGATAGCAGTTTAGTTTTGCAGTGTGCCATGTCTAATGGTATCTACGTCAGTGAGCAACTGATCTAAACTAGCTGACCTTACCTTTAGTTGTTTGACCATCCAGAATCCCAACTTACTAGGGGTAGTCAAAGCTTGACCAGCAGTGACACCTGCCATAAGGAATGGCACTAATAACCCGCCTGGACCGCCCAAACCACTACACAGTTGTGGCAACTAGGTCTTAAGCTTGTGCTTCTTCTTTCAGATCTCCAGAGGCGAAGAAGTGACTTCTTTGTGCACAGAGCATTGTGCAGGTTGCAGTGCGCTCCAGAGCTCGGCTTCTGCCGAAAGATGCCCAAACCGGCGCTTAGCTTCGGAGAGATCAGTATCTTCATCTTTAGTGTCTCTTGTCGCCTACATCTAAGCAAAAAGCTTTTTCAATCTGTCTCGCAAGGAGGCACTTTGCCAGTACAGAAAACATCCCCCATGTTGTTCTAAAAGTGGCACGGAGGTTTGTAGAGTGTATAGCAAGAAGCAAAAGAAAGTTGTCCAAAACTCCTCTTCTAAAGTTAATATGAATGGAAAAGGCAGGAGAGTGGAAAAATACCATTTTCTATAAGTTTATAAGCTGTGCACAGAATCCCTGTTTTGTGCTGCTTCGTTCTGCGCCTTTCAGAATCTGCTGCTCTCGCTGTCTCCTGGAGGCAAAGAAGTGGCTTCTTTGCGCACAGCGCACTGTGGCGGTCGTGGTGTGTTGCGGAGCGCAGCTTCTGCCGAAAGACGCCCGGGACCGGCGCTTAGCTTCTGAGAGCTCCGCATCTTCATCTTTAGCATCTCTTGTCTCCTACATGTAAGCAAAAAGCTTTTTCACTATGTCTATCAAGCAAAAACTGTGCCTGTACAGAAAACATCTCCAATCGTCTTCTAGAAGTGGCACAGAGGTCTACAACGTGTTTAGCAAGAAGCAAACTCCTTTTATTCAAAAGTTAATGTGAATGGAAAACACAGGAGAGTGGTAAGGTATCATTTTCTCTAAGTTTGAAAGCTGTGCACATAATGCCGCTGCTTTGTGGCTTCGTTCTTTGCTTTTTGGAAGCTGCCGCTCTCTCCGCCTCCCGGAGCCGAAGAAGTGGTTTCTTTGCACACAGAGCATTGTGCCGGTCGCATACAATGTTGCTGTTGTGCAGCTTCGTTCTTCGCCTTTTGGAAGCTGCTGCTCTCCCCATCTCCCGGAGGTTAAGAAGCGGCTTCTTCATGCACAGAGCATTGCGCCTATTGCAGTGCACTCTGGAGCATGGATTCAGAGCGAAAGACGCCCGGGACCTGCGCTTAGCTGCGACGACCTCCGTATCTTCATCTTCTGCGTCTCTTGTCGCCTACATCTTAGCAAAAAGCTTTCCCACTATGTCTAGCAAGGAGAAACTGTGCCAGTACAGAAAACATCCCCGATCTTGTTCTAGAAGTGGCACGGAGGTCTGCAGAGTGTTTAGCAAGAAGGAAATGAAAGTGTCCCAGCACTCCTTATATTTGAAAGTCAATGTGAATGGAAAAGGCTGGAGAATCGTAAGGTACTGTTTTCTATGAGTTTGCCAGCTGCTCACACAATCTCAGTTTTTTGCGGGTTTGTTGTTTGCCTTTCGGAAGCTGCCGCTCTCTCCGTCTCCCGAAGGCAAAGAAGCGGCTTCTGTGCGTTAAGAGCATTGTGACAGTCGAAGAGCATTGCGACGGTCGTCGTGCGCTTAGGAGCGCGGCTTCTGCCGAAAGACGCCCAGGACCGGTGCTTAGCTTCTGCGAGATCTGTATCTCCATCTTCTGTGTCTCCTGTCGCCAACATCTTCGCAAAAAGTTTTTCCACTTTGTCCCGCAAGGAGAAGCTGTTCCAGTATATTACACATCTCCTGATCTTGCCCTAGAATTCTCACAGAGTGCTGCTTAGTGTTTAGTGAGGAGCAAAAGTAGGTTGTCCAAAACTCCTTCCATTCAAAGGTTATTGTGAGTTTAAGAGGCAGGACATTGATAAGGTACTGTCCCCTATAGGTTCAAAAGCTGTCACAAGGAGAAACTCTACTAGCACTCCAAACTTTCCCCAATTATGTCCCCGATCTTTCATTTGCTACACATTCAAGAAACACCCCTCTTTCTTAGTTAAGTAGCAAATTGTTTTCAAATTGCTGTGCTCCCTGTCCCCTCCTCCCCATTTCAAACAGACACAAGATCATTACCTTCCAGGAAAAAATTCCAGGTAAAACATTCCAGAAGAATATGCTTTGACTTTGAGAACCAAAACCTACCTAAGAGAAAAAAAGATAGTCCATTCTTTGAGACCCAATATCACACATCTGTGTGCAGGAGGAAGAGGAGTATCTGCGTGTGTGAATGGAAAGTGTGCAGCAAAGTGAAAATTTTCCAGGACAGAAATACATTTTAATTTAGGTGAAATGTACATTTTTGAGTTGAGTCTGTGGTTAGAAATCGTAGTTATTTAGCCAGACTGCAAGGCCTAAGCTCAGTGAAGTTACTTCAGCGAAGGACAGAAATAAAGGGGAGGAGACAGAAGATGATAGAGAGAGACAGGGACTACTGTAGGGGCAAGTCAGCCGGACCTCGGAATTCTTTCTGATTAAAAGGAACTAGTGGTAAAAGTCACACGAAACCCATAAAAATGAATATGTATGAACCTATTGTGAAACTGTATGCATATGTATTTGAGAGGGGGATAAAAGGAGATCTGAAGTTCTCAGAGGTACGCATGCCTTTTGAGGAGAGTTTTTTCCGCATGTGTCGGGCCGTAATAAACATACCGAGCTTTACAACTTTTAAAAAGTTGTGAGGTTTCTTCTTTTCTCCCCAAAACATTATGGCGAGCCAAGCCAGGAGTTCTCTGTCCCCGCAGGGGCAGGGGGGATAGACAGACCTCCAAGGCGTGCCCCAGGATTTTCCTGGAGGAGGCTCCGCTTGTCTCAACTTGCCACCTGCGAGGACAGACAACGACCTGCAGGCTGCAGAGGAAGATACGGTATATTCTGAGGGACCCCTGGGGGTAAAGAGAGCTAGGGAGCAAATCACTCAGAGACGTTTGGGTGTAGCTGATGGAGCAGCTACAGTAGAGACGGGGTTAATAATTTTGATAGGGCAGACCGCTAGCGACTCTAGGGGTGGATTGGGTGAACCTGTGTGTGTGTGTGTGTGTGTGTGTGTATTGGGGGTTCATTGCTCTGATGGGGCAGAACTGCTGAACCCGTGTGTGTTTTGTTTGTGTGTGTGTGTGTGTGGTGTCCCGACACTGTGTCGCTGTATGGTTAATGCATTGTGTGGTCAGTGCATTGTGTTTGTAATCGTGCAAGTGTATAAATGTATGGTGTATAAAAGAGAGTAGATCTACAGTGCGGGGGGGTCAGTACTACCCGTGTTTGAAACAGCCGAGTGAGGCCTGAGGCAGCGGCTCCATCAGGCTGTGGGGGCAGGGAGAGAAGTGCCCCGTGGAGAAGCGAGTGGAACAATTTCAGTGATGGTATTTATCATGTTTAAATGTAGTGATTTGTGTAGATTTGGTATATTTTAACCGTGAGTACGAGCTCAGAGAGTTCCTTTGCTTTGGATGTTTGGACTTGATCTCTAGACTGTGTGCTGTTATTTTGATTGTGTCCAGGAAAAACTGATGTGAGTAAATGCTGAATTATGGTATGCTGTGTAGTGTTGAGAAGAGTGGGCACTTTGAGAGATATGCCCTTTCCCAGTGATTTTGTGTGGTGATTTTCTTCCACTGCATTGTGGTAATTTGATTCTCAGATTGTATAGTGGTGTTTGTGGAGATTTTAAGATTTTGTTTGCAACAAGAGTAGCATGTTACACAGAAGGACTATGGTATGGTGATTTATGCTTAACTACGATAAAGCGAATTAAAGGAATTCCAAGAATTCTCCCCCTCACAGCAATTCAAGCCTTGGCTCTAGTGAATTTGAGATAAAAGGGGGGGGGGGAGGGGTGCATGTGTGTCTGTGTCTGTGGGCATATCAGAGTTTCTGCTGTGACAAGTACAGCCTTTTGCAAGGCAGTAAAACGAGTGTAAGTAGACACAGGGCTTAATTAGATTGTGCAAGAAGAGAACTACAAAAGACTGATATTTTGTAAAAACAGAGTTTATTTAGAAGAGATGAATTAGTTTACCATAGCAAGTCTGGACTGGGAACAGCCTGCTGTAGGGATTTAAAGCTCTCTGTAACAAACAGAATAGCCTGCCTTTGTGGGCACTTTTGGGGAGCCTTTGGTGCATCAAGAGGCTGGCACGCTGTGCGAGGTGACAGTGGCTGTCCCCTGAGCACAGGGACAGCTCTGGCTGCCCCGTTTCCCCAGGGAACACAGGAATGACCTGTGGGCAAAACCTGGATGTGCAGGTATTATTGCATTGAGGTGTTTGTGAGAAACGCTGGTATTGCTGTTCTAATAAGCGTCAGGGCACATGCCCCTGACTGTAAATCAAAGGTTTCTGATCAAGCTGATTCAGAACCTAAGATCTTAAGGCTCGTGTGTGGAAATCACATCTGATACCTGCCACCTGGAGCTGTGTGTGTTTAAGAGGAAGACTGAGAAACTACTCTGAAGCTTTGTAAAGAGAAGTTTGGGTGGAAGCGAGATAGGGCAAGGAGAAAGAGATAATGAGAACTGACCAGAGCAAAGAGGTTCCTAAATTAGCCCCTTTTAGGAGGGGCTCACTGGGAGAAGGTTGCCAGTAAGAGAAGCTCAGAAAATAAAAACATTTATAATACTTCATTGCAGTTAGTAGTGTTTTAAAATATGAAGATAAATGGGATAGGGTTTTTGTATGCTGAAATGTCTTTTTGCTTTAAGAAATCACCCAGAATGGCAAAGAGACTGTGAGATCAGACCACCCTCTGGTCTTGGCCCTTGAAAAGGAAAAAAATGCAAAGAGAAAGCAAATCAAACGTGTTGTTCAGCATACAGCATAAGAGAGCAATGTATGAAGTCAAGCAAACATTATCATGCTAAAATGCAAAGCAATCACAGTTCGCAAAATGAGTATATATGATTTAACGGCTCCTCCCAAGGTAAGGGAGGAAGGATAAAGATGACCTCCCCAAAAGGGAAGAATTTTTGTCAACACAAGGGCTGTTACATGGCTTTGCAATGGTTCCTCAGGGTGAGAGAGATAGAAGAGAATCTTGGCTTCATGATCAAAAGGCTGGATTTATTATTTTATGATATATATTACATTAAGACTATACTAAAAGGAATAAAGAGAAAGTTCAGTAGCTGCTAAGCTAAGAATAGAATAGGAAATCAATAACAACAGAGCTCTCTCTGATCTGTCCCAGAGAAAGGCTTGTCTTTGATTGGCCCTTAATTGTACACAGGCAACATGGACCAATCACAAGTGCACCTGTTATATTCCACAGCAGCAGATAACCATTGTTTGCATTTTCTTTCTGGGGCCTCAGATTCCCAGAAGAGGGAAAATCCTAAAGAAATTATTTTTATGAAAAGATGTCGGTGACACAAGGGCCATATATTCACTTTTAAATAAAGCTTTAGTACCTGTGGAGAATGTTTATGTTGTAGTGTGGGGAACAACTGGCCAGTCTGAGAAGGCGTACTTTTGCAAACCTTTAAAGTAACATGTGTACTGTGTGTACTTAGAAGCTTTTGTACAATTCACTCAATTTGCTAAACATTCTCAAATGAGAACGGTTACTCTGGAGGCAAATGATAAAGATGTTAGGCTTAACATTAACAGACACTGAAATTAAGAAAGACATTAGTAAGGAGATATTAGAATAATTAAATAAGTATTTGCAAGGGTATGGGCCTCTGCTGTACCAGGGAGAGTGAAAAATGCCCCCCCATGGTAATCAAGCTTAAGGAAAGAACACAACTAGTGAGAACTGAGTAGTACCCTCAAAAGGAAGATAAGGAAGGAATCAGCCCAATAATTGATAGTACTGGATTAAGGGCTGTCAGTAAGATAACACAGAATTTATACCCTGTGGTAGCAAATGCATATACTTTACTAACAAGTTTAACACCTGAGCTAACCTGGTTCACTGTTTTAGGCCTAAGAGATGCCTTCTTTTGCCTCCCTATCTACAAAGCCAGCCAGAAAATTTTTGCATTCAAACACAAGCTCACATAGTCCATGTGCCTGAAGGCTTCAAGATTCCCCACTCCGACTGGAGAACAGCTTGCAAAGACCCAGAGTACCGAGAAGCTCCACATGAGGAAAGGAGGCTGTTGCAGTACGTGGATGATCTTCTAGTAGCCACTCGGACGAGGGAAGCCTGGACGGTAAGCCTTTTGAATTTCCTAGGACTCCAAGGATACAGAGTCTCAAAGAAAAAGGCACAGGTAGTGAAACAGAAAGTAATCTAAGAAGGTAATCTACCTGGGGTAAGAAGTGAGTGCTGAGCAGCAGACTTTAAGGCAGGGAAGCCATATGCCAAACCCCGAAACCCCAGACAACGAAGGAACTCTGAACCTTCTTAGGCATGGTAGGGTAGTGCCAGCTGTGGGTTTATAATTATGGACTGTTCGTCAGACCCCTCTATGCTCTTATTGCTGATGGAAACAGAGATCTCCAGTGGACAGAAGACGTGACACGGGCCTTTCACCAGCTAGAGAGTGCCCTCATGTCAGCTCCAGCTTTGAAACTTCCAGATGTAAGTAAACCATCCTTTCTATTTTTCCACACAAGGAATTGCCCAGGGAATATTGGCTCAGGACTTGGGTCCATACTGAAAGGCAGTTGCTTACTTCTCTAAGCAGCTAGATGCAACAGCCAAAGGATGGCCAGGTTGCCTCAGAGGTGTAGCAACAGTTGTGCTGAATATTCAAGAGGCACCCAAGTCTACCCTCGGACAAAACTGACTGTGCTAGTGTCCCACACAGTGTCTGCAGTACTGGAAGTAAAGGGTGGCCACTGGCTTTCACCACAGAGGTTTCTGAAATACCAGGCCATCATGGTAGAGCAAGATGACGCAGAGATAGTGGTGACTAATATTGTCAACCCAGCTTCTTTTCTTAGTGGAAATCAAGAAGAAGCAGTACACCATGATTGCCTAGAGACCATTGGAGCTACCTACTCTAGCCGCCCAGACATAAAGGACACTCCTCTGGACGATTCAGAGACCTGGTTCGCTGACAGGAGCAGCTACATTGCCAGTGGAAAGCGACATTGCAAAGTACACAGTGACTACCTGCAGAGAGGTAATATTGTCTGGACCCTTACCAACAGGTACCTCTGCACAGAAGGCTGAGATAAATGCATTGACCCATGCCTTAGAAACAGCAAAAGGCATTCAGAGTCGTGCATGCACATGGAGCCATCTGGAAGGAGAGGGGACTTCTGACCTCACAAGGGAAGAAGAGACAATCCAGCTGCTGAGAGCAGTTCAGCTACCTGAAAAAGCATCTTAAGGCACACCAGAGAGTGAGCTTAAAATTGGAGGAAAGAAATGAGCTGGCGGATGGAGAGGCAAAGAAAGCAGCAAAGGGTGAGGTACAGATTTTCCTCGAAGGTAAGCCATAATACAATAATACTAATCAAAAGAGACATACAACTACCAGTGGTGGGCTACCATTGAAAGAGAGCTAGGAATCCCTTCCCATTTTCATGGTTACTAGTGAAGGAAGGGCACTAAAAAACACACTAGGGCCTAACTACTGAAAAGTCTTATATAGAGTGTGGCTCCTTTATCAAAATGACCAAGGCTGCCAGTGATACAGAGTGCATTGAAATGAAGTGTTGACTTTGAATTAGTAATTTCCACAGGCTTTCTAGAATATGCATCTGATTGAAAGAATTGTTGTCATGCCACTATCACTCAGGTAAGCAGACAATGATTCATGGCCTTGTACTTTTCCAGTCTCTAGTCAGCTAAATTCCCAACAGATACGTTTAAATCTTTTATCTCAGAAGATTCTCCCACGGATCTAGTATACTGATTAAAACCTGGGACCAAGGCCATTCAGCATTGCTTTGGATAGAGGTACTCTTTACTTCTGAAACTTCAGTTACAATTACATACAAAACAATTCTGTAAACTAAAGTATGTTCTACTCCCGACCGCAGTATACTCATTTTGCCCGAGTAAGTTTTAGTCTCAGTTCATTCTCTTCTGGTATCACTCTCAAACGCACTTCTAGGGCTTTCTTCACTCCAGAGTGATGGATCCAGGCATTCTGCTCCTTGATTTTGATTGCAGTGAAGGTGGTCAGAAGCACT